>NC_056735.1:1014171432-1014228932 GCF_019279795.1 Protopterus annectens | reverse complement strand
CCCCATAGCTTGTATTTTTATCATATTTCCATACAGTTCTGACTGTCAGTATAGCTAGTTCTTAGGTTCATAGATTAGTACTAGGCTAACTGCCCTTGTGGGCAATTTTAAGCATAGCCAGTTACTTCATGCTAGAATTAAACCCACAACTTTATATTTGTAAGGTAAACAGCTTAACCATTAAGCCAACCCCCCAAAATTGTAACCATACTGATTGTTGAATATATACATAAACCATCTGACAGCAGTGAGAGTAGAACCCCAACCTAACTATCTACAGAGCATAGTGCTTAATGTAAGTGCAACAGAATCAGGCTAATTTTCTTAACTTAGATAGACACCCATAAATTGTTACAATAAGCTTTTCAGCACAATAAACTGTTGTATATTTCTGTCATTTCTCAATAGATTTTGCGTAAAACTATTTTGTAATATCTATTAATTGTATGTATGTCTTCTAGGTCTGCTTTGTGTTACAAAGCTTTTTATTAAACTATTTGATTTAATCCTTTTGACTGGATGAGGTGTAATTATCTTTCTGTCTTCATCCATAGTGCCATTACAAAATTTTGCAGTCTCCCCTACAATAATATATTTTATTTTTGTAGGAGTAGATGAAGTATCCACAGCTGTCATTTTACAATTTTATCTTATTTCTTCCTTATTAAGTAGAATGCAAATATTGGGTAGCTCAAGCTCGTATATAACATCTGACGTTCTCTTACTGCAGCATAAAATCCAAAGTTGATTAAAATGATTTAATAACTTTAATTAGACATCCAGACGTCATTACAAATAACATTTGTAATACCAGTGTTTATAGGTTTGTAGCTGAAAATATCTTTCTTTTTACAACTTTTATGAAGACTGTTCTCAAAGTAGATGTGCATTAAAGAAAATGTTTGTTTTCACAGTGGATGCTAACTATCCTCCACATGATCATTTTCACAATCAGCATCTCTAATTCTCTGACATGCAGTCAGTAATACCAAAGGCACAGAAATCTGAATGAACAGTCATCAGGTATTATGGCTCAAAAAAGATACAAGCATCTTTTGAACTAGTTACAGATTCATTCAGTATAAATCTGCACAATTGATGATTTACTTATGCATGCATGTTCTTCTAATGTGACTTGAGTCTTCTTCTTCTTATCACCTGTCCTGAATGGCAGTGGAGTTTTACGGTGTCGTTGTGCTGCCGCCGCGCCCAACCTTCCACAGAAGGCACACGTGTCCAATCCACCTGCAGCATGTCTCTAATGTGACTTGAGTCTAATATAATAAATATATGCTTGACTTTGGAGAAGAACTTATTTTGGTAGTAAACTACACTATGAGTCTTCATAGGATCATAGTAGGTTACTAGGCTTTCAACTGGGAGGTCATTTCAACCCTACTAGTTTCATGCCAATGTAATACCATAGATACTATAGTCAGTAACAGTTATGTAACTATATCTTGCTGTCTTCACTCTGCAGTATCCAAAGCAGATAATATACTGTACTTTGTATATTTTGTATATAATGTACACTGCCTTTGTTATTCCAGCTAGAAATGTATGATAAAATTGTATGTCTGTTTTTAATTTGTTATCTATGTATGTAAACAATGTGATTGTATTTAAATTTCTTTTGTATGTCAAGCTTTTCTCCCCAGGCCTCCACTGAACATGGACATTTTTTGGGCCAGTGGACCATCCCGGTAAACAAATGTAAATAAATAAACAAAATAAATAATACCCAGGATTGTATTTAGTAATGACTGCCCATGTCCAGGAGGGTTGTGGGTGCTATCCCCAGTAAGAATTTACAGTGCCCCATCCATTCATCCCGGTGTCTTTTGAACAGTGTCACAGACGTGCTATATTCCTTGGAAAATATTATCATATAGTGATAAAAGGAAAAATGTCAACGTTCACTTTGTAGATAGTTTTACACTTGCTTAAATGTGTTTGCAGTGAATATTTTCAATATAAAGTACAGTGATGACAGTGACAGCTCTCACATCTGCATGAATACATCAGTCTAGGGATGCAAAATCTGTCCTACAAGACATTTCCCCAGATTCTGCAAGCCCTGCATGGTGTGCAGGACTAGTACAGTTACTCCAGCAGGCAATATGTCTGACGCAATCCAGGAATAACCTGTAGGGGCGTGCACGAGTGCTCCTGCACTAGTCCTGCACAGACTCAGCCCCTGTATATAAGGCCATTGGCATGGAAAACACTTGCAAAAGAAAAAAAAAAAATCAACTTTTATTTTTTTTTTTTTTGCTGATCTCAACTGTTTAAGCGTAGGGCAGCGGCACGCAAATAGGATCTGGGAGAAAATAAGAAAAAAATACTTAAATAAGCATTCTAACCAAAATCACTATTCTGCCATTATACTCAATGGCAGGCAGAAGACAACATGGCCAGTGAATAGTGGTTGCTAAGGGGGGAGGCTCAGTGTGGGACATGTAACTATGCATTAGTAGGCAATCCTATGCAAATGAGGGGAATGATAGTGAATCCTAGATTTCCCCTGCATGCTAGGCAGCTCCCAACAGTGTAAGAGGAGTAATAGCTTGGTGCAAGCCTAGGAGTTAGCTGACATCATAGTGGGGTGTGTCAGGCATACTGTAAGCGGATTGGAGCTGTGTGGCTTGGGTTTGCTCCTAGTTTAGCACAGCTCAGCAAGGGGGTGCATCTGAGGCTGCTTAGCACTCTTTACATTGCCGAAGTGGGTTTTAAAGAAAAAAAAAGTAAACCAGGAAATAGCAGCTCTGTGCACATTTGATCATTGTTTTTGCACGGTGCACCCCTGGGCTTAAACAGGAAGGCAATGGGAAAGGAAAACAGCAGCAGGAAAGTAATCTAGGAGAACTAGCATAGCTGGCAAGTGAAATGTATCAGAATCAGCCATTTACACAGGCAGCAGACCAGCCCAGCCCAGAACACTACTATAAACTATACAAACACCTTTCCCTCTGGTTTTTCCCATACTCTACACCACCACTGTATACAAGTGATTAAGTTTTAACAAACAAAGCAACAAAATGATAGGAGCTGCAATAGCTATCATACAACAACATGTGGAAGAGGCTGAGGGTGGTGAGGATGTGAATGCTATCGACCAACCCACAGTGAGGAGATGGAGAAGAGTGTACAGATGGAGGGTAACCTACCAGAGACAACGTAAGCTGGAGATAGTGGAGCGCTATAGGGTGGACAGGGACCTCCTACAGCAAATTGTTGAGCTGTGCTGGCCACGCCTGACACACAGAACTGACAGAGGGGAACCCATCCCAATGGATACCAAGGTATGTGTAGGCCTAAGAATACTAGCTACAGGTACCTTCTAAAGGTCACCCGGGGATATGATGGGGATCTCACAGGCATCAGCATCCACGGTATTCCACCAGTTCCTGGATGCTATGTCAGCACATGCCGGTGAGCACGTATATTTCCCCAAAATCTGTGAGGTGTTGGCCAGCCATATGCAACTGTTCCACCAAATAGCAGAATATCCTGAGGTAGTGGGTGCTACAAACTGCATGCACATATGCATCAAAGCACCACCCTGTGAACAGGGTAGGGTCTACATCAACCGCAAGGACTTCCCCCTCCATCAACTACCAGGTCATGTGCGATGCCCAGGACATAATAATGAATGTGTGTGCTGGCTGCCCTGGAAGCTATCATAATTCCCACATCTCGCATCCGATGCAGCTGTACCAGAGATTTGCCAATGGGGACATCCTTTATGGTCACCTAGTGGGGGATGCTGGTTACGCACTGGAGCCATGACACCCATCAAAAATGCACACACACTCGAACAAGAACTCCATAATGAGGCACACGCACAGACCAGAATTACAATAGAGCATGTGTTTGGGATGCTCAAGCCATGGTTCCAGTGCCTGGACACATCTGGTGGAGCCTTCCAGTGCTTACCAGCTACAAGTACCCAAACTGGTATCATATGTGCCATGCTACACAATATGATCCTGTGGAAACAGCTGCAGTAGGAACAGCATTGGGCAGGGCTACACTGCCCCCACCATTGCCAAGGCCTGCACAGGCACATAGTGACTCAGAGGAGGAACAACCTGAGCCTCCCCCAGTAGGCAGAAGGAGGCAAGGAAGTATGCCCTGGCCTTGGCAAAGAGGCAACACATAGCACATACACTGACATAGGAGGGACCCAGGGAATGACACCTCCCTCTGCCTCACACATGCAGTAAAAGGGATGTCAAACATGACACTACCTGTGCTCAACCATGTGTAGGGAGTGTACTATGTGCATCTGACATAGGCAGCCCTGCAGCACCACCCTCAATACTGGGACACCCACAAGGTAAGTCACTCAACCTACCAATTGCAGAATGGAATAAAATGTGTTGTTACCTGTATCTATGGTATGGATGTGAGCATGCAAGGGAATTGGGTGGCTGAATGGTATGCCAGCAGATAGTAGACAGCTATAGTGGCACCATGAGATCTGTAACAAATACTGGTGTCACCATAGTAGCCAGTAATACACAGGGCGACAAGACCCACTGCTGGAAATATGCTGGGCCACATGTGTCTATATGACTCATACATGCCAGTGAGGGAGGTTCACATACCCAACAACAGTCTTGACCTACACAGACAGACTACAGTAGGTCAGGCAGTGAGATGTTAATTCTGAAGGATAAGAACTCAGAAACTAATATGTAGGTCAATCAAAGCTAAGACTTGTAGTTCACTGATATGCTGCTAGTCAGCATGATAGGTTAGAATACAGAATGAAATGGAGTACCAGACAAACCAGTACAGTCATAGCAAATGTGTACAAGTGTCAGGTGTGCCCCACCCCATCCTATGTAGAAATGTAGAAACAGTCAGGTGTGCCCCCCGAATCCTGTGTAGAAATGTAGTAACAGTCAGTTGTGCCCCCCAAATCCTGTGTAGAGATGTAGTAAAAGTCAGGTGTGCCCCCACAATTCTGTGTAGAAATGTAGAAACAGTCAGGTGTGCCCCCAATCCTGTGAAGAAAAGTAGAAATAGTCAGGTGTGCCCCCCAATCCTGTGTAGAAATGTAGTAACAGTCAGGTGTGACCTCCCCCCACACTCCTATGTAGACATGTAGAAACAGTCAGCTGTGCCCCTTCCCCCAAACCAGTATATAAATATACTAACAGTCAGGTGTGCCCCCTCCCAACCACTGTGTAGAAATGTAGAAACAGACAGGTGTGCCCCCTCTCCCAATCCTGTGTAGAAATGTAGTAACAGTCAGGTGTGCCCCTCAAACCTATTTAGAAATGTAGTAATGGTCTGGTGTGCTCCCTCAATCCAATGTATACAGTTTGTAACATTCAGGTGTGCCACTCCACAACCCTATGTAGAAATGTAGCAATATGTATGTGTAGGTATAATAACAGTGGAGCACAGATGCACAGAGGTGGCCAAGGTAGCAGGATAGGTTGTAGCATTTGCACAATATGCAGGTATGTGTGTGTTGGGTTGGTGTGTGTTTCATATTGTGTGAGAGTGGTCCATATGTATGCATGTTGAGGTAAGACCTGGTGGCCATTGCCCACTACTGCTGATGACAGGGACAGGTCATCACAACTGCAGTGCCAAAGACAATTCCCACCAGATTGTGTCACTGTGAAATGGAGACACCCTTGGAATTGTACATACATGTATGCATCACATACCTGTATGTATATACTTGCTAAAGGGCCCTGATAGCATGCACACTCACTGAGGCTATCTCTCCTCATGTGGACAATCTGTTGTACCTTCCTGGAATACCCAGTAAGGGACAGCAAAGTTCCATTTTCCCCCTTCCAGCCTAGCAACTAACCCCTTCAAGGAATTACTCTGATACCTTTGCCTGAACCTACTCCTTGTTAAATACCTGTTGACTTCCACCACTTTTTATCTGAATAAAAGAATCCTTTGGGCCAATACCTTTTTTCACAACTACTGTCACCTATGTTAAAGTATTCTGGCCTTACTTGCGCTTACCGATAGTTTTCCACATACTCTCTGCTGAGGGTGTCTGCCCCCCCTCGCCCCCTCTCTAATAATACCTTTTCCCGCTCCCAGTGGAACTCCCAGTCTATCACCTTCCAGCCCCCTCCCCCACATCCCTGCTTACCTAATTCTACCAGCTACTACCTACGGTCCCATTCCTAAGGGAATACATCCACTGCAGGATAGCCTGTAGCCCCTCTGAGAAGTGTTCACGCTGGTAAGGTGCCTCATTGTTTCTTTTTATGTTATTGCTCTTGCTGCTTACTGTTAGGAAAGAGCACACTGTTAATGTTGTTGTATGTATAATGCCATTAATACCTGGGAGACAGATAATACATACTAGTTTTGAAGCCTGTCCTATTTTTTCTGTTGTACTAGTATCTCGCTAACAAGGCGCCACTGCCAACAATAACTGATTGCTAACTGCTTCACAATAATTGAATTAATTTTGTCTACACTGCCGAAAGCACACTCTTACAGCCGCATTGGTGAGTTACAGCTAGTTTACAAACTTGGCTCTATATTTTATATATTACATTTTCTCCTGTACTATCTCACGGTGGTGGTGCTGTGGAAGTGCTGTCACCTCACAGTAAGATGCTGTCCGGTTCGACTCTCAGCCAGAGCGTCTACTGCGTAGAGACATGCGTGAATGGTCGTACCTTCGTTGCAGGATGTGCGTTAGGGCTGGCAACTCAGCATGTAAAAATCAACTGGCAATCATTAGCTGACCAGAGTTCCGCTGGGGCGACCCCTAACCGGGAAAAGCTGAAAGACACAGCAACATTTTCTCCTCTACTGAGCTATAACCACGCACATACTGCGCTATTGTTGTAAATATCTAAAACTGCAATTACCGTGCTGGCTAGGTTTGTATCACTTTTGTGCTGAAACAAAGCCAATACACCGCAAGCATTTGCCTCGTACTATTTCTACTGTTACATAGGGGTAATTTCCATGACAATTGTAACCTCTAGTTGCTGAGTCGCTTAACTTGATATTTGACTACTTCCCTTATGGCTGCATTACACCATATTTAAACCATGGGATTTATTATGGCGGGTTGTCCTAATAGCCTCTAATATTGCAACTATTATAGCTGTGATACACAGTACACTATACTGTTCCTTTTGGAACCTATGTGTTGCTAAGCCCAGATAGATGTTCAATGGTTTCTAATTGTTAGTTGTGTACTTAAAATATTATCTCCTGTTGCATTTGAACTGTATTGACAAATTGAAGCTTATTTGTGGTTTTTACAACTGTTTTTTGCTCTTTACTTCCTCTTTATCTTCCCGTCACCCTCATACAACACATGCACTATTCCAGACATTTATCAACTACTTTCTCACACACCTTCCACTTCACTCACCTCCCTTTCTAACCTACACTCACTCTGTTATCCCTCTCCTCCTTTCATACCCGTACTTCTTTACTCTCAACCACAATTAATAATATAATCTCTTTATGTGGTTTTCTTAGCTTGCACTGTCTATACTCCCTCCTGCCCATATAAAGAAAATAACCAAGACCCAGAAGTATCTCTGAACACCGAGTTTTACTTTGGACCAAGCCATCCCTAGGAGAAAAGTGTCTCTACATGCTTGTAAGCTCCTGTGGAGTTTTATTTTAATACTCCTCTTTTCAAAATTATTTTACTGTATAACCCATTGTATATACTTGCTAAAGGGCCCTAATAGCATGCACACTCACTGGGGCTATCTCCCCTCATGTGGACAATCTGCTGTACCTTCTTGGAATTCCCACTAAGGGGCAGCAAAGTTCAATTTTTCCCCTTCCAGCCTAGCAACTACCCCCTTCAAGGAATTACTCTGATACCTTTACCTGAACCTACTCCTTGTTAAATACCTGGCGACTTCCACCAGTTTTTATCTGAATTAAAGAATCCTTTTGGGTCAATACCTCCTCTCTTCCTGCCCTCTTTTCACCCAACTACTGCCACCTATGTTAAATTATTCTGGCCTTACCTGCACTTACCGATAGTTTTCCACATACTCTCTGCTGAGGGTTTCTGTCCTGCTCCATTCATCCTTCGGGCTCACTCTACTCCCCTATCCTACCCCCAAATTCCACCCACCCCCAATACCTGCCATTTTATCTATCCCCAATCCCTCCCACCACTCCCACTACCCAATAATCACTTACCTTGCCCTAATCACATCACACCCCCTCACACACACTAACTTCAATATGATACACCCTTCCCAACACCTTCAGTGCTTAGGATTACTAACTTTCGTAACCTCCCTCTCTTACCTAACACAACCCCACATCCTTCCTATAACCCACCCTTACACTGTACATCCATAACCCAACAATCCCCCCATCCTCTTTCTCCTCAATACCTCCCAAAGTCTATCCCATCCTCATTACCTTATTCTTTAAACTAAAAATCTTTTCAACCCTGGCCACACCTACCTATCACCACCACTCACAAAATAACAAACACATCCTCCACCCATACCTTAAACCTCATTCTATTACCGCACATATAAATCAGCTACTATGCCTACTCTTCCTCTCTCTGTCTGGTGATATTCATTACAACCCTGGCCCCAACAACTCCCCAGCTAACCATACACCCACACATATCCTCACTCCTCATTCCATACACTTCACCACTTTAAATGCACAAAGTGTATGCAACAAAATCCCCAGTCTCCATGCCTAGCTCTCACATAATCACCCTGATATCATAACCATCTCAGAAACCTGGCTAAAGCCTAACATAAAAGACTCAGAAATACTGCCCCCTGGCTATCAAATTATACACAGTGATAGACCCAACAAAAAAGGAGGTGGTGTAGCCATCATCTACTCCTCCTCTTACACAGTCACACCTTTTACCAACCCCATTCCAAATTTCTCCACATCAGAAATAACAATAGCCTACCTAAAGATTAATAACCATAAATCCATATGCATAGCAGCCTTATATATCCCCCCCAGCAATAACAATATCCCAATACTAGAAGATATTCTGTCTTGGTTCTCTTCCAATATAAAAAATGAAACCTTTATTCTTGGCGACGTAAATAACAACTGGGCAAATATCATTTCTCAACCCCCCCTTCCCAAGCAATCAACCTCTTTAATTTCTGCCAAATCATTCAATCTCCCACTAGGCCTAACAAAAACAAAAATGGAGACTCTGGTACCATCCTTGACTGGATTTTAGTATCCAGACCCTATTAGTGACCACATGCCCACCTTCACCATCTGCCACCCATCTCCTACCCATAAACAGCATCACTACATTCAAACTCATAACCACTCTAATTTCAACCTACACATTTTCACTGACTGTCTAGACCAAACCGACTGGTCTACCCTAAGAACCCTACCCCTTGATAATGCTATCACCCATTTCAATGAAACCTTCTTGAACTTACTAAACAGCCTTGCCCCACTCAGAACCATAAAGGTCAAATCACATATCTGTCCCTGGTTATCAAACGAGACCAAACAAATCATGCCCCAACGAGACAAAAAATGGAAACAATACCATAAATATAAACTACCTAATATTCTACTAGAATTCAAACTCCGGAATACCATAAAAAAACTAATAACCAAAGATCGGAAATCATACTATACCAAGCTTCAATCTGAACACCCCAGCAACCCAAAAAAGTTCTGAAACACAGTCTCCTCTCTCCTTAACCCTGGAGATAAAACTATCCCCTGCCCTAACCCCAACCTCACAGACCCTGATATTGCCTCCTCTTTCAACACCTTTTTTGTAAACTGTATAGCTAAACTTACCACCGCCTTTGCTCACCCACCACCTAACTTTCCTCCACAGACACCCCTCCTCTCCACTAATACTGCCCATTCCCACCTTTAACCTCCACTCCATCCCTACAAACACCATAAAGAAATTATTACTCCAGCTAAAACCCTGTAGTACTGCCCCAGACAACCTACCACCTCTATACCTCAAACTAGCAGCTGACAGCATTGCCCTGCCAATCTCTATACTAATCAATAGATGTATCAAAGAGTCCCATGTCCCTTCTTTATGGAAACATGCATTCATCATTCCTGCCCACAATGGTGGCAAAAACAATGACACCACTAATTTCAGACCCATCGCTATCCTCTCCCCATTATCAAAAATCCTGGAAAAATGCATCCACTCACAACTGATGACACATCTGACACACAATAACCTCCTTACCCCAACTCAACATGGTTTCCGTTCTTCCCATAGCACAATCACTGCCCTTCTATCCTTCCTGGAATGCATTAACCAGGCCCGTGACTCTGGCAAATTAGTATCTCTCCTATTCCTCGATCTATCCAAAGCCTTTGACACCATCTCCCACTCTATCCTCCTATCTGAACCATCCTCTCTTAACCTATCCCCCTCCTCTGTAGCCTGGTTCTCTAGCTACCTCTCCAATAGACACCAAGCTGTAAAATGGAAATCTTCTACCTCCACCTTCCTTCCGACCCCCACAGGCATCCCCCAAGGATCTGCTGTTTTTGGTCCCCTACTCTTTAATATATTTATCAACAATTATCATCACTCTATCCCTGACACCTCTCTAATTCAGTATGCAGACAATTCCACAATGATCTGCACTGCAGACTCCCCTTCAGACTTGCAGTTAAAAACACAATCAGCTTTTACCAAACAGAGACCTGGATGCAAAACCATCACCTAGCCCTAAATGCTACCAAAACTAAGCTAATGATTTGTACTCCCTCCAGAGCCACTACCTTCAACAAAGCCTCATTTTCTATACTAAGTCAAGATAATACCCCTACTGAAATTGTTTCATACACTAAGTTGCTAGTTGTCATCATCAATGAACACATAAAATTTGACATCCATATTAATACTGCCATTAAAAACCCCATCAAAAACTAGGTCTCCTATACTGACATCACCATTTCCTCACCCCTCCACCAGAAAAGCGTTTGTCTCCTCCTACCTCCTCCCCTCTCTGTTATACGGTGCCCCTCTGTTCAACAACATTCAACTTGGTTTACAGTCCAAATTAGAAGCCTGCTACAACAAAATAAGCAAATTCACCACACGCTCCAAAACATCATCACATCACCTCTTTCTTCAACCTCTAAACTGGCTAGAGCTGTTTAACTACCTAAAATTCATAAAGCTAACTACCACCCATAAACTCATCTTCACACCTTCTAGCTGCCCTTCCCTCTTCTCCTCTTTAACCCCCTATATTCCAAATCATCCACTAAGATCACAAAACCTCCTTCAAGTGCATTAACCATTATGACCTCCCGGCCAACTCCTGCTTTCATACTCCCTATCCAAACTTTGGAACTCACTCCCATCCCACCTTCAAACTGTCTCACATCTCCCTAACTTTAAATCCCTCTTACACTCCTACCTGTCCTCTAAATGGACGTGTCCCTGCTCCTTCCCTACTTGAACCCCAATCCCATCCCCAATCCTCCCTACTATTCCTTACAACCTCCATCTGAGTTTCTTTCTCCTCTCACACAAATCCTACCTGACTGTTTTCTACCCTACTTACTGCACTGTATTACTCTCTTTCTGAACCCCAGCCTTTGCCATACATCACCTGCAAATGTACACTTTTTACTAAAGCTCTTTTCTCCTTTCTGAATTTCCATTGTCTAATGAATATTTTACCTATTTCTGCTACATATGTTGTAACTTCCACCACTTCTGCTTTTTGCATCATTGTTAACTACATCATATCTTGTCTTATTATCTCACTTTAACATGTATGAGCCATCTACTACTGTTTATATTACTGTTTATTTTCTGATTTACTTGTTTTATATTGTGCTGTTTTATATTGTAATTTGCTTAGTGTATGAGCCATCTACTACTGTTTATATTACTGTGTTTATTTTGTGATTTGCTTGTTTTATATTGTACTGTTTTATATTGTAATTTGCTTAGTTATGGAGCTTTTCTCCCCGGGCTTCCACTGAAAATGGGTTCTTCTGGCCGAGTAGACTTCCCCGGTTATCAAACTGAAATAAATAAATAAATAAATAAATAAATAAATAAATAAATAAATAAATAAATAAATAAAATAATAACAGTATAACACACGCTAGCAGTAAGCCATTGTAAATGTATGGTGGTAATATGTGTCACCATCTGAAAGACTGACATGGCATAGCTGTTGGGCTAGATATACAAGCAGTATACAGGGGAAAGTACCCCAGACATACAGTATATATTGTGTCACTGTGAAATGGAGACACCCTTGGAATTGTACATACAGGTATGCATCACATTATCTGGTCCTGTAGTAGGGGATACTAGTGTTGTCTGCCCAAACACTTGCAGATCACAAAGGAGGTAGGACTGATGTATTAGGAAACAGCTGATGTATCTGCACATGCCAGCATAACTGGAATGCCCCATGCATATCTGTGTGGCAGATGCAAGTAGTGTCCATAGCACACATGCACCCAGCTCGCACAAACACCACCCACAGGTACCTCTCTGGTCATATCCCTGCTGTGGGGAATGGGTACAATATGGCTCACCTGTATATGGCAATAGTGAAATAATGCAGCATGCAGTGTAGGTGTCCCATGCAGGTGTGTCTCTAGCCATAGGTAGCACCCTGCCAGCATCCACACCACCTGATCAAGACTGATAGACGGTATTGGCATGAACACCTAACACACCTACCCTGTCACCCCAGGGGAATATACTGTATAGTGGTCTGAGACTGTAGGACTGACAGAATGCAACAGCCTGCCACATCCGGCCGGCATTAACACCTAATAGTCCACAGGCCTTTGACAAAGGCCTGTGTCTCACATGTACTGCCAATGCATGTTATGACATGGACACCCAAATAACAAGATAACACACTCCACATAAGCTATATGCAATGCCATGTAGACAGACCACAGTAACATGTCCACCATGTCCTACTGCATGAACTGTGGACCAACACCAACACATAGCTGTGATGGAGTGATAACCTTAGGGAAAGTATCAGAGAATGTATGCATAATGTATGGAAGAAGATAGAATAACAGAGGGGGGAGCATTGGCAGCATGGAATGTGCAAGGTCTGACACAAAGTTGTGTGCACACACTATCCCTGGCTGCAAACACATAAATGGGTGGCTACATACCTGCCCATACACAACAATAGGGGTTAAGTCCTGACTCATGGCCCCTGACTCTGGGTAACCTTTGCAAATCTGTACAGCTGTGAGGTATTGCCACAGCATGATAAGGCTATACTGTCATGTCGATGGATGTACAAGTATGGGATTCTCTGTCAGCACTGTACCAAGGTGCTGAACCAGATACACAGACCCAGCAGTAAGTGTCTCCAGCTCCCCCTCCAGAATGGCATAACTCACCATGCATATGTAGGCATCTATCCACAATACCAGACACAGCTGCAGTCACCCTTGTCCCCCAAGACATCACTGTGAGCAGGAATGTCCACATGACAGTACATGAGGACAGAAAACATCACATTGTATAACAGTACACATGTCTAAAAATCCCTGTTAACAGCAGTACCATGTAGCTGAAGCAGCACAGACACAATCACCTACAGTGCACACTATCCCCTGCACAGTTTGTCCCCATTTTGCCAAATGATCGATGGATACCATGCAGAAACAGTTTTCTACCTGTAGCTGTACAAGACAAAGGTCTGCAGTGGAGTACAAACTACCTGGAATCAATCCACACATTCAATACAGAAGGGCATTCTGGGCATGCTCACACACTTAAACAAATGAAGCCCATGTCTGCAAACAATAGTGGACCATACATATCTGCCAGTTGCAGATGTTAGTGCATACACTCCTCAGTATGCACCAGCCATGCTTTGCACGCACAGTGGATAGGAATACAGACATATATCCAAGGACAACACACTATAATAAGTCAAAAGTATACATACATAGATGTGTGGAAGAGAGTGACTGTGCCAAGGAGCCATCCATTATGAGGCCTGTCCCACCCAGCACACAGCCAAATGGCTACAACCACATGAGGTGTAAATGTCATTTACTGTAGACATTAGCCACTTGTATCCATCAGCATTACAGACTATGTGGTGCAAGTGCTAGCTGTGCAACATGACTGTACAAGGAAGTAGTCATCTGACAGCTGTATACACGTATCTGTGGAATATAACCCTGCATGTGCCCGCATGTGGTGTGTCAGCCTCTAGATTAATGGGTTATGGCCCATGCACAGACACTGCCCTCCCCATAGCCCTACTATGACAAGCCTGCTGAGGTCATCCACTTTGAAATACACCTTTGGGAAATGTGTAGCCCTGTAATCTCCATGGTGCATCCAATAACTACATTGTGCTGTAGTGTGATAAACTAGTTAGGTACGAGTTCTAATCCCAGACATGGCAACTGTGTGTGTGTGTGTGTGTGTGTGTGTGTGTGTGTGTGTGTGTGTGTGTGTGTGTGTGTGTGTGTGTGTGTGTGCGTGTGTGCGTGTGTGTGTGTGTGTGTGTGTGTGTGTGTGTCTGTCTGTGTAGAGAGCTATGCCTTTTTAGGCTACTCACGCTCACTACAAATCAAATGTCCTAGTTTGGCAAGCCTGCTGATGTCATTCACTGAGCAATATACCTTTGGGGAAAGAGTACTCAAGTAAACACTGTGGCACGTTCTATAACAGCGTAATGCTGTAGTGTGATATAAAACTCTGGTAGGGGTTATATTCCCACAGGTGGGAGCTATGGATGTTTGTGTGCATGTGTCTGTGTAGGAAACAATGCTTTTTAGGCTAGTCACACTCACTACAACTCAAATGCCCTACTTTGGCAATCTTGCTGATAACATTCAATGTGAAATACACCTTTGGGAAGGGAGTACCCCAGTAACCTCTGTGGTGCTTCCTGTAACAGCATAATGCTTTAGTGTGCTATAGAATTCTGGTCGGGGTTCTATTCCCACACATGGCAGGTGTGGATGTTTGTGTGTGTGTTTCTATGTCTGTGTAGGGAGCCATGCCTTTTTAGGCTAGTCACACTCATTACAATTCAAATGTTCTTCTCTGGCAAGCCTGTTAATGTCATTCACTGTGAAATACAACTTTGGGGAAGAAGTGCTCCAGTAATCTCCATTGCACATTCTATAACTGCGTAGTGCTGTAGTGTAACAAACTAGTTAGGTAGGAGTTCTATTCCCAGACATAGCAGGTGTGTGTGTGTCTGTGTTTGTCATTTGTATCCCATGTGGCGGTGGATGTGACTGTGTAACAACTGGACAAATTGTGAAGTGGGTTTTGCAAATTCCTTATATGTTGGGCCTAGTATATGTCACAATGTCCACCGTACAGGGATAACAGATGTGAAATAGCTGAGAGGTTGGGGTGCAAATCCGTACCCCTGCATGTGACATCAAGGTCAGGCGAACAAAGTTAGCAACCCTTGTATTACCCAGAGAACACTCTCAACCCATGTCTCTCACACACACACACACACACACACACACACACACACACACACACACACACACACACACACACACACACACACACACACACACACACACACACACACACACACACACACACACACACACACACACACTTTCCTAGGCAACAACCGCTATGTTGGTAGTACCCTGCATATTGCCCACTGATAGTAACCATGGTGTGATTTCAGTGGGCTACAGAAGGCATTCCACCCTGTCCATCAGTCCAATATGCAAGTACATCCAGACAGTGCACCTTCCCTATGTTCCCCACTGGACACCTGCAACACCTGTGGAGCCATCAAATGTAACCCACAAAGGACATACCATATATGCAAGACATGCCCTGTATGGACAGATGCCACTGACACCATGGAATACCTGTGTCATGCTATCGATGTAGGTGCAGGGTCAAACTGCTGTCCATTAACAGTTCCCGTCACATGAGGCCAGGACTGACACATCTAATGATAACAATCTGTGTACACAACATGGGCCATACACCCTAGCTACAGTTCCACACGTCACTTTACATGCATGTGGGAAGTGTTCACAACCCAGACACCGTCCATGTCATGGACGAAGGAACACATATGTGGCAAGCAATGCACAGCAATGGCCACACACAATAGTTACCCAGGTGACTGGATGGTGAATAAAATACCCACCTGTGTGGGCAAATCCAGACACTACACCCCTGATCCACACTGCAGGCCATTGTCATGTGGCCTGATGCCAAGGTAAGCCCATCACCTAGCCTTGTATAGCCGTCTGGCACAGTCGAACACTACACACTCGTGAAGCAATGCACACATACATGTCAGTATTGGCACGCTGTGCCTGTGTATGTGTGGTGTATGATGCCTATGATCACATTCACACTCACTACAATCCCCATTGGCATACTGAAGCATGCTGTTTGATGTCAGACACCTCCACATACCCTTTGCCCATATAACTTTCATATATCCCCTGTTGTGCATGTGATACCTGCACAGTACTGTGTTTTGGCAATCTAGCTAGTGATGAGTTGTATTCCTGACCCTGCCGAGTGTGTCAATGTGTGTGGGTCCCTGTGAGAGTCTGGCTGTGTTGATGCTGACACCTGTTCATGCGGAAAGGCACATGTACTACACCTACTGTATAGCTACCATATCACTGTTGCAGATGTCACTCACCATCACATATACGTTTGGAGGGCTTTTCAACATGTAACCTATGTGGCACATCCAATAACTGCATAGACATGTGATAGCAATACATAGTCAGGGGTTTGATACCCTGTATTGGAAGGTGTATGACACAGACATGCTTAAGTTTTACTCTCCCACCCCTCCCTGACTTATCTTTGCCTCTGTCTGCCTCTCTCATTCCCTCTCTGGTGGATGTGGATACTTACACCTGCTTTGCTTAGGCAGCAGCATGTGTATTGTAAGTGATGCACATGATCAGCTGATGGCCTCTGCCCAAATTGCAGCCCTCCTCTAGCTGATTGCATGTGGAACAGCTGTGGTAATATTCCCATAGCCAATTGCATGGAAACACACTCCAGTATCTAGGAACATCATGTTGGTGTTGGGCCTTTTCATTCACTGTGAACAGGAACTAGATCTACTGTTTGGCAAACAGCATCACAGATTATAGGTTCATAGGTTCATAGGTTCATAGGTTCATACTAGGCTATCTGCCCTAGGGCATTTGTAAGCCTAGCCAGAGTGTGTTTGGCTTTTGCCACCCATTTTAAATTAATTTTGCTATGCCCTTTTTCAAGGTTAGTATACTGTGCCTCTGTCTAACAGTGTCACAGAAGTGATACCCAGGGTAAACCTACGATCTCCGATCCACTCATCAAGATTTGTCTTGAAGAGAGCCAATGAGGGACTCTGCCTAACCTGGACTGGGATTTTATTCCAGAGTGAAGGGAGCCTCTGGGTTATGAATCTGTCCCTCCAGCATGTCCTATTTATTTCAGTGCTGAGGTTCAAGTCTCTCGAGCGCGTAGATCGATGGGATTTAGATTTTCTGAGGTGCAGCATGTCCATTAATTCCGGGTTGGACATGGCTTTATACGTCAGGCACAGATCGCCTTTGAGCAGGCGGTATGCCACTGAGTAGAGCTGGAGTTTCTTTAACCGGGCAGCATATGGCATCTGTTTGAACCCTTTGATCCTCTTGGTGAGGTACTTTTGGGGTCTTTCCAGTTGCTGCAGGTGTCTGGTAAGGTACATCCCAAAAGGGGCATTGTACTCAATTATGGGCCTGATGAGGGATGAGTAAAGAGGCACAATGACCTCCCCTGATCTAGATGTGAATCCCTTCATGATTAGGTGGGCTATATAAAATGTTTTTCTAACCACTTTGGCCACATGGTTGTCAAATGAGAGATTGCTATCAACTTGGGTCCCCAGGTCCCTAATTAATTCTTCTGTACTTAATGGATTACCACCTATGTGGTAATTTGTGGGCACTTTGTTTTTGCCAAAGGGGATGACTATACACTTTTTGACATTTAGCTTGAGGCCAAGGCTCTCGCACCAGTTGTCTGTTTCTATGAGGCCCTTTTGGAGGATGCTTGTGTTTGCTGGAGAGTCGATTATGGCGCCCAGTTTGCAGTCATCTGCGAACTTGGTCAGCCACCGTCCTTCCGTGCTGGCCTGTACCTCCGAGAAATATATACTGAACAAGAGAGGTCCCAGGACTGAGCCTTGTGGGACACCACTTGTAACTGATTTGGAGTCTGACATGGCTCCAGCAATTCTAACCATATGGGTTCTGTCCTTGAGCCTGTTTACAATCCATCTAGTGACATAGGCATTTATATTTAAGCTGGTGAGCTTATCTATAATGCCCGAGTGGGATATTGTATCGAAGGCTTTTGCGAGGTCCAGGTAGGCTGTGTGGACCACCTTCCCCTCGTCAATGGCCTTGGTGACTGTTTCAAAGAAATCAACCAGGTTTAAGAGGCAGGATCTGCCCTTAACAAAGCCAAACTGGGTAGGATCCAGTGTCTGTAGGTCCCCAATATCTTTATTTATGAGGTCCATGATTATCCTTTCCATAGCTTTGCAGACCAAGCTAGTCAGACATATAGGGCGATAGTTTCCAGGATCCATTGAGGCACGACCTTTGTGGAGAGGGACCACTGTTGCTGTACTCCACTCTTTGGGTTCATATCCTGTAGTAAGGCTGAGATTGAACAGTAGTTTTATGTTTGGGTTTAGCTCTTCTTGGAGTTCATGTAGGATGCAGCCCGAGACACCGTCTAGTCCCATTGATGCTATGTTGTTTTGCTTTGGAGAGGGCAGCTCTTACCTAAGCATCTGAGATGTCAGGGAGGCAGCACTCTGCTGGGATAGATATTTGCCCTTTTGGTGGGGAGGGGGGGAGTTTGTGCTGAACCTGTCAGCTAGGATGTTGGCAATGTCTGTGAGTTTAGTGTATTTTTTTGTCATTTTGGACTAATTCTGAGCATATCTGGGAATTCCCACCCAGGTTCCTAACATAACTAAAGAAAGCCTTGTGATTATCCTTAGTGTCCTGTGCAATTTTTCTCTCGAAGCTGGCCTTAGATGATTTTATGAGTGCCCGTAGTTTTTTGCTAATACTGATCAGAGATGCCTTCCCTTTTTGGTATTTTGCTCTATCATGTAGTAGCTTCCTCCTTCTATTGTATAGTTTGTTTATGGCTGGGGTCCACCAGACAGGATGTCTGCCTTTGGAGGATTGTGTCTTTGTTTTATTTGGGATTGCATGATCCATGCATTCCTGAAGGTGTTCATAGAATGCATTTATAAAGGATTCTGTGGTCTGGGCCGTATTTTCCGCAGGCCCGCGGGCTTTAAAGGATTCCACCTCAGTTTTGAGGAGTGTAAAATTTGCTTTAGAGAAGTTTTTCACTGTGGTTTTCAGGGCAGGGGGTGGAGACGGGATGTGAATATCCAGTGAGATTAGTTTATGGTCTGATCTTACCAGTGTGGGATACTCTTCTGGTCTGGAGCATAGAGTCCCCATGTTGGTGATGATCAGGTCCAGTATGTTTTCCCCTCTTGTGGGAGTGGTAACAAGTTGTTCCATAGCATTTGAGTTTATAAATTCTAGGAACCTTTGGGCTAAAGTGTTGGAGCTAGAGTAATGCTCCCAGTCTATGTTTGGGTAGCTGAAGTTGCACAATATAATGGTGTTTGGAGAGACCTTCATATTTTCCAGTGTTCTCAGGATGGCCGAGTGGGGTTCCTGGGTTTGGGAGGGTGGTCTGTAGCAGGCTATAAACTGGAAGGCAGTTTTACCCACTGTTAGTCACACATGGATAGTCTCTGATGCTTCATGCTGTGCCACCAACCTGGAGGTGTGGGTATCTTTGACGAATATTGATACTCCCCCTCCTTTTGAGGTTTGGTCAAAGTTTTGGGGCCGAAAAGCATGGTATGAGGTATAACCTGGTAGTGCTGGGGTGCTCTCAGGAGCCTTGAACCAGGTTTCTGTTACTGCACAGATATCGATGTTCTCCATGCTAAGGAGAGTTTCGAGTGTGTGCATCTTGAGGTTTAGACTTCTGGCATTGAGTGGCATTACTCTTAGTTTCTTATCCCTTGTGATACCTATGGAAGTGGGTTTGTCTTTTGAGCCTTGCCTAAAAAAGGCACTATGGGGGTAGCAACAGCCTTATCCAGTATCCGAAAGCCCAGTGCAAGCCGTCCCTAGCGAAGCATCGTGGCTTGTCGAGCATGTCATCCCAGGCTGACAGGCATTGGATCCCCTTTGAATGACACCAATACTTAAGCCAATTGTTGAAATTGATCATCTTGTCTTCATATTGTGGCATCATTCTTGGTGAGGGTAAGATGCTACTCAAGGTCAGGGTCATACTGGCCTGGGCTACATGCTCAGAGAGCTCCTCTATGTCTCTTTTCATGTAGTCCAGGGAGGTACGTCTCAGGTCATTCACACCAGCATGGACAATGACTGAGTCATATTTGTACTTGCCTTGCCGTGACCTGAGCGCTTGTATTATGTGGCGGATCCTAGCGCCCGACAGGCAGCTCACCATGACCTTCTCCTTGTTCAGCCTGGTGAGCGGGACATCAGTGTGCCTGACGATAGAGTCACCTATTACAAGTGTATCAGGTGTGTTTTTTAGCCTTAAGGGCTGTGACTGTTCAGCACACTGGCTTTGTGAGCTATGTGTTGCACGTGTTTTGTTTTGGGGTAGCGGTTGCTTGGGTGTCTGCTTTGGCGGTCTCGGCTGCTTAGGCAGATTTTTATTTAGAGCCTCTGAGTATGTTTTTGTGTGTTTGGTTTGCTGTCATGGTAGGTCTATGTGAGACTGGAATTGTAGTGAGTGTGGTTTCCTTCTCCTCCTGACTGGTTTCACCAGTACTGAGTTGAGAGAGCTTAGCCTCCAGTATGGCTATATGGTTGCATCTCTCACATGTGTTGGAATTTGTTGGGAGGAGGAGAGGGTTGTCCGTGTACATGAGGCAGTTGTAACATTGCCTCAAGATTCCCAGATTCACCAGCTGGACTGGAGAGGAGACTGATAACTGACCTTTGGACATGCTAGAATAGTATTGGGAATTCCTTTATAATTGAAAAAAAAGGTCCAATGGGGAATGAGGTACTCAAGGGGAGTTTGTGAGGGTGTAGTGCTTTTAATATTTTAGTGCTGACTTATATAATTGCTTTAGTGAGCAAGTGCCAGGTAACTTAAATGCAATGTGTTACAGGTAACTTAAATGCAAAAATGACAAACAGTAACTTTCTTTCAAGTGAAACAAGGAAATGAGTACAGTAAGCAATGCAGATATCACTAGAGATCCACAGAAGCTCTGAAAAGCCACATTTTAGGTGGAATTAGTGTTTCAGGGAAATAACAAGCAAACAAACAACAAACATACAAATAAAGCTAGATTCAGCAGGCCTGGATCTAGTCTATACCAAGGTATACCAATTTCAGTAAGAAACAGTTCAAATATGCAGGCACTATAAACCTTTAACCAGAAATTCCCAGCTCAGAAGGGCAGAGTCCAGCCTCTCCTTCCACAAGAGTGCAGACCACGAACCTTCTTAATGTAAAATAACTGGCCTGAAGCCCAAGTGCTTAAACCAGACTAATACACTTCTAGAATAACAGGCACTGAGCCCTCAATCAGCAGTTCACAACTTAGAAGGATGTAAGCTACCTGTCCTGCCACTACAGTGCAGACCACAAACCTTCCTAATGTAAAACAACTGGTCTGAAGCCCAAGTGCTTAATCCAAAAGACTTAGAATGATAGCTACACTTTAATCAAGTTACTACCAAGCAGTAATAGATACAATTGAATACTTTAAAGACTGCCTTGATTAGTGCTCAAGTTATACAAACAAAACTAGATTCAGCAGGCCTGGATCTAGTCTATGCTACAGCAAACAAGGTGTAGCAATTTCAGTAAGAAGCAGTTCAAATATGCAGGCACTATAAGCCTTTAACCAGAAATTCTCAGCTCAGAAGGGCAGAGTCCAGCCTCTCCTCCCACAAGAGTGCAGACCACGAACCCTTTTAATGTAAAATAACTGGACTGAAGCCCAAGTGCTTAAACCAGAATTAATACACTTTTAGAATAACAGACACTGAGCCCTCAATCAGCAGTTCCCAACTTAGAAGGATGTAAGCTACCTGTTCTGCCACTACAGTGCAGACCACAAACCATCTTGATGTAAAACAACTTGCCTGAAGCCCAAGTGCTTAAACCAGAATTAATACACTTTTAGAATAACAGACACTGAGCCCTCAATCAGCAGTTCCCAACTTAGAAGGATGTAAGCTACCTGTCCTGCCACCACAGTGCAGACCACAAACCTTCCTAATGTAAAACAACTGGTCTGAAGCCCAAGTGCTTAATCCAAAAGACTTAGAATGATAGCTACACTTTTATCAAGTTACTACCAAGCAGTAATAAATACAATTGAATACTTTAAAGAATGCCTGGATTAGTGCTCAAGTTATACAAACAAAGCTAGATTCAGCAGGCCTGGATCTAGTCTATGCTACAGCAAGCAAGGTGTACCAATTTCAGTAAGAAGCAGTTTAAATATGCAGGCACTATAAGCCTTTAACCAGAAATTCACTGCTAGAAGGGCAGAGTCCAGCCTCTCCTCCCACAAGAGTGCAGACCACAAACCCTTTTAATGTAAAATAACTGGCCTGAAGCCCAAGTGCTTAAAACAGAATTAATACACTTTTAGAATAACAGACACTGAGCCCTCAATCAACAGTTCCCAACTTAGAAGGATGCAAGCTACCTGTCCTGCCACCACAGTGCAGACCACAAACCTTCCTAATGTAAAACAACTGGTCTGAAGCCCAAGTGCTTAAACTAAAAGGCTTAGAATGAGTTACACCAAGCAGTAATAAATACAATTGAGTACTTTTAAGATGATGCAAAAGCAAAATAAAGTAGGAAGAAACACAAATACAGTAAAAGCAGATTTTTTTTTGAGTAAGCAAATGAGATGGGCCCAGGAGTTACAGGACAAAAACAGGTGCAAATGCAGGCCTTCAAATCAGAAAGTTGAGAGAAATGGAAGACTACCCAAATGGCCAATAACTACAAATTTTGGGCCAGAACCACACCGTATGTGGTAGACAGGTTACCTAGTGCTTACCACTCCCACTGATAAGCTAGAAGGCTTCCCTCCAACACAGAAAGGCTTGGGGGCTCAGAAGCTTACAAATAGTCCTGGATACAGCAAATCTGTATCTGGAACACTAATTACAGGAAAGGTAGGAAACAGGCTTACATTTTTTTTTTTCAGAAAAGTAGCAAAAACAGTAGTAAAAACAATTCACATGCAGTGCAAGCTGGCACACTTGAGTATGTAGCAATATTAGTCCACACACAGTTTGAAAAAATGTAATTAAATTAAAAAGGACTAAAAGCAAGTGCAGAAAGGGTTTATTAGGTAGAATGCGGTAAAGAGATGGGACTGGGGGAGTGTCCTAGATCAAATCTACAGAGGGGCGGGCACTGCAAAAGCCATCAAATTTAAACTACAACCAAGAACAGGGAGGGGAAGGTGGGGAAAAGTTTCAACAGAGATGTGAGGAATCAGAGTGCAAATTATAAAACCAAAAAAATATATACTGATCTATGTATATTTGCAGAACACTAAGACAACAGATAGATTGGGGATTTACCTCTTAACAACATACACTGTGGAAACAGGCCAACACACAGGAGGGGGGTGTGTCTGACTTGACTACAGACTGTAAGTGCTGCTATACTGCATTTGGAGTAATGTTTGTTTAACAGGTTGTGTGTGGATATGGCTGCCCTACATGTTTTAATACCTGTCAAGTCAATGCTATGTTTATAAGGAAACCCCCATCTGTAGGGTCATCTGCAGACTTGGCAGTGTGTGGTGCATTTTGTTTCTTGTGTTATCCACAGAGTACCTATCTGTAAACTGCAGAAGGTAGTGAGATGATTGCAGTCAGTAGATGGTGACAGCCATGAGAGTTACTGACTTCATATTCCTCACAGGACATATTTTGCAACAAACCCAGTTCCAACAGTAAATGTATGAGGTCATCAAAGCAACTTGTCAATATTGCCCCTGGGTTTGTGCCTCCAGCCACAACTCTGTCAACCTTTGTACATATGTCATGCAGTAAGAGGTGCATATGTTCTGTACACCATATTTATTGACATATCTAATAACAAGCCAATGAGATATCAGACTGCTACACATGTTATGTATAGTAGGGGTTATATTTGAGGACATAACCTGGGTATTCTGTGGTTGTGTGTACAGTACTAAGGTCTGTGTATTTATGGTGATTGTCAACAGTATGTGCATTGTGAATATGTACCTTGGCCTGCGTACAGACTGTGGTAGATGTCAATGTTCTTGGTTCTGTTCTATCTGATGTTTCATGCTGCTCCACTGTATGTTACCCTATCAGCTTACATGTTTGTAGAGCCAAACACACACACATCCCATACCACAGACAGGCATTGGACCATACTGTGTAGAGGCTTAGTATATGTAGGGTTAGTGTGTGAGTGGCACATATTAGGTTGGGGATGATCAGATAGTCCATATACTGTAATATTAAGCTAGCTTACCATATGTGGTTGTGGCTGTGTTCACACTGGTTGTGGTTATGCACTTTCACACAGGTGTCTGTTACTCTGTGCTGTGACATGCTTGTAGAGCCTGCTATATATGGAGGTACATGTGTATTCTCTCATTGGAAATGTAGGCCAGTGTTAAGGCAGTCTGCCTGTATCCTGCACAGTGCTTTGTCACATGCCTAGTAGCTTAGTGTACTTACCCAGTGAGATGTCATGTCCAGATACTTGCCAGATGTACTGCTGCTGGGCCACCATAACAGTCAATGTATGTCAGACAAAGTAGTGGGATGCTGTGCAGATGTATGTCACTAACTAGTGGGTAGTATGTGGCCATGAAAACTCTGTACCAGCGGTTATTATGTGTCAGGACAGACAGGGGTGTGTGAATGAATAACCTATGGGAGCAAATGTATACCAGTATTTATGTGATATAACCACCCATATGGCTGTTTACATCCACATTGTCAGGCTTGGTCCACATGTCTTGCACTAAGAGGTTCTGTGTATACCTCTGGACTGACCAGATTGTGTGATACTCTCCACATATATTGGCCATATCTCTGCTGTAGTCCAAAGGAGCATTACTGTGCTAGTAATGTTACTGTACTGTGATGTCCTTAGGATGTTTGTCAATAGTGAATGACACACATGTTACAAGCAGATGTGACCTCCTGCACTCACCATGTTTGTGAAGACAATCTCTATTAAAGTAGCAATAGTCTACAAATATACCTGCAATAAATACCTGACACCCCCTTGCCCTAAGAGATTGGGACTATTGGGACTGAGGTAGGGCTCAACTCCATGTTCAGGACATATGGTGAACATATATGTATATATAATTATCCATATATCTATATAGATATATTCACATATACATATCGACATACATAGATGGATATGTGTGTATATATATATATATAAATATAAATATATATATATATATATATATATATATATATATATATATATATATATATATATATGTACATATAAACACTTAGATGTATAAATATACAGAGTGATATATGTCTACACATATACAGATAGAGATACATATGCACATATACGTATGGCTGTCTATATATATATATATATATATATATATGGACAGTAATAGGTATATCAGAATAGATATGTATGCACATATAGTTATATATAGCTACATATATACCCACATAAATAGGCAAATCTGTACACATAGGATGTGCATACATATATAGCTATATATACATATATCTATGCATACACACACACACACACACACACACACACACACACACACACACACACACACACACACACACACACACACACACACACACACACACACACACACACACACACATATATATATATTGTGTATACCCTCCCAGATGTATCTCACCGTATGTGTCTGCTATGTGTACATTATGATGAAACAACATATGTGATACAACAGTCATATTAATAACAAGTAATACACAATTGTGAAAGTAAAGGCAATTTTTCAGTACTACACAATATGTGTATTGACATCTGTATTGGTAAAACAACAGCTGCCTTCACAGTGATCATGGTGTAGTGGTTAAGTGTTGTGACTTTAGTGTACAGGGCCCTGGGTTCAAGACCTGCAAGGGTTGTTTATTGTGTTGCTTGGAAGAACAAGGGCAGTTGGATACAGAGTGGTTAAGGCAGTTTTGAGCAGCTTTAATCATGTTTGCACTGGTTTGCAAGAAGCTAAGCAGTGCTAAGCTATGGGTAAACATATGGGCACTTACACAGTATAGGCTTCACTTACCAGTGCTCAGATCAGCTCAGCTGTTATATTGCAGCAATTTTGATACTTGCTAAGCATGGCTTTGCCCTGGTAACCAGTTCTCACCACCCAGTCTAATAACATAGCAGGCTAATGACATCTGTAATAAGTGTGTGTAATGCTATGTACAATATATGCGACTATGTGCTGTCATTACAGTAGTAAGGGGTGTGAGTGTCAGGTGTGGGACACAGACATTTATGAGGTCTGTACAGTACTGTTATCTGTGTGAATGTATTATATACAAGGGTAGTAGCCCCGGGTACATGCTAAATGTAGTACTGACAACAGGCACACCTGCAGGTATAGCTGGACTCTGAGCCCTCCCTGTTGTATCCCTGGTGTGTGAGCTGTGTCACAGCATATACCCCTTACTGGGCAATGATCCGACATGTGGAATGTAACTGTAGATTACCATCTGTACAGCACATGTTAGTGAGGGCTCCTGACATGTAGTTATGGCATACATATTGTTGTCAAATGTCTATCTGTCAACACACTCATCCTACTGCATAGTTACTTGCCAAGCTGATGACTGTCAGTCCCTGTACAGATGTGCAGATGGCAGGTATCCAGCTGGGATATGTACAGGAAACCTCCGCTTGATTGACACTGACATGTCTGCCCAGCTGTGTAAGAACTGGCACATATAGGAGATGTCACCCTGTACGCACCACATGCCATAGGTACCTCCACTACACTACCACAGTCAACAGAACATGCTTGGGTACAGATCTTCATGACAGACACTAACCATGTGTTGTAATACATGTTGCATACATGTCAAATTGATCAGCTCAGTGGCCATATACAGGAGGCACCTGAAGGATAGGCTGATGCATGTCATTCACACCCTGAGGGTCACCATAGTAGTGTCTGTCAATAGATTGCCTGCTGCCACCTGGCAGGTGGCAGGATACCACTGTACACACAACCCCTACACAACCCATCTCTCCTTGGACAATAGTTAGGTACACAGCTATGACCACCTGCAGCGATGCACCCCTGTACTGACACATGTGTACGTGTGCATGACTGAGTATAGCAGTGTCTGTGTATTAGCACACCTGTACTTGGAAATTCCATGAGGGCCTTCACAACCAGTGCAACACCCATTGCCATAGTCAGTTGTGGCTGCTGCTGTATGGGACATTACATATACCCTGTTAAGCTCCTCCCCATACTAGCTACACGAGCCTTGCAGTGCCAGCACAGCAGTGTTGTACAAATGGGTTGATAAGCATGGGATACCCATTGTGTTCTGGCATGTGTGTGTATGTGTGCATGTCCGTATATCTGTAGGTTACAGCATTCTGAGGCCAAATACTCCTATTACAATACCCATTGCCACACAGTAGTACAGCTAGTGTTGTTGCTGCCCATAGGTGAGGCATGACAATGCAACACCCTACTACGTGAGTGGCATGTGCATTAGATGCATATCCCTGTAGTACCACTGTTGGGGTATACTATGGGCTTTATCGCAGTCATGGCCAATGTGTGATGGTAGATATGGCAGAGTGTCATCATGGGTTTCAGGGAGTACAATATCCACTGGGGGATGTGGGTGCTGTGTACACTGTCATTACACCAAGGTACACCCGTTATATGTCCCATGTACCACTTTATGGTTACCACTGTCACCATCAACCATTCAGGCAACTGATACCACAATCCAGGCCAGTTATACATGTGCTGTGTACAGCCTACCTGTAACACATTGGGCACATGGTCAAGTTAGTTAGCAGCATTAGGCCCTGGTCTCTTGTATGTGTGTCTGCCTGTTATGTGTCTGTTAATGTGTATATGAAGGTATGTCATACTACGTATTGTCCATATACACCCATTACATTCCCCATTAGCATACTGTATATGTCTGGGGATGTTCTGCATGTAACATGTAACCTGGGAAACACCTCACTCTAAATGCTGTCTGGTGTGTGCAATGTAAGCCACACACTTCAGTATCACTACATAGCTTGGTAGGGGTCTAGTCCCAGTGTTGCCAAGTAACAGTGTGCATGTATGTGGATGGGTCTACATCAGGTTGCAGGGTATACACCCCCCAGCAGGTCACCTGTCCATGTGGCACAGGCAATAACCGTTTTAGTAGCCTGTAACATGTGTTCAACTGTACCCCAGATATGTCACAGCCATGGTGTCACCACAGTGCCATACCCCATTGTGGAATATGACTGCAGACCATCCTCATGCTGACACATGTACACCTACAACACAAATGGATAACATTATAGGAACCAAAATCAACTAGTGTTACTAACAGCTATAATGCATCATTGCTGGATGGCTACACTACCTGCCATATATGCATTACACTTTACTCCTTATGACATGTTACACTGCAGTACTGTGATACACTGTAGTACAGTCACTGTGTGCATCAGAACCATATTAGCCTGTCCCTGCATTGATGATATGAATGACAGGGATGTGGCACAGCTATCATCGTATGCAGAGGGCATCGTTGTGCTGACACAGGTACACCTACAACAAAAATGGATAACATTATAGAGACAACATCCAACCAGTGTTACTAGCAGCTATAATGCATCATTGCTGGATGGCTACACTAACTGCCATATATGCATTACACTTTACTCCTTACAACATGTTACACTGCAGTACTGTGGTACACTGTAGTACAGTCACCATGTCCATCAGAACCATATTAGCATGTTCCTGCATTGATGGCATAGATGATAGAGATGTGGCACAGGTAACATCATATGCACAGGGAGTGATGTTGGTTTGCCAGAGCCCAAGGGTGGGCCATAAATTTGACACCATGTGTGTAGGTGAGGGGTGTAATGCAGTGAGCTTTGCATTGTGCTGTGGTGTGTGTAGGTACGCGGTTGCCCTAGGTGTGTTTTTATAGTGTGTGGGTATGCATGCATACAGTTCTACAATGTAGCTGCCCTACACAGGTGTTTATGGACAGCTGCAGACCATACCTGGCAGGGTATGCAGTTCACTGCCTCATGCCATGGACACCTGGACTGTGCCTGCCAGTGGTTCCATGGGCTCATCCAGGTACAGGTCTCAATGTGCTACTCTCACCTGCTGATGACAAATGTCTGCTGGCACCAGGCCCCTCCTGGGACTGGCCAGGACCATGTGCACATGGCCTGCTGTGGTGTGGTGTGGACAGCACCCCCCCACACTGCCGTGACTGGTATTGCCAATACAAGAGCCCCTTGGTGTCCTAGCATGTCCACGTTGACTGCCAGGTGTTGGTGTTGCTGGCCTACGTCCACTCGGCCATCACAACACCCCCAACACACGTTCAAGTACGGGCACACCATGGCTGATGATTGCCATCATCTCACCATGCCGTCTATACATGAGCTCGGTATAAGCACGGATGGCACCAGACAGTTCACGGATGCTGTCGCTTACAAATGTGAGAGCAGCCCTCTGCATCCTCAGGCCTTATCTGGTATAACATTCCATACATGCCTGTACTGCCAAGACAGCCTGAAACATGCACTTGCTGGTACCAACTATGTTGCCTCTGCCAGGAGCATGATGTCCAGCAGCTCTACCACGAGCACCCCAGGACATCTGCCTATGTGGTGCCCTGCCAGACATCTGGCTATGCCTGCTGTGACCAGACACAGTAGGCATGGTTACCACACTTTCCTGTGCACTGCCACCAAATGCCAGCTGTCCCGCCGCTACAGCCACTGGTGATGGGGTATGTATAGGCACTGAAACTGGGTGTGGGGTTGGGATGGCTAAAAGGTGGATGTCAAATGATGGTGCAGTGTCAGCCCCTGACAACCCAATCTGTGCCTCAACAGTACTATCATTATCTTCGGTGTCTGTATGGACACCAACATCAGATTGCTTGCAGGAAGGACCATGACCCACCTTGCCACTTGTGGGGGAAAACAATATAAATGCACTTTAAAACCTGTACACCATTGTCTAACAGCACACACGCACACACAAGCACACACACACACATGTGCACACACACACGCACACACACACACACACACACACACACACACACACACACACACACACACACACACACACACACACACACACACACACACACACACACCTCTGTAATGCCTACCTGTCCATGACTTTACAGACAGTCCCACATATATGTCCATGTCTACCCCATCCTGCATCACACTTGTTAACATGCACACATTGGTACCAATCATTAACATATCAGTCCTCTAAATGCCTACATAAGCAGTCACAAAACAAGACCTGTTACTACATTACCTGCCTGACCTGTGTGTAGTGGATTTAGATGGCCTCATTGCTGTCATTTAGTGTTCACCCTGTGTATGTCCAGACATCATGAGCATGGCTTCTATTTATGTGTGGGCTACTATGTTCTATCCATAATATTATGCACTGGTGTGTCATGTGTATGAAATGCTCAGTACATGCCATATATGCTGCTCAATCAGCCTATCATGTGACAACTGTAATATTTGGACACAGTCCCTGGTTTTGACTAGTACTTCCCCTGTGCATCTGTAGTGCTGCATACGTGGGTTGTAGATGACCTCTCTGCTGAATGCGATATTAAGTATGTACCTGGTGTCTACCTTCCCTCTTGATGCCTGTTCCATACTACAGACCATATTATACTCTCAGCTGTCCTGTGATTACACACATGACAAGTATTCCTGGTGTGTAATGTGGCAGTCCATGTACATTTACTGCATGATACCAGAGGGAGGTACTGCTGTATGAACACCCCACAATCACATATGTGCATACATTGCCAGCCACACAAACACACACACATACACACAAGCATCCTACATGCATCAACCTTCCTCTGCTTCACTAGAGTGACCCTACAGATAAACTAACTACCCATCAGGATGCACACACACACACATACAGGTGAGGTTGCACAACGATAGTACACACAGTCCTCCTATTCCCCCTCTTTCAACATGCATAACATTTGGTACCCAACTGCATGCAGTGCAGCTATGGTCAATCCATGCTAGCAACAGCATACATGTGCATGATGCATGTGCTGTGTCACTAGGTGAAGCCCCTTCCCCGGATACCACTGCACGCATGAACATGGTATTGCTGTGCACCTGTTCTGCACCCTGCCATGTAATGTGCACCACACCTCACAGGTCTACAGCCCATTACTGAATGTGAACTACTATGTCGATTATGTCAGCTTTAATGCTCGCAGCCCCTATGTTTTCCAGCAACACATACCTGGGATGATATGTGGACAGATGTTATTTGTGAATGTCTGATGACTGATTCACAGCTATAAACATCAGCAGACCATGTATGGCCAATCCAATACTCTTACACTGACAACCATCAGAGCATACCATGGCAATGAGGGGTGTAAACACCCTTATTGATATGATGCACCCATCCTTGATCTGCCATGGGACCACATCACTGCATATCTTAACAGTACATGACCCCTACAGCAGTCACTTCTCCTGGCAGGGTATACCACTGTGGGACATCTGCATTTGCCAGTGTATGTTCAGTCTGCCCTACACATGTCCCCCTATTCTGCATGATTGCAAGGTCTACTCATGTGCACATCCTTTGGTGTTCACACACTGCCATTACAATTGTTTTGGGGGTAGGGTTATGGCTGCCACAGGTCCTGAACCTGGCTATGTGCAGATAAAGCCATCCCTAGTATCCTTAGGATCCCTGCTGCAGTGCACTGGTGTGCATGCTGACACCCCTACCCCCTCCTTCAGCCTTTTTGCAGATGTATGACAAGAAAGCCCTACACATGTGTGTCACTTTGCAGTGTCCCATACACTGAACACCACATGTTATAGCCTAGTCCCAGCTGATAATGTGAACCACTGTGATGCCTTATGCCATAGTGTATCTCTGCAGCAGTTGCCATTGTCCTACAGGTATATACACTGGTGTTGCACTGTATATGGGTGTTGTTCCAAACATGTCCCTACTGTAGGCCATGTCTCCCACCATTATTTTATTCCCTGTGGACACGTACCACAATGACAGGATGTTAGTTATCATGCAGGTGACTGATATAACCGTCCAATACCCCATCATGGTCACCCCTGTGATGCCATACATTTCACAGCAACAATACGTGCACATGTACAGCATGCATTCTGGGTAGGTGTGTTAGATGTGTGCATGGAATATACCTCCACCATTACATGCCCGGTGTATTGGCAAGCATCTACATAAACCATACTCACCAGCTACAGGCTGCTGCCTTAGTGGTATCCCGGAGGGACCTACATAAGAGGGTGAGAGATGCAAAGTCTGTGGCCAAAATTGTGACAGTGCTACAGGGTGGGAGTAGTATTACAATACATCAACAATACATTTCCACAATACTACCACATATGGACATCTGTTTATCACTACTATGCAGCAACAAAACATATCCATGACATATCAGATATGCATGATCTGCCTGTGCCGATGTGGATGTATATGCAACAGTGGTCTATGGATGTGCCCTGTGGTCTTACTTGCATCCTCCTTGGCCAGTGTGTGTATGACACCCACCTCCACAAAGGTGTCTGGCAGTTAGTGGCTGCAGGACAGGCAGATGCCACAAGGCTGGCCAGGATCTCTTCCACACGTGTCATGGGGGCATGGATGGCATGGCCCAACCTGTGGCATGGTGATCCCTTGGACAGCAGCAGCATGCCGATGGGCATTGTTAATCAGGTCAGAGCAATGATGTCAGACCCGCTCATAACTACAGTTGTGCAGTCCAACATCAATGACCCTGTGGACTAGGTCGTTCCACAGGGCGTTCCACTCCTGCTGATCATGAGCAGCCCAGTCAAACAAAATTGCATAGTGGTGAATGAGTCCATCCAGCAGGATGTCATTTTCCACTGCTGTGTAGGCTGGCAGCCTTCCATGAGACATCGTGCCTGAAAGACATAAAGATGGACACAGGTGCGAGCAAGTCATGCAGCAAGATTACCACAGTTCTTAATACACAACACTGTCAACCCCCTACCATATCAGTGACAACAAGCCGTACACACAACTCATTAGGTATGGCTACAGCATACCTACCAGTGGGGCAGATATTGTACTGTACCACACTTTGTGCAATGTGTTTGTAGCCGTGTTCCCTGTGTGTACACTATCATTGCTGGCCTGTTACAGACTATTCAACTGCATGCCATTGTCAGGGCCACAGTGGTTCCATATATGCTCGTAGTATGCTTGCTATGTGTGTGCTGTACATCTGACATACTCTGTTATTGCGGTTATCTATACATGCTGTTGGACATGTTCTGGGATTGTGTAAACTATTACTACCAACATATGTTCTATAACAATGACACATAGCATGTATATGTACTATTGGCCAGCAGAACCACCTCTCCAAACTCATCTGCCCATGTTACCCGGCCACATCACATGTGTGTCCCAGCCTGGGGCCTCCTCATGCACTGATCCAGCAATACCGTCAGGTGGAACCAATCCAGGGGATGTTGCCCCCCGGGGGCACACACAGACATGTTCCTCTCCCCCTGAGGTCAGGTCCAGGGTCTGTTCCATAACAGGCTCCACAGACCCATGTGTGATGTGCTACATCACTCTTAGGCACCCAGTACACATTCAAAGGGCCAACATGCTCCTCCTTTTCAGCCTCCAGGCCAGGCACCTTCAGGACGTGGACTGCTGTTTAAAGTAGCAGTGGGTGGGAAGCTTGTTCCCATTGTGTCCATATTGGGGCTCATGGGGCATCCACATCACAGACCACACACCATCCAGGGTGTTTACCCATCACATGTGTCACATACCACCCCTGTAGGCCGTCCTCTATATTTACCAACCTGACCACCTCCACAACTATACCTGCCATACTTCCCATTATTCCCATTCCATACTTCACAGACAAGAACAATGTGGTCCCAACAAGGAGTTTGCATGTGACATACCCGTCCATGTTGCACACACTGACAGCTGTAGGTATCTGTGTGTATTGCTATGTATGCTGTTTCCTCGCACATAACATGCAGCACTCTTAGTAATATAGAGGACATGTATTTACATACATATATGTTTGTGTGTGTGATTGTATATATGTAAACATGTCCATATAGGTACATATCTATATATGTGTAGATATATATGATGTATATATGTGCTTATATATATATATATATATATATATATATATATATATATATATATATATACATGGGTATCTGTATATTTGTAGACATACATGTAGATAAATATATATATATATATATATATATATATATATATATATATATATATATATATATATATATATATTATATATATGTATATATATATATATATATATATATATATATATATATATATATACATATATATATATATATATATATATATATATATATATGTATATATATACATACACATATGCATACTTATATGTTGGGTACATGCTGTGTAGTACTTCCAATTACCACTGTCATGGCAACCAACTACTATAAATCCCTACATCATGTGGGTGTGGTCATTTTACCTTTCCTGCATGATGGACATCATTCCTGTGTGAGGGCATCAGTGTTACAGACAGTAGATAGCAGTACCTCTTACAGGAGAACCTGCACACTCAGGCCAGCGACATATTTGTAGGAGGTTCCAGAACTACAGACAGAGTGTGAGTAGTGTTGTTGAATGCATTGTATAGCACTGGTGTTACAGGGTTTGTGTGTACATACTAGTGTAATTTGGAATGCAATCTGTCTGCATAGGTCTCAACTGTGGGCCTATCCTCTTGATGGCCAGAGGTGTGCCTGTTATGTTTTGTCTGTCCACAACACAGGTCTTGTATCAGTTATATCAGTGGCAGTGTGTGTTTTGAGTGCTATCTGTACATGGCTACATCCATTTCTGTTTGTAACTTCATATTCCTGACTAAGGGTATGTTGCACACTATCCTGTAAAACCAGCAACTTGCTTAGTGTATGACAACAGTTTTACACATATGGACCTGTGTTCCAGCCTCTGTCCTCCACCTACATACCAGGCTTTATACATATGACATGCGGTCAGGGGTTGTTTTATAGTGGGCTGTGAGTATGTCATGCAGCCATTCCTGTGATCAGTCCACTGCTGTAGTGTCCCCCACACATACTTTGGGGTTGGGTCCATATACGTGTGGGCTTCACCAACACAATACATGTGTTCCCTTATGCACTCCAGAGGCCAATGTTTGTAACAGTGGTATATGTCCCTGTATTACTGAGTCTATGGGAGATGTACCATAACTAACCTAGGCTGTTACAACATGTGAGGGTATCAGGAGGAAGCTGCCTCAAGGTATCTGGGCATACATTACCATACAATCTACCTTGGATAAATGCAGGCCTCCTGCCATACGGACAGTTCTGTTTGTCAGTGTGATTGTGATGGTGTCAGATTGCCTTGTTATGTAAACGACACATCCCATTGTGTCAGCTGAGGTTTTTTCCCCATAGGGATTGTGTACAGAGTATAGATAAAGGCTGCTGGACTATATATTAGCATTACTTAATGTTGATTGTTTGATATCCTGTGGGCCAGTCTGTCTTTACAATAGTACTACTTGAAGACCTCGGCCTGGACAGCAACATATGTAAGCCTTTCCAGACTACTGTATTAGTATAACTGTTTCACGGTTGCATTACTCTGTTTATGTAGATGTCAGTGTCTAAACAGCTATATGACACAACATATACAATTGTAATAGTACACAAATAAAGTTTTCCCATGTATGCAAACCTGTGTGTGGTTTTATATCCTTTGATATCTCTGTGAGAATATGTTGCACGCGATTGTCATTTGTATGGGTGGCTCATACAGTGTCCAGTTGGAAAGGTGGTAACTGTATGCATGGTGGCTGTTCCATACACTGTGCACCTCCTACATATGCATCTTCCTATACACATCTGAGTGTGTGTATATGTAGTTACATACATATCTATCGATATATCTATATATATATATATCTATATATATATATATATATATATATATATATATATATATTTTATATATATATATATATATATATATATATATATATATATATCTATGTATATCTGCATATATGTGTCTGTGTATATGTATCCTAGTGATTGCTTCTACATTGTAAATTCCCTATACGAGCCAGTCTGTACTGCATGATATGTTACTGATACCAGCCTAACTGGGATGGAGTACTGTTAACATCTTGTGCCCATGTCATGTCAAGTCCTGGTTATGGGATCTGCAGCAGTCGGTAGTGTATTGCAGGGCAGATGTGTTTGGCTGTGGGCGGGATACCTATTCTTACTAGACTTATGTTGTTTGGGGCCTCTCAACCCCATTAGTGGTGCATGTGGACATATATGCCTTTGTTATGTTCTCATTTTTATCTACAGATGTCTGTCTGTTTATACTTATATATAAACACACATATAGATGTAGACATATATATCTATAGACTTATGCATATGTATGTATGTTTATATATATATATATATATATATATATATATATATATATATATATATATCTGTATCTACATATATAGATATGTATATATCTATTTAGATATTAATATATGTACACACACACATACATCTACATGTTTATATACATTTCCTGTATTACTGAATGACTGTGCTGAATGATATGTTTGTGAAAACATCAGAGTTATGTATATCTGACATGGCTTAGTGGTAAATCACTTTGGCTCTGGTATGCAGGGTCCTGGGTTTGAGCCTTGCAGAGGCTGTTTATTTTTTTTTTTGCTGGGCAGAACAAGGGCCATTGGATACAGAATGAATAAAGCACTTTTAAGCAGTTGTAAGCAGGTTTGCGTGGGTTTGCGCAGAGGTAAGCACAGCTTAATTCCCATTACAGTTTTTTATACTCACTTATCTTCTAAATTGCTTAACCTGTGTAAGCATTGCTTACCCCATTCAAACAGGCTTAAACCCGTTTACTGCTGCTTAAAAGTGCTTACTCCCGGTTACCCCCACACTAATTTCTTTAAAGGAAAAGAAAAAATGGTTCATAGGAAATGGGTGAAAATGGGGCACAAAGAGGGAAAGACAGTAGGGAAAATAGCTAGGGATGTGCAGAAGGGTGTAGGGAAGGTCCATAGCTACCCATTTCTTCTACAGCAGCAGCTGTGCATATACAATGACTTTGGAGGTAGATTTGGACACTCAAACCCCTGAGAGAGGTGTGAAGACAACATTAGTATGTTGTGATGTCAATTAGACCAGATTACATGTGTCCAGAAGACATGTGTGTGAAATGGACAGCTATGTATGGGGCAACATTTGTTTGGGGGGAACAGATTGCTCTTTTTTTCAGGTGAGAGTGGGATGTTTGGGAGGGATAATAGTTATATTTGGGGAGGTAGGTTGGGTAGGTTAACAGAGAAGACAAGCAAGATGCATACAGGGGTGGTATATGAAACATGTGGGGGTAAACACCTTGATGGGGTGGTGTGTTGGGAAATCAGAAGCCCAAGAGCCCCATAGTGGAAACAGTGGGAATGAGATCCCCACCCATGGGCAGTCACCACTTCACCTTCACAGTTCCGAAGGTGGTTGTGCTGGGGTCTGAGTTGGAGAGCCAGGCTGACCCTCTAGTCACAACATGTGGCCCTCAAGCTGGCACAGAAGATCTCCAAACTGCTGATCAAGCCCTGTACACACCATGACCTGGACCTGGCGACAGGTAACAGCTTCCTGTCTGCGCCCGCTCCCGGGGAGGGCGAGGCCCATCCACTGAGGCGGTTCCACCTGAAAGTAGTGCAGGACCAACAGACGAGGAGTTCTCAGGTTGAGCCTCAGATGTGCTGGTGCCCAGTGCCATGGCCAGCTGAGGTGGGACAGGTGGGTCCGCTGGGATCCGCATTCCCATATGTGCTATGGTGTTTATGGTGTATCAACATATGTGGGTTAGTAATAGTCAACACATTCCAGGGTTAGGTATAACAGCATGCATAGATATTCCCATTAACCCTGACACCAGATACATAAAAGTTGCATAGCAAACAGAACAAAACTAATATATATATATATGGGACCACAGTGGTAATACAACAGCATGCAGGTACATTAATGGCACCATGCCACCAATGTTGGAGTATTTCAACATAGCACATGCATGGAAACATATTTCAATAATTATCAACCAATAGGACATATGTCCCAACAAAACAGTGAAGTCATTACATACCACTTGAGGTGGATATGTATTTTTTTGTTGGAGATATGGTGAGGGGAGAGAAAGATGTCAATTAACAACTAGTATATTCCTGTAGTTCACATTATTTTCCTAGTCAGTGCTGTTATCTGTACCTTACAAGTATTACTCAACTGCCCTATTGCCTTAGTTTGGACAGTGATATGTCTGTCATCATCTTTATACATGAACTGGTTTTACTTGCAGTATACACCTCTTACCTGGTATACCTGTGGAGGAAATGTTTGTTAACACTAACTAACTGTTTCCACACATACTCCCATATTCCTGGTTGATGTTGTGCACATACCTGTCCATCTCTTTCTGCACAGACTCTGGCCTTGTCTTGACCACATGCAGGTGAACTGGGAAATATATAGACTATTGCCCTCTTCAACCTTTAGTGACTTATCACACTCTTATACAGGCTTTCCTACACAGTTATATTATGTAGCACAGTGTGGTTGACAGTGGTAACTTATTATTCAGAGCAACTGCAACACTCACAATTCCATACAATACCAGAGTAAACAGTACCAGTACAGTGTATCAAGCTTTTTATTTCTCGGGCCAGTGTTCGTATCCGACATACCTGTGGGAGCAATGTTTGTTAGCACTACCTGAATGTTACCATACAAAGTGCCAGGTTACACATTAGTATTATGCACATACATCTCACTCTGTTACTGTACACACTCTGGTCACAGCTTGACAACATGGGGGCATAGATAGTACATACTTGTCTTATTACTCTCATAACAGTTTTGGGAGTTGCTAGAGTGACAGGTTTGTTCTCATAGATGTGTGACAACCAAGTTTTATACCCTGTTTGCTGCCTAAACATCTGGGATCATCCCACTGACTTCCCAGGGGACAGGGTGACAGGCAGCATATATAAGCCCATATACTGGACATTCTGGTCTTATCTGTACAGTTGTGGGGTATGATTCTGTATGCAACCTACTTCTACTCCCAGGATTCAGACCATGGCTGTTTCTGCTACAACTAGAACACTGTCCATCAAAGTTTTGTGTGCTATATAGATATTGCTGAATATCTCCTATCTGATTTCTGTCTTATAATACTCCTGTGGTTTTGCATTCTGACCTTGTATTACAACACTCTTATACAGGATTTGTTAGACAGTTATATTTTGTTGAAGAGTGTGGATGACAGTGATAAGTAATACCTTATTATTCAGAGCAACTGCATCAGTCACAATTCCATACAATACCAAATTAAACAGTACCAGTATAGGGTATCATTCTTGTATTTCTGGGCACAGTGTTTATATCTGACAGACCTGTAGGAGAAATGTTTGTTAGCACTACCTGAATGTTGCCACACACAGTACCAGATTCCACATTACTGTTATGCACATACATCTCCCTCTGTTACTGCACACACTCTCCACAGCTTGACAACTTGGGAGTGTAAATGGGACATGCACGGCTTCTTACTCTCATAAGGTTTTGGGGAGTTGCTAGTGTGCCAGCTTTGTTCTCATAAATGTGTCAATCAGTTGTATTTCCTGATTGCTGTCTATACATCTGTGATCATCCCACTGATTTCCTGGGGGCAGGTTGACAGGAACCAGATATGGGTCACTTTACTGGACATTCTGGACACATCTGTCCAGTTGTGGGGTATAATTCTGTATGCAGACTACTACCACTGCCAGGATTTGAACCATGGCTGTGTGTGCTAAAAATAAAACAGTTCACATTTTAGTTGTATGTGCTATTTGGATTTTGTTGTCTGCCATTTCACTGTTTTCTGTCTATGTGTCTCTCAGTTGTACTAAATGACCTCTGGGGATTACACCAGTCATATACAGGCATTCCTACACATTCTATTTATGGTGCACAGTATGGGTAACAGTGCTTAATACAACAGTACTATTACGTGATTGCAAATCTGCATTACCATATGATACCAGAGTATACACATTCAGTCCAGCAGTTAGACCTTTATTGTCAGGCTATTATGCTTTTATTTACATACAAACTATATGAGATACTTCCTACCATATTCTCCAGTGTATGCAGTAATTGCCTTAAACAATACAGGTTTTATACCGGCAATTAATTTACTAATACTTTTAGATTTATTTCCTATGACAGTACCTGTAAGAGTATTACTAACCTGCCTCACATCGCAACCTTTCCAGGTGGCAGCCATAGGCTTCCTGGTTCACAGCTCGCTCACTTGCAGCTGTGAAGGACATAAGAGGAATATTTAGCCATACCTATCCATGATATACATGGGCTGGTAATTATTACACACATAGCGGAGTGATACACACAGCTCGGACAACCCCTGCCATTCTAGCCTCTTGGATCCATTGCTCCAAGAGGTCCCCCTTATGCCACTTCAGGTCAGGATAGTGATGCCTGACCTGCTCAACAGTTTGGGGTATGCCATTGGCACTGGTGAGTTCATGGGTGAGATGGTCCCAGGCTTCTGCCTTATATGGGGGACACTGGTACTGGCCCTGCAGCAGTCTCTGCTCATGGTCTTTGACAAGAAGTCCTGCCATGACCCTGGACTCCTGGTTGCCCCAGCGCTGTGCCCAGAAGCGCCCACCCTCTCCCTTTTCTGCCATGGTGCCTGCAAGGGGAAGCCACAACCAGTTATGAGATGTATTCCTGCCTATTGGGTTTAAGTAGGGCCAATTTCTGGCACTTTGCTGTGATTGGCCAGTTTTGAAAATGCTAAGTTATGGGCAAACCTGCTTACCTAAGGTTGACATTGTTTATAGGGGTATACCACTAGGCACATTGAGTTAGCGGGCCTACAGATTGCTTACACCTCCTAAGCTGGCCTGTGCAATTCTTAGCATTGCTTACAATAGACTTTGCATTATATTTTCTTTTTGGCATTGATTTATTATTTATTACATCATATATGTATATATATATATATATATATATATATATATATATATATATATATATGTTATCCATGATTCATGTGTACGTACATTGTGTGGGGTCCTTCTGTTGTATTGGGGACTTCAACACTCTATTACAATTACACCTCACATCTGGGCTTACTGCTGTACTCCAGTTCACATATTTATGTTATGTAGTGGGTTATAGAACATATGACTGTATACTGATTCCTTTCACAGGTTCAGATTGATTTTACTATAGTGAGGATTTCTTTGATGATACCTCATTCATCTGTACTGTTGTGATGGCTTGGTGGTTAACTACTGTGACTATAGTGTATAGTGTCTTAGGTTCAAGACCTGCAAGGCTGTTTATTTTGTTGCTGGGCAGAACAAGGGCAGTTGGATACAGAGTGATTAAAGCACTTTTGAGCAGTTCTAAGTAGGTTTGCACGAGGATAAGCAATGCTAACCTTGGGTTAATGATGCCTACAGAGAGTTAGCTTCAATATTGCTTAACCTGTGTGCGCATTGCTTACCCCCGCACAAACAGGCTTAAACTCGCTTACTAGTGCTTAAATATGCTTACTACCACTTATTGGTGCTTACACCTGCTTACTAGTGCTTACTCCTGCTCACAACTGCACTGATTTAGACAGTAATATCTAATGGTTCTTGGGAAGGAGGGGGATTTGAAAGCTGTATGGGGCTATCATTCATTGCACATTTTACCTTCCATTTGTATCCATGATTCCTTTGTAGATATACTGTATGGGCCACATGTGATTATCTGTGGACTTTGCAACATTATGACACTGACATCTCACATTTGTATTTAATGCAGTACTCCAGTTCACAAATATATGTCATTTAGTAGGTTATGCAACTGAAATATTGGCCATAATGTGATTTGACATGTAAAATGGAATGTGCTGCAGTGGGACTCGAACCAGGAATACCTGCTCATAGGGCAAATGCTGTGCCCACTACACTATTGCTGTACTGTTTCATTTGCATACATCTTCTTTGTTATCTTCTTCAGCCATTTAAGCTGCATTAACCATAGCTAAGTGATGGGCAAACCCGTGCATGTATGGTTAACTTTAATCAGATTCATAATAAAAAACAAAGTTTGTTTATTTGGTCTATATTTACTATTGCTGTTGTACACATGGGGGGATGTTGCTGGGAGTATGCGGACACCTATGAGTGGTCTCGCTCATTCATTTGGCCTTTCTGCTATTCTTCATTGCGGGGGCGTGTATATTCTGAGAGATCTCCTCTCAGACATGCCCCCCCTGCACTCATACATTCTCCATGTAAGATTAGGAGCTCAGGCAGCACACCTTCATTAATAAGCATGGCATGCTGCCATCCTGCTCCTAAATGGCCGCTTCCGTGCATAGTCCTGTATGGAAGATTAGTAAATCTGGGGGATAATCTTTGCCATCACACACCACTTGCTTGTCTGGTTCAGTTGACAGATGGGTACTGTTTGTGCATAAACTGAATACTTTTCCTGTGTCTATGTAGGTTTTGCTGGGTGCTTCAGTTTCCTCCCAAGGGCATGCCTTATGTGGAATTAATTATAGGTATATGAGAGAGAAGATTTGCAACAGTCGGGAATGAGTGTCAAAGAAGGCAGAAGTCCAGCATTGAATTGAGAGAGAAAGCGACAAGTTAACATGACACCCTGACCCCACATACAAAATGGTAAAAATGGGACTGATGATGAGGTGCATCATAAAAGGCTGTGTGTGTGCATGTTAACAAGTGTGTATATGTGTGCGGGTGTATCCAGTTGTGCAAACAAGGCCTCAGACAATCCTCAGTTACCATGAGTAGTTACCCATTGAAGTCAAAAGGCAGTTGCAGTGTTGCTACAACTCTACCTGTAAGGGAACAGTGGCTCTGCAGTAGTAGTATGTACTGGGAATACACACTGTCTGCAGTAGGAAAATCCCATGTGCAGGTGGGGCTGCTCTGACAGAGGCATGAAGTAGTGCGTCATGTATATCATCTCCAGTATTCAGCCAGGATGGCTTATAGTTATCTTTCCTGAACTTACTGCGACAATACAGTAAACTGCTGCATGCTTATCATGTTAGGAGGAAGGTCCATAACAGCCATGTCCAGTGTATGGTTGGGACTGCTGTACTACTCTGCCTCTGGGATGTGCAGCCTCTCCTGCATGCTAACACTGGTATTGCCAGTAGGACAAATATAGCATTTATGCGGTCATACAGGTGTCAGCCTGCCAAGGCCTCCACAATGATCACAATGCACCAGGAATGGGCATTGACAATTATTAGCATAGCATGTTACAATGATATGTGTAGAGTAACAAAATCCAGATTAAGGGTGGGTAAGAGATTAGTTGAGTTAATGCTTGATTTTGGTACACACAAACTACTCAGACATTGACAGCTGAGGATATGGAGGGGATGAGTTGAAAGCAGTAGAAGATGCAAATGTTGCTAGAGTATAATAGAAGATATTTTTGGAAGGTAAAGACAGTTATGGGAGGAAACATAAGGACCAAATTAGATAGGCTTTCTTCTTCTTGTAATTTAGTGCAACAAATTAATTTTAGCTACTGTAGATTGATTTGTGTGTATATATCTTTAAGAAACTATCCAAAGCTTACACAAGTGTATAAATACTTAGCACATGTAAGCCTGACTGCCATTTTGTAGTAAGCTGCTAAGATGTAAGCACGTATGTATGTAAGGTCTGCCTGTTAACCAGTTTGTTTGTATTTTATGATGTTGCTATCCATCCTGATGTGTTTCTATGTATTAAAGCATCTAAATGAAATACCACCTGCTTGTCGTCTGTGTTAGAGAGGGACGAGTGACAGTTACTCAGTCACCAGGGATTTCTTGCCTGACAAGTAGATATTTTGAAAAAAATAGTAATACACAGAAAGTAATCCGGAAGCATGGAAACAGGCTTTTTGCTGCAAATTTCCTTACTCTTATCTTAATTATTAGTGATACCCCTAATATTGTACTTTACTGAAGTGATCTCCAACAATAGCTAAAAGCTTTCTTTTAGATATGCAGAGATAATGTTTATCCTTAATATACCCGGGTATTTAGAAAAAAGGCACCACTGGTGGTAAGAGCTGCTGCCAAAAGGGACTGTTTCCACAATGCGGAAAAATTGTGATTCAGAGTCATGTTGGTCACAGTGAGAAGGACCTCAGTTTTAGATGATTTGCATGTCTCTGAATACACTTTAATTATTGCAAGTGCAAGTCAATACATTCCTGCAGTAGGTGACACTGGCAACCCATGCACCATGTTGGCACAGGCACCCCCATTCAGTCTTCCATACACATGCATACATTCAAACACACACACATACACACTGACATACCTCTTATCTGTCTCTGAGTTAACATAACATCTCTTATAAAGGTTCTTAATTTTCCCCTGCCCCACGTACAACACGGATGATTATAGTCAGCCAAGATTTGCATACATTAGAGTTTCATTCTGCTTGTTGTTCATAAATTGCATCATGATGGCAAACCTGCTGCTGCTGCTCTAATAACATTTTACATGAGCACAAGTAATACTTTAAAAACTTCTGGGCAGAAGGGGGCATAGCTTGTAAACCTGTGCCAGCCTTTCACAGGTGTGTGTGTGTGTTTGTGTATAAATCATAAAAATTCCCTGTGGTGTTGCCTAGTGATCTCCCCGGTCATTGTCCCAAAGTCTCCCTCCACATGGACACACCTCAATCCCTCTCAACTATGCCTGATTTTGCAGACAGCTCCTACCTTTTTCACTTATTGGTGCTTTGCCTGCCCTTTGTAACTCACGGACCATCGTAATCAGTGAATATTGTCAGATACTAACATTTCATACATGTTATTATGTAAAAACAAATGAAGCTGTTACACCAGCTGATCAGTTACACCTCTAGCTTGAACAAGCTACTTTCTGGGATATGGGTGCATGGCTGGAACTCCTCAGATTTATTTTATGTTTTTTTAAAGGCTGATATTATGTTTTACACATATCTCTGGTGTCTATTAGTGGTACAGGGGACTAGTATGCTGTACATGAGGATATAGGATTTTAGTTTTTCTAAGTGCCTTTAGGGCTCACTATATAGAGTGTCTGTGGTGTCTAGTGTTCCCTCCACTCCCCGTCCATATATTTTGTGCTGCAAAACTTTGCTTTATTACTTTCTAAGTACATTTAAAGCACACATAAAGAAATGTCAATTGTTCCTCCACCAGTTTTGCAGAGTTTGCTCTTTAGTCTATGGGACAGCCACCACTCCCCACAGACACATTTTCACACATTCTTCCATATACATATAAACACATGCACACACGCACACACACACACACACACACACACACACACACACGCGCACACACGCACACACACACACACACACACACACACACGCACACACACACACACACACACACACACACACACACACACACACACACACACACACACACACACACACACACACACACACATTCACTTGCACACCACTCATACCTGCCTATGCACTCCCACATGCAGCCACACAGGTATGCACATGCAGACATTCCCTTACATTACCTGTCTTGTAAATTCCTGGCACTTACCTCTAACATGATTCAGTGAATGTGAGCTTTCAACTATGTTCTTTAGCAGACGCCACAAAAGTAACTTAAGCAGCTGAGTGATTTTCTGAATACTGCAGACATTTCAGGGGGGAGCACATGGTTATCGTGAGGGGTGCATGAGGTTTACACCTTATGGAAACCTTTCTGAATTTAGCCTAATTTCTCACCTGTCTTAATTTGGACAGGATATTATTTTTCACAATAATATTTTTAGCAAGAGGCACATAATTTAACATACACCAAAAAGTTAGTAGGAAAATGCTTCAGATTTTTCCTCTTTTATATAATAGTGATGTAAAATATGAGCCTGCTTAAAAATTCAAACCAGCTGCCAAATTAAATCAATATTTTACAGTATCCCCAAATCAAGGAAGGATATAATATCCTCACATCAAAAAGAATGGTTAAGTATCAGGAACAAAGGCTATTTTATCACTCACTCAAAAGTTTTGCTATACCCATTATTAGCACTGTTTTCTTTGGACCTCAGTTACTTTCTAAAACGAAAGAAAAAAAATTGTTTTCCTCTCCTATGAAATAGACAGGTTGTAAACCCATAAAATGGGTAAATATATGCTGTGATCATGGTGTATCTTGAAGAACTGTTGACAGAGATTTCTGGGATATTTAAGAAAGTAATTTAACAAAGTAATAAGCATTCTAAAGTCTCCATTAATTAATATTGGATACTAATAATTTATTATAACAGTCGAACAAACTGTAACACCAAAATTACCAGAAAAACTGGTAGAAGTTTTTATCAAAGTTGTTCTCTGTTGAATGTGATGAAGATACAGTTCTAAAGTACGCAAACACCTTTTAAAGCCAAGACTGCAAATAATAATAAGAAATACATGATTTGTTAAGGCCCTAACTTGATCTAAGGTTTGGTAAAGGATTAGAAAGCATTACACAGGTAAATAATAAACGTTTAGGCTAACATTATACAAGGTCAGCTTCAGCAAAAACTAAAGAACAAATGTTTATTTATTTGAGGAGGACAAGTCAACCTACACTTCCATATTTACCATCTCTAATCATACTAACTATGAAATGGAGCAACCTGGGGTAAGGAGAAACTTCTTTAGTCCTACCATTCTGCATTCTTGCTTATTTCATTGCAGTCTGTTCATCTAAAGAGAGGAGTTGAACAGAAAAGATCAACTCTTACTTTAACAAAACACAGTGTGATATTCACTATGTATCCCAGGCCTACTAGCTTAAAGGCATGCTCCACAACCTCCCATGTAGTTTATAGAGTAGTAGGGATTAGAGTAGCCTTTCTTTTAAAATATTAAAGGAAGGGGACTGTATAGACCTTAAAAGGATTGTCTCCACCCCCTCTCTCTCAAGATTTTTGGACGAGAACAAAAGCTGTTGGATCTTACGGTATCGCTGTATCACTTTAAACACAAACGTATTTAACTGGAATCATGTTTTTATCACAACCTTCTAGAAGAGATGAAGGATAGCTGTACTAGAAGAAGGAAATGATACATTTTCAGCTCCTCTCTTATACAGCTTAGAGGTATACAAGAAGCAGCAAAAGTTAATTATTTCCTTGGCAAAGCAATTCCTCACATTCTTTTATGCAAGTTGTTCTGTGAATTCTTCATCAATTTCTTTCAATAATTATGTCAGCAAATATCAAGATTTCCACAGGAATGGGTCAAGGAATGGACAGATCTGGAATCCTAGATTAGAATTAATACAGTCTGCTTTAAATTTTCTTTTTAATTTCATTCTTTTTTTTTTCTTGTTATCACTGTAATTATACAATCACTGGACTTTAACATTCAAAAATCAGCACACTGATTGGTCAGCCCAACCAGCATGCCTATTTTAAGTCAAATATATACAAATGGAAAAAAAGTCTGGTTGACTTTTTTACATTACTATATGCTATAACTTTTTAAGTTTCCTTCACCATAAAAAAAAAAAATCATAGTAATAAAATTAGAAATCCAGACAGTCTAGTAGTATGAGAGAAACAGCATGGAGAAAATACTAGGAAAATCTGGTATGTTATTCAAAACTAAAGAAATATACCCATTTTTCCTTGTATTTTCTCCATTCTGCCTCTCTCATACCTGTAAAGTGTCTGAATTTCAACCTTATTTAAAAAAAAAGGGGGAGCGCAGAGATCTTCCATTTTGTATGGCTTCCTTTCCAAAGCATTGATGTACTGCGTAAGTATGGGAATGCAAGTCCCATACACATGCATAGTCCATCAAAAAAAGCAGCAGGATATCTAATGAAAGGAGAAGAAAATCAAGGAGCTATCATACAAAGACATTATTTAAGAAAACATTTTTTTCTTGCATAATAGCAATAACAGACTCTGTGATGTGGAATATTGAAGATTTACCCATGATTGACTTTGTTTATCACTTGGGCTTCGCTCTTGTGATGAAACCACACAAACCGTGGGTAAATCTTCAATATATCACACCCACGTCCTCAGTTATTGCTATAATAATACTATTGCCGGGCACTTTTGCTTCTGTATATATAAAGCTGAAAAATAATTAAAACATGCACATCAAGTTATCATTTCCTGACTTATTTTTAGCACTGCCAAGTGTTTGTTCACTCTTTATAATGAATGTTGTTTTGCATCAATGTTTTCATGAATGTCATGCATCCTTTTTCCCAAAGCACTAAGCTATTTTTGCCACTTCAATTACTTTTAGCTTGAAATATGCTTTGGAAAAGAGGCAGAAAACTTGTGAATATCCTTGCAGAATAGCTATACAAAGCATGATATAGCAACATTTTACAGGTCTGCTGCAAGTGTTATTTGTAATGGATATTGTTAAAGAACACTAGTGATGAAAGCATGTCACGTGCATATGTCATCTTCCATTTCATGACATCTTATGTGACAGATAATGAGCTATTGAGTGTGCTGATATGAAGTTCCATTTTGCATCTTACATTACTATTATTTCCAGTTTTTGAAATACACAATTTTTTTGTTAGTCCTCTTGTTGACAGCTGAGAAGGACAGCACTTCCTGGACATGAATAACCTGACTCAGCACTTTGACATGCTAAAGACAACTGCTGGCTTATCAGCAAAGTTCCTTGAATGTTAAAGATAAAAATGACTACAAAAGTCAGAATTTTTTCCGCAACAAAGCTGCCTGTGTAAGAGAACATGAGAAAAGATAATTCCTGGGAACACCATCTGTTTTGTGGTTCATAATCTGGTAATTATTATAACTTTATTGCATGGGAGGATGAAAAGTATCTTTCAGTTTCCCTATGACAATCAGGCATTTTAGCTGATTAGGAAGTATATTTAACTTAAAGATGAGAAAAAACAAAACAGCATCATTTTGTAAGTGTTAAGATCGATTCCCTGCTGTTCAACTAAGTGCTATTTTTTTCTGGTTACTGCAGAGCAGTATAGTTTCAGCAAATGCTTTAATTTCATGAACTGTATTATATATGCCAGCTGAAAGAAGTTTCATTTTTTTCTTTCTTAATCTGTGCATTTTAATTTAACTATCATCTGATGTTAGTATGAAATAAATATTTTTCAGAAAATGTAAATTTTACCAGTAGGTTGTTTTGTTTTGATTGTTTATGTGTTTATTTTAGTATATTAATGTATTCAGACTTGGTTCTGCATTTTCTTCAGTAGTGCAGTGACCATATCTATCAATTTCCTGCTGGTCTTTTGACATTTCATCTCAATGAAGAAGATTGTTTACCTTGCCATTTTTTTGGTTTATCATACTTTAGGCCAAAACAGTTTTTTAATACCTTTTGTGTAAACAGGAAATGATGGGATACATGTTTAAATAGAAATATTTTGCACATTTCATAAGCTTTTAATCTGAAGAATTTCCTCCGTATTCAAAACCTGGTTCTAGTATTCATAAACATAGTGATATGATACATATTGTACTCTGCACCCAAAATTTAATACTTTGCTATTAAGGATCCTAATTCATAGACATTGATTAAGTTCCTTTATGGCAGTGTATAACATCCCTATTCTTTATAAATTGTATGTACCAGTACATAGTACAGAGTGGTGCTCTAAGCACTTATGTGTCCAGTTTTATCTCAATATGCAGCTGAGCAGTGGCTGTAGTTTACTGTGCTGTAACACATCAGAAGACAGCACAGTGACTGTATAGCAAAGCATGCTATATGTTACATATCACATAATTTCCCCACAGGCTGCACAGTTATCTGCCTTCATGTATATAATTCATAAGCATGCTTTTCTCAGTAAATATGAAATTGGAGCAAATGTCATAGTGATGCCCCTGCCCTGGCCCAGCAATCAAGGAGCCTCAATCCTCAGCACTAACACGAGTGAGGGATGTGCACATTGGGAGGGTGACAAGTACACACACAGTAAAGTACAATTTCCCTTAAGAGCATGCAGAGATCACAGTCACTCTTGGGCTGGTTTCTCCCTCTCTCTCCAAATACCCAGTAAAACTCCACACTGGCACAGTTATAGGGTTAAGATCTCAGCCAACTGGTCAAGCCAAAACCTCCATCACCCTCTCTGTCCAACCAGTGTTTCATATCTCTGCCCAAGTAGCTGATACACACACACACACACACACACACACACACACACACACACACACACACACACACACACACACACACACACTTTGAGATTTGATTTATATACAAATACACAGACACTCCTGGGGAAAGCTGTCAGAGGCTCACTAGCTATGCCCTCTTCTGCCCAGACTATACAGTAGTAAACACTGCCACCAACCACCCTTACTTATATGCTACTATAAGGCCCTTCCCAAAAGGTGATCCATTCTACTATGTAATGTTACTGTTATCCAAATGGTAAGTGTGACCAGAACTTTTAAGGCTATTTAGGAGTGGCCAATACAGTATCACCAAATACATATGCAAGTACTCTAAGAGTGTAAATATCTCTACCAAACTAGTCACAATTAAAATATTTAAATATTTTTAATAATAAATAATAAAATCACAAGACAACACTTAATAACTCAGCACAGTGACAGCAGAGTTCAGAATCATAGGAAATACTTTAAAACAACATTGCAGGACAGTCTTACATAAATACAGAAAACATCTAGACCAATCTTGCTATATTCCTATCTATCTTTAAGAGAAATACTATGATCTAAGTCTTACTTACAGAGCAAAGACAAGTGTTGGTGAGAGATGTTGTCAGATCCAAAACAAGGCAGAAATTGCACAGACTCACTCTCTGAGATAATTCTTAATTTATTATCAGTCATTTCTGCTGGGTTATCTTTAGTTTCCAGGCCAACAGAAATCTAAAAGTAACTTACTGTCAGTCCCACCTTTTGTTCCCCACCTTGCATCCATGGACATCTATATGCTACATGGCATCAGTGGCTGCATTTAAAACATTTAACCCTAGGTCTTGGACATGTTCATCAACTAGTGGCTTCCCCTACTACTGGCAGATTTTGCTGTGGCAGTCTGGGCAGCCCACCATGGGTTCCCTTAGACCCATGAGCAGCACTGAGTGTCCTTTTCCTGTGCAGGGATACCCTGCTTGCTATGTATAGGTCTCCTTTTTTCCCCAACGTATCTATAGAAAGGCATTGTCTATCAGCTAACCATATTCTCATGTCTTCAGGGAAAGTGCTAATGGATTGTTCCCTCACCAAAAGGTCTGCCAGGCCTTCAAAAGTGGTGACCGGACATCCACTCACCCATCTATGAAAATAAGTGCTTAGTTCAGCAACATATTCACACATACTTTCATCTGCCTCGTGTCTATGCTCACAAAACCTTTTCCTATAAGCTTCAGGTGTTAACTTAAAACAATCTAGCAAACAGTTCTTTACAAAATTGTAATTTAAACAGTCATTATCAGACAGTTTGGAAAGAAGAGTTACTGATTTACCATGGAGTAAAGGGGTCAGGAACCATAACCAGACCCCTTGGCCAACATCAAATTGTTTACATACCCTCTCAAACATATGAATGAAACTATCAAAATTATCCATCTCTGTAAACTGTGGAAGAAATTTACTGACCTTTGATGCTTCTGGGGTTCAGTTACTTCCCTCCCCATTATCTCCATGACTATGGTGAAGAGTCAGCATCTCCCTTTCATGTTGCCTCTGCCTCTCCTTCTCCTCAGGGTCCAGACATCACAGTTTCTCATTTTTCTCAGTCTCTAGGTGCCTCAGTCTTTCTGCTGCTTCTATTTCCAAATGCTTGGCCTCCAACTCAAGTCTCTTTAACTCCAGATGGATTTTAAGCCCTCTGTGGAAAGGTTGAGATGTCCATTTTCTGGGAGTTGTTCATCTCCATGGCCAGTCTGATTGTCCTCCTGGTTACTATTCTCTGATGCAGCTGTGACTGAAGCTGCAATCATGTCTGCTTTAGTCAGGTTTCCATGCACCAGTCCTTTAGCTTGGCACATCTCAGCCAACTGGCTCCTTGTCAGCTTGCCATACTCCTCTGCTGACATGCTTGCCTGCTCTCCCTGACTAAGTAAGCTAACAAAAGAAATAAAATAATTGTGATATGAACTCCGGATGTTCACTGCATGGCCGATTTAGAGTATGAAACACCTTAAGTGATCAGTGTACACAAGCTACAAGAATTCAATATTCACACCACTACAAGTCAATTAGTATGTGATGTGGCTATCTCACCACTATCAAATAATTAATATTTGATGTGGATATCCCACCACTGTCAGACAATTAATATGTGATACCTCTATCCTGGCCCAGTAATCAAAGAGCCTCAATCCTCACCACTAATACCAGTGAGGGATGTGCACACTGGGAGGATAACAAGTACACACACAATAAAGTACAATTTCCTTTAAGAGCACACAGAGATCACAATCAGTCTTGGGCTGGTTTCAGCCTCTCTCTCCAGATCCCCAATAAGACTCCCCTCTGGTACAGCTATAGGGTTAAGATCTCAGCTGAGTGGTCAAGCCAAATCCTCCAGCATCCTCTATGTCCAACCAGTGCTTTGTGTCACTGCCCAAGTAGCTGACACACACAAACACACACACTTTGAGATTTGATTTATATACAAATACACAGACACTTCTAGGGAAGGCTTGCACAGGTTCACTAGCTATGCCCCCTTCTGCCCAGACTATATCGTAGTAATCACTGCCACCAACCATCCTTACTTATATGCTACTATAAGGCCCTTCTCAAAGGGTGACCAACTCTACTGTGTAATGTTACTGTTATCCAAATGGTAAGTGTGACCAGGACATTTAAGACTATTTAGAAGTGGCCTATACAGTATCACCAAATACATATGCAAGTACTCCAAGAGCTTAAATATCTCTAACAAACCTGTCGCAATTAAAAATTTAAATATTTTTAATAATAAATAATAAAAGCACAAGACAATACTTAATAACAGCACAGTGACAGCAGAGTTCAGAATCACAGGAAATACTTTAAAAAACATTGCAGGGCAGTCTCACAAAATACAGAAAACATCTAGACTAATCTTAATATATTCCTATCTATCTTTAACAGAAATACTATGATCTAAGTCTTACTTATTGAGCAAAGGCAAGTGCTGGTGAGAGGTTGTTGTCAGATCCAAAAGAAGGTACAAAATGCACAGACTCACTCTCTGAGATACTTCTTAAGTTACTGTCAACCATTTCTGCTGGGTTATCACAGATTACATCATTCTTATCACCTGTGCCTTTAGTTTCCAGGCCAACAGAAACCTAAACGTTAGCACATCAGTGTCATGGATACTTATTTCTTAGAAGCTGACACTTATCTCGTATAAGCTTGCCTGAAACTGGAAGCCATAAAACTGTTACACACTTTTGTCTTTGAAACCTAGTAATTATTTCTGTCCTAAGACAATAGAAAGAATTCTAGCTAGCTGGGCTGGCAGCTTCACAGTCATTATAATTTCATTGCAATAAATACACCTGCTACTTTATGAATTCCCACTGGGCGGGGGTGGTGGGGTGGGGGGGGTTGGAATATGTATGCTTGTGGTACTAGGTGTGTCTGGACTAAGGAGAATTCCACTGCTGTGAGAAAGGACATCATATAAGTGGGGAAGAGAGATCACTGTGCTGTCAGTCATTAACACTATAGGATCGCATGTAGAAAGAATTCCAGCTGCTGGTTTCAGCCTATATACCAATGGTGTTGAGTTTCTGAACAGTGTATCATCAGTAAGAGGAGGATTTGGTATATGTGTACCATGCATGGCATACTCTGCCTACGCAATGAGGTAGGACTGAATACAATGTCTTAAACCAACCTCCCCCACAGATCATATCTTTGTTTGGCCCTCAGACACCCCCAGTGGCCTGAACTACTTCAGCAACTCAAATGTTCCTTATTATCCACAATCTAATAAACAAACCAAATGACTCTCTATCTTTAGCCAGACTTGTACAACCATGCAGAAACTTGCACTCTTTGGATAAAAACCTCTAACATATATCAAAATCTAATCACTCTTCAGGCTGTTCTATCTATTGCCATCATGCCAAAATTCTCAAACTCCATTCCCTAACAGTATGACTCCACTGCTTGCTAAAGTCATTCAGACTACAACTAACAATCAACTAAACAACTAAAATTTTGCTTACACAACTGCTGGATCTGCAGATGTGCTAAACCAGATTAGCACACCTCATCACCACCCAGCTCCATCCATAACCTGCTCTCACCTATACTGTAACTCCCTCACTTTTTCTTCTGTTATATTCCTTCATCCTCATCTACTCTTGCCTTCTATTTCTCAACTCTAGCTCTCCCATTACTATACCTCTTGTAAGACATATTGTTTTTGTCAATAATAGCAACATCAGATTTGAAATGCAATTCTCCCTTTTATGAAAAAATGTTTTACAGACTGTTGTATATTATTGAAAATGATGTAGAGACTATTGCATATTATTTTCTTTCATATGTTAGTATCACTCTGTCTATTTCTGTTATTTGTACATTGGAGCCTTTCTCCTTGGGCTTGTACTGAAAATGGAGTACTGTGCCCTGTCAAACTTTTCCAGCAAACAAAAGCAGTAAATAAATAAGTAAACAAACAAACAGATAAATAAATAAATAAACAGTGTACCATTTTTGTGAATAACAAAATACTCTGGTATGCTGTTCAATGGCATAATGGCCTTATTCCATAATGCACACAATTTTATGAATAGTGGTCATATTGCGATCATTGTACAGTCTAACACAACAAAGATGTGTGCATTGTGTTTATCACACAGTAAAGTCATCAGTGTGATTCATAAACTTGAATGACATAAAGTCATAATATGATTCTGAATCATATACTGGTGCATGTTATACTGTTTCATTCTGTCACAACATGCTAGTTAAAAAATACTCAGACACAAGGACGACAGTACATGAAAGTCAATGAATGGCAGATAAATTAAAATATGTAAACAAATAATACTTATGTAAAAATACTAATCCAACCACCCACATTAACCTACATGGCTTCTCTCAAATCATTAACTCCCCAACAAGAATAAACAAACTTAATAATAAAGAAACCATACTTGACTGGATAATAACAAATAGCCCACAACAAAAATATACAACAGGAACTCTCCCAGATGACCTCAGTGACCACTCCCTAACATATATTATCAGGCATAAAACAAATGTTGCTATCCCTATCCAAGTTAGAACATGCCGTAGCAAAAAGAATTTTGATCCCAATCTGTTTCATAATGAACTTATGCATGTTAACTGGTCATCCCTGAAATCTCTCCCTATAGATGAAGCTGTTACTTACTTTAATAATACTTTTCTAGACATCCTAGAACATCATGCCCCAATGCATTCTATACGTATGAAACCCAAAACAGCCCAATGGCTCTCAAAAGAAACTAAAATACTAATCCTTAGCAGGAATAAAGCTTGGGCTAAATGGCGAACCACAAAAAACATAACTGATCACCTCACTTTTAGACAACAAAGAAATGTGACAAAAAAAGCCATTCTACAAGATAAAAAGAACTTTTATACACAGCTTCAGCATTCATCCCTTAACCAACCACATAAATTTTGGTCCGCTATTAACATGCTGTTATCCCCGGGCAAAGTTGCCACACCAAATCCACTAGGCTCTAACCCTGACTACCCACTACAAACAGCTAATGCTTTTAATACCTTCTTTACTTCAGCCATATTAAAACTAGCTAAACAACAAAGCCCTGATACCTCTAAACTACAAACCCTAAACTCCCCTCCCCCTACATTTCACCTAAAACCTATACCGACCTCTTACATACTGTCCTTGCTTCAAAAACTAAAACCCACAACCCCCTCAGCTGACAAATTACCAGCAGAATACCTCCAAGTAGGAGCTAAAGCTGTAGCCTACCCCATCTCTATACTAATCAACAGAACCGTAAAAGAAGGTACTATTCCATCACTCTGGAAAATCTCTCATATTATCCCTCTATTCAAAGGAGGTGACTCTACTGAGTATTCCAACATCCGCCCTATAGCACTACTATCTCCTCTAGCAAAAATAATGGAGAAATGCATCCACAAACAGTTACTTAATCACCTACTAAGCCACAACCTCCTAGCTAATTGTCAACATGGGTTTCGACCATTCCATAGTACTACCACAGCCTTACTATCCTTTATAGACTCTATTAACACAAACCGCAACAATAACACTTCTTCTTCTGCATTCTTCGTAGACCTGTCTAAAGCCTTTGATATGGTCAACCATGAATTTCTCCTCCATCATTTAAAATCCCTCTCTCTAGACAGTCATGCCTTAAGCTCGTTCGTATCCTATCTCGACAACCGTAAACAGGCAGTACTCTGGGATAACCATCTCTCTGATCTCCTCCCAACTTCAATAGGGGTCCCTCAGGGCTCTATCTTAGGTCCTCTACTATTCTCCATTTTTATAAATTACCTTTATCTAGCTACTCCTCAATCAACTTGCATTCAATATGCAGATGATACAACCATAATCTGCTCAGCCTCGACACAGACTGAGCTGCACACTCTCACACAAAATACCTTCACTACTATAGAGCAATGGTTCTCTAATCATTGCCTCCTCCTCAACCCTAAGAAAACCAAACTTCTGCTCTTTGCACCCACACACATGTCCCCTTCTATTAACTTCACACTTACATCCAATGACGGTACCCTCATCTCTCCAGACCAAACCACTAAACTCTTGGGTATTACTATCGACAATCAACTAAAATTTGACACTCATATCAACTCTACAATAAAGGCTACCAACAGAAAACTTGGTTCTCTCTATAGAATCAAATCTTTCCTAACTCCCAAAGCTAAAACTACCATAGCTAGATCCCACTTAATCTCTACCCTACTTTATGC
>NC_056735.1:1014083932-1014168932 GCF_019279795.1 Protopterus annectens | reverse complement strand
CAATTGAGCAGAAAGAAAATATGCCATCATCTCATGATAGATACCTTGGGAGGTCATATTTAAGCTCCTAGAAGTTCAAATCACCATCAAAAAGATTAATTGCTACTTTATATCTATATCGATATACATATTTGGATCCCTGTCAAAACGTCAACCTACCATGATACCAAACTGCATATGATTGAGATAGAAACACCATAAATCCACAAAATGAAAGTAAACTTTGCCAAAAGTGGAAAAACACTGAGACACAATTGTGCATGCACTGCTGGCATTTACCATTTTCCCCACTGTAGTGCAATGTCAGTTAATAGGTTCGTAGGTGTTCATAGATATTTATTAGGCTAATGACAACAATACCCTTTTTAAGCCTAGCCAAGCACCCCAAATCTCTGATGGGGCTCTGACACTCTCAATAAGTTCAAGAACAAAAAAGGTCACACAAACTCTTGAAACCACAAAAAGAAGGGACCTGAGGCACTCAATCCACCCCACAATGTATTTATTTAGTGATTTCTTCCCAAAAGTAAGGACTTATTCAGAATACCCCCTCAAAGTTGAGTACATCCACACTTACAGTCTTAACTTATACCCTAACAATTAATCACACCTTAATTGCTTCATTTAGAAGACATTTTTTAAAGCAATACAACACATACAAAGATAGACACATAAGAACATTGAATGAATTTGTAAAATAAAACTAAAATGAATCTGCTTCCATCTATCTACAAAGCAAAACCACAATAAACATTAAAAAGACAGTGTAGATAATTTATCATAAAAAAATAGCTTTTAATCTTAGAATCGAGCTGATAGATAAGGATTCATTAAGCCCTGGATAAGCTGTGGAATTGGTCTGGAGCTGCCATTAACTGAATTAAGTAGTTCCTTTGCTGTTTTATTCAAGAAAGGCTTGTTGATTGTCCCTGCCTGTGATGCTTATATGGATGAAGTATTAATTAACCTGAAATTGTTTTCACGGAAACTGAATTTAGGGTTTTATTTCAAAGATTCGGTTAACAGTGAGTTTGTGGAAGGTGGCTGCAGGAAGCCAAGTGTATTTAATCCTTTACCACATCCTATTGTACATGTACATGTTTTTTGAAAAAAAATGTGTGAGCTTGACATTAGAAAATTACTTTAAAAAAAGCAGCATTTCACAAATAATGTGAATAACTTATCTAATGATGAATATTGAATATTGAGAAGCCTATGTTACAAAAGGGAAATGAGGGTTATGAAGCTTGATAGGGGTGGAGGTTTGGTAATTATGAACAGCAATAATTACAGTAACAAAATGTTTACTTTGATATATACTGATACTTATATTGAAATTAGTAGAAATGAAATCAATATTGCTTATTATAAAGGTGATTCACTACTTGAAGCGTTAGTGTTAAATAACCAGTTATCTGTATCAGAATGTAACTATTTGAGAGTTACAAATGCCAGGATACCCACCATTTTTGGCATGACTGAAATACATAAGGATCTTAGTGATCCTCCACTTAGACTATTTGTGGACGCCAAACCTTCAAAAACTTTCCCTACAGAAAAATGTATACATCAAGAGCTTAAGCATGTTTTGGCAAACCACCCTTGGTGTTTAAAAGCCTCTTGAGACTTTATGGGTAAGGTATCAAATGACATGTATATGAATGACCTTTTGTTTATTACAATAAATATCAAAGATCTATTTTCAGTAATTCCACACAACACAGGTACTGAGTGGCTTTATGATTATCTATGTCATCATTTGGGACTTAGCCATGAACTGATTCTTACAATCAGGATCATGATGGAAGTGGTCTTGATTAATAATTTTATTATTTTCAACCAACAATTGTTTAGACAGCAGAAGGGGGTGGCAATAGGGGCAGTATGTGCCCCCATTTTTGCCAACATTGTTTTGGCACATTGGGAAAACAAATTTATTGTCAACTCCCATTTTTCACAATACTGGTCCCTTTATGGGTGGTACCTTGGTGATATAATTATTTTTGGACTGGTACCAAGGAATAACTAGATGAGTTTTTTGAATATATTAGCAGCACTACAGACCTCTTAGATTTTGCCATGATGTTAGGGATTGATTTTGTAAATTATTTAGACATCACCATTTCTAAGAATAGATGAATGGGTGTTTTTAACTCTACTTTATATAGAAACCCCAGTTATTCCAACACCCTATTACATTTTAACAGTTGGCACCCTTTACATAAAAAAGTCTCTAGTTAAAGCCAATGCATCTGATTAGCTGGAATGGTTTCTAATATGGATGAATACCTACAACAAAGTAATATACTTAGGAATATGTTGACCAAGAGAGGGTATCAAGAATTGTTCCTGGACAATATTTTCAATGAAGTGTCACAGAAAAGAATGAGTTGATTTTATTCCCCACTTTTAGGCACCAATAGGGTAGCCTAGTCAATAACTATACAAACAAGACAATGGATGAATTTAGGAATGGATAGGGCTTGACATACAACAGGCATTTTGCTGACATCAGCACCATTATTAAGAAAAATTGGAATGTGTTTCATACTAACCCTGGATACAGTAAAGTAGTGGGGGATAGACCATGTATTATCTATCAAAAAGATGTCAGTTTAAAAAATATGTTGGAAAGAGTCAAACACCCAAATTTTAAGGGCAACATGAGCAAATGTGGTCATTGCTCACAGTGTAAGTTTATTTTGGAACTAGGTGAAGTAGATCTGGTTAACTATGGTATTATCAAATTTAATAAAAGATGCAACTGTAGTAGTAAGGGAGTGATATACCTAGCTCTATGACAAAAGTGTTCATGTTTTTACATCAGAAAAACTAAGAATTGTTTCTTAAACAGGATATATCAGCATTACTATCTATCTATCTATCTATCTATATATATATATATATATATATTTATGTTTGTGTCTTTCGGCTTTTCCCGGTTAGGGGTCGCCACAGCAAAACTCCGGTCTGCTAATGATTGGCAGTTGATTTTTTATGTACCGGCTTGCCAGGCCTGATGCACAACCTTCAACGAAGGTACGCCCATTCACGCATGTCTCCATGCAGAAGACGCTCTAGCTGAGAACCAAACTGGACAGCATCTTACTGTGAGGCGACAACGCTACCGCAGCACCACCACAGCAGGACTATAGATTATATATATATATATATATATATATATATATATATATATATATATATATATATATAAATATATATATTTATTTATATAAGATCCCAAAAATGCTCTAGCTGGTCACATAATAAAACATGTTGACCATTCATTTAAGTTCATTATAATAGATCATGTTGAGGCAGGACAGATAGAGGACCCAATCAAAGACTATTTAGAGGCAAAGGAACTTAAATGTCAGCTCCAGCTCTATGCCACAGCTTATCGGGGCTTAATTTATCCTTATCTATCAGCTCTATTCTAAGATTAAAAGCTATTTTTTTTATTATAAATTATCTACACTGTCCTTTTAATGTTCATTTTGGTCTTGCATTATAGATAGGTGGACACAAGTTCATTTTAGTTTTATTTTACAAATGAATTCAGTGTTCTTTTGAGTCTATCTTTGTATGTGTTTTATTGCTTTAAGAAATGGCTTCTAAATGAGCCAATTAAGGTGGAATAAATTGTTTGGTATATATAAGACACTTGCAACTTTGAGGGGGTTATTCTGAAGAAGTCCTTACTTTTGGGGCAAAAGCGCTAAATAAATACATTGCAGAGTAGATTGAGTGCCTTGGGTCCCTTCTTTTTGTGATATACTCGATAAGTATAAACAAGGATTTGGGAGATGAACAGGTTGCCTATGTCCATTAGAGACATAGATGCCAAACCAAGGATGAATTTTCTGTTCCCCATCCATCTGAAAAAAAATATGCCATTTTCCAAGGTGGTGTTGGAGGCACACTCCCATTATTTGTAATGGAGTCAGACACACACACACACACACACACACACACACACACACCAAGCTGACTGCAATGAGATTAGAAACTCTACCTGTATAAGCTTGCAGACTACAGAATGCAGTACTTAACACATGCGCCATGACACAAGTCTAACCAAAGTTTGCACACCCTGTACTAGAACCCAGGACCATCTGCACTCCCAACCTACAGTTAATACCTATTGCCACAGGAGTTGGTATACATAATTTACAGGGGGTGTAAGGGGTGCAAAAAATGTTATGAAATGTGTAATTTTGTTTAAAATGTTTCTTTTTATTTGCATTGTTTTATAGGTTTAGACTGGTGCTGGGGGCAGATGCACAGTTGCGTTTCAGTGTTTTATACTTTTGGTGGTGTATACTTTCCCTTTTGTGGATTTATGGTGTTTCTGTCTGGATCTTATGCAGTTTGGTAATATGGTAGATCAACTATTTGATAGTAATATACATATATATATATATATATATATATATATATATATATATATATATATATATATATATATATATATATATATATGATACACTGTTTTTATGTACTGGTTAAGCTCATGAATGTTTGCTAAATGGTGTTATATTGCAATTATCAGTGTAGTACCATGCTTTGATAATTTGCTCGATACAGCTGTATAATTACACTGCATTACTGTTGTTTTCTATCAGTATACTTCCTGTTAAAACTACTTTGAGCTTACATTCATACACTTACCATCACTCTACTCCTAATATTTCCCTGTATTCTGTTGCTCTGACTTACCATGGGGTTTCCTCTATCTCGTTTTCATATAATAAATATTAACTTTATTGCCTCAATATAATTTTTCGGTTTAGTAGACTTTTTTCTTACTTCCATATTATACTTCCTACTTACACATCTTACTTGTGACTCTTATTTGAAAACCCTAACCCATATACCCTTACCACTTCTATACATCAACTTCTGTTTCTTGTTTCCTTCTTCTTCCCTGTCTCTGTCTAATTTTAAATAATGACTCTGTATAAATAAAACAAGTGGTGAGTTGGGTGAGAAATATCTTCCTTAAAACAGGTCAGCATCTTCAATAAATCTAAATCAAATGAAATAATAAACAGACAGTTTATTATAGGAAAAACGAGGATAAGCGCTTTCACTAGGTGTAGCTTCTTCAGATCCAAGACAATCTTTCAAAAATCCACATGCTTTAAATACTTAAAAACCAAACAAACTAATTAAAACCAATTTCTCAATAATTAATTATTCAATTAACTATTTTAAAGCTGTAGTAGGACTGAGCAGCAAACGCAGAAAATAATCGTAACATCACAATGCATATTCTATTAATATTTATATAACATTTATATCGAGTAGCATGAAGATGATATAACTGTCTTAAGTGCACTAATTCATAGACATTTTACAAATGCATATCTAACAGCAAAAATAAATGGAAAATAAAAAAGCACAAACACATACGTCTTGAAAAGTATATTACTATGCTGGATAGTAACTATGCTGGATAGTAACTATATATATCAATAATATTAGTATTAATTATGTGCTAGTTTAAAAATATGTGCTAGTTAAAAATATATATGAATGAAAACTATGTGTGCCTGTATATGTTTACTTTATATGTGTACATATGTAATGATGGTCAATGTGCATATATATATGAAATAGTGTGTATAATGGAATGATTCTGAATGTATATATATATGTGAGTATATGCATAAAAACATGAGTAAACTAATGAATGGATGTTTAAATTATAAAGTTGTGTGATAATTAATATGAAAGTTGATGAATGAATATATGAGTAAATATAATAAATATATGTATATAATAAATATGAATATAAATATATGTGTGTAAAATAATGGAAATGATATAATATAATATATAAAAATATAAATTGTGCAAGTGGATCTTTTATCAAAACTGTATGTATGTCTCTATGTGTAATACAGCTCTAAAATTGATCATAATAATATTGATAATAATGATATTAAAAAATTTTTTAAAAGATTTTATATATCCATATTTTTTAAAAAATATAATACGTATATCAACAATTTAATTAAAAATGGATATGTCTGCGTTTTTTAAGGTGAGGTTTGATGGATGCTCTGTCATTTAGGCCATGACCTTTATCAGCTCTAAGTAACATAATCCATCTGCTTTCTCTGTCTTCAGTGTGATTTACTATGTCCCCTCCTCTTTGGCTCACAGTGATTTTCTCTAAAACCCTAAAAGTAAATGTATGTTCTGAGTTAGTTTGTATGACATGCTTTGCTAATGCATTTTGTGTATTAGCCTTTCTTATATTGTAACAATGTTCTCTTATCCTATCACGTAAAAACCTGTTGGTTTTACCAGCATAAAAACAAGAACATGACTTGCATACAGCCAAATATATGACGTTTGGAGTCATACAATCTGCATCAACTTGAGTGGAAAATTCCCTATATGTATCTGGGTGTATAAAAATTATGTTTGAGTCTATCAATGAGCAAAAATTACAATGTCCACACGGTTTGGTGTAATGTTGATTTGTGGAAGCTGTATTTGCTGTTCGATAGCATAATAATCTTTTAAGATTCTTTTTATTTTTGTATGTGAAGGAGGGATTGTTACCTGCTATTGATGTCAATATATCATCAGCTTTTAAAATGTTCCAGTTTTTACAAATAATGTTTCTGATCTGAATATTGTCTGTTGTATAGGAGGTCAAACATTTTATGGTTTCTGCCTGTGTGTCAGTTTCATTATTAATTACTATGGGTTGAGGTCCAAAATATGGTGTACCTGTAGTTGAACGTAAACTGCATATGGAGTTAATATGCTCATCTAACTCTTCAGGTTTGTAACCTCTTTCCAAAAATTTTTCTTTCAAGTCGTATAGGTCTCTTTGAAAACCCGTATCATCCGGTTTAAGTCTGGACATTCTCAATGCTTGTCCTTTCATTATGTTATTAAAGACATGCCTGGGATGCATGCTAGTCCTAAATAACAACATATTCCTATAACACGGTTTCCTGAAGATTCCTGTATTGAACATACCACATGGTAGTTTTTCTATTACTAGATCTAAAAACTCAATTTTATCATTGGAATAATTCATTGTAAATTTTAAACATGGTGTTAATTCATTCATCATTGTAGAAAAGTTTATTAAATCATCAATGGTACCATGCCATAAAATAAACACATCGTCTAGAAAACGTCTATAAAATTGTACATGTGTTTTGAACAAAGGTTCATTAAACAGCAGTAGTTCTTCCCAGTGAGCCAGGAACATATTGGCATAACTATTGGCACATGAAGTGCCCATAGCTACGCCATCTAGTTGTTGGTAAATATTATTACCAAACATAAAAATATTATTTTCTAGTACCAACTCAAGGAAGTGCACTAACTATATTTTATTATATACATATATTTATTATATTTATTATATTTACTCATATATTCATTCATCAACTTTCATATTAATTATCACACAACTTTATAATTTAAAAATCCATTCATTAGTTTACTCATTTTTTATGCATATACTCACATATATATACATTCAGAATCATTCCATTACACACACTATTTCATATATATATATGCACATTGATATTCATTACATATGTACACATATAAAGTAAACATATACAGGCACACATAGTTTTCATACATATATACTTTTAACTAGCACATATTTTTAAACTAGCACATAATTAATACTAATATTATTGATATATATAGTTACTATCCAGCATAGTTACTATCCAGCATAGTAATATACTTTTCAAGACATATGTGTTTGTGCTTTTTTATTTTCCATTTATTTTTACTGTTAGATATGCATTTGTAAAATGTCTATGAATTAGTGCACTTAAGACAGTTATATCATCTTCATGCTACTCGATATAAATGTTATATAAATATTAATAGAATATGCATTGTGATGTTACGATTATTTTCTGCGTTTGCTGCTCAGTCCTACTACAGCTTTAAAATAGTTAATTGCATAATTAATTATTGAGTAATTGGTTTTAATTAGTTTGTTTGGTTTCTAAGTATTTAAAGCATGTGGATTTTTGAAAGATTGTCTTGGATCTGAAGAAGCTACACCTAGTGAAAGCGCTTATCCTCGTTTTTCCTATAATAAACTGTCTGTTTATTATTTCATTTGATTTGGATTTATTGAAGCTGCTGACCTGTTTTAAGGAAGATATTTCTCACCCAACTCACCACTTGTTTTATTTATACAGAGTCATTATTTAACAATCAGCTAACAAGTGTGTTGCAGGTAACCGGTGACACTGTTAACATTTAGTTTTGCTCTTATTATTTGTACTGGTTACGTTAGTATATTGAGTGAGCCAACGGAATCTGTTTGTTTGGATTACTAACACTAGTTACGAGAGTACATTGAATGAATTAATTGAACCTGTGTGCTTGGATTCCTATGGCAGACATCGAGTTAGCGTATGTGCCCAGAAGTGAACACCGGGGCAAGGAAGATATAGAAGCCAGATTTCAGCAGCACCTGAACGGTACGCTAACAACTATGTGGTCGCTTTCCAGTGAACAACTCATAGCTAATACTGATGAATCTACTGTTGACTTCCAGAAGGTCAACCAAATTTTGAGCGAGATAGAAAGGAATTTTTAAAAATTAAATCGTTTACAGCTGCAGCGGCAGCATTTCCAGTTCTGTTTGGACAACGCTATCATCCCACGTGGACTAAGAGTTTTCTCTATGCTGAGTCAGGGAAATGAATACCCTGAACTTCTTGCATTATGGCAGCAAATTAACATGGACACAAGTCGTAAGTACCTTCAATTATTATTAAACTTTTTTAAACCTGAAGAAAAGGTTTTGATTGCCAGAATTAACAGCTTACAACAACAGTTGTTTAATGATTTAACAGACAATGCAGTACATAGACTTTTTGATAATACATTAGACTGTGTCTCGGCTTACGAACGTAAGCTGTTTCAACAAAAACAGAGCAAAGTTTCACGGGACCTGAATGATTTTAAAACTGGTCAGGTCTTCGTATGGGAGAGACACAACCCTGGTCGAGTACTCAATACTAATAGTGGAATCAATAGTGCTAATTTAAGAGAACCTATAGCTATTGAAAGAATTAATAGGACTAAACCAACTTCTGTAAATTCTCCTTGTGTTAAAGCATCTAACACTATAGGGGAATCCTTGATAAATAATAATCAAGGAAAGGATTTAAATGTCACATCTATTAACACTGACTCTGTTGTGGAACCAACATCAACTAATGATGGCAATAACACATGCAATGATTCCTTAGACGTTATACATTTAACCCATACTAGTATGGACAATGGTGTTAATCTTTATTCTACTGTTAATGTTGTTAAAAACAAAAGAAGCTCTATGAATGACTCTGAACAGATTGTCAGACCAAAAATAAAAGAAAACAACAAAGGGGCTGGCATTAATTTGTCCTTCCCTTTAGCAATACGACAAGAAAAAAACCAGTGCCGGATACGCTCGGTCAGCAGAGGAAGGCAAAAAAGAAAACTATCCGGAGAATCACCACACAATACAACTTTAAATAAAATGTGGACACATCAAAACAAGACTTAATTTATAACCTGTCTAGTATTGTATTGTCAGACTATGATATTAGTTTGTTAACTAAAGGCTTAAATTTCATTCCTCATACTAAGAGTACACTAGATGACACTGTCATAGATCTTAAAGTATCCTGTAGGAAGCTTATGCTTAGATACATATATAAGAATACCAACAACACCAACAATCTTAGTAATATGTCCGAAGCCATAGATCGATTCACTTTTAAGAATCTTAGTGACTATATTCCAACTAACCATCCATTACTTGAGGCATATATGAAAACCACAGAAGAAGAACTTTATAAATACTATCATGATAATGAAATGAACAACTCTAGACATATGGCACACAATAACTTGTCATATCATGAGCGAATGAGCCTTCATAATCTAAGAAATGACCTAAACATTATAATAAGACCAGCAGATAAAGGTTCAGGAATAGTAGTAATGGATACTATACACTATGAAACTGAAATGAATAATATGTTGCAAGATACTTTTTACACATCTATTGATTTTGAGAAAGTCTATGAAATGGTTAACTATGTACACAATATCCTATTAGATATACACAGAAGTAACCTGATTAATAAAGACTGCTTTGAATACTTATTGATTAAAACACCAACTGTCCCAATTATACACGGACTACCCAAGATACACAAAAGCCTAACCAGACCCCCAATGAGACCAATAGTGTCTGGAAAAGGATGGGTCACTGAACATATTTCAGTTTTTATAGAGAAACACTTAAGACATATTCTGAACCAAAATATTTCTGTCTTGCGTGACTCTAAACAATTTTTAGTAGATCTTTATAATGTTAGCAACCAACTAAACCCCATATCTGGTTTAATCTTAGTGACCTATGATGTACAGTCTTTATTCACGGTTATACTGAATGAACTGGGTTTAACTTATGTCAACTCTTATCTTAATAAGCATAGCACTTATAGTAAAGTTCTAATTGATCTGTTAGTGCACTTCCTTGAGTTGGTACTAGAAAATAATATTTTTATGTTTGGTAATAATATTTACCAACAACTAGATGGCGTAGCTATGGGCACTTCATGTGCCAATAGTTACGCCAATATGTTCCTGGCTCACTGGAAAGAACTACTGCTGTTTAATGAACCTTTGTTCAAAACACATGTACAATTTTATAGACGTTTTGTAGACGATGTGTTTATTTTATGGAATGGTACCATTGATGATTTAAAAAACTTTTCTACAATGATGAATGAAATAACACCATGTTTAAAATTTACAATGAATTATTCTAATGATAAAATTGAGTTTTTAGATCTATTAATAGAGAAACTACCATGTGGTATGTTCAATATAGGAATCTTCAGGAAACCGTGTTATAGGAATATGTTGTTATTTAGGACTAGCATGCATCCTAGGCACGTCTTTAATAACATAATGAAAGGACAAGCATTGAGAATGTCCAGACTTAACCCAGATGATATGGGTTTTCAAAGGGACCTATACGACTTGAAAGAGAAATTTTTGGAAAGAGGTTACAAACCTGAAGAGTTAGATGAGCATATTAACTCCATATGCAGTTTACGTTCAACTACAGGTACACCATATTTTGGACCTCAACCCATAGTAATTAATAATGAAACTGACACACAGGCAGGAACCATAAAATTTTTGACCTCCTATACAACAGACAATATTCAGATCAGAAACATTATTTGTAAAAACTGGAACATTTTAAAAGCTGAAGATATATTGACATCAATAGCAGGTAACAATCCCTCCTTCACATACAAAAATAAAAAGAATCTTAAAAGATTATTATGCTATCGATCAGCAAATACAGCTTCCACAAATCAACATTACACCAAACCGTGTGGACATTGTAATTTTTGCTCATTGATAGACTCTAACATAATTTTTATACACCCAGATACATATAGGGAATTTTCCACTCAAGTTGATGCAGATTGTATGACTCCAAATGTTATATATTTGGCTGTATGCAAGTCATGTTCTTGTTTTTATGTTGGTAAAACCAACAGGTTTTTACGTGATAGGATAAGAGAACATTGTTACAATATAAGAAAGGCTAATACACAAAATGCATTAGCAAAGCATGTCATACAAACTAACTCAGAACATAAATTTACTTTTAGGGTTTTAGAAAAAATCACTGTGAGCCAAAGAGGAGGGGACATTGTAAATCACACTGAAGACAGAGAAAGCAGATGGATTATCTTACTTAGAGCTGATAAAGGTCATGGCCTAAATGGCAGAGCATCCATCAAACCTCACCTTAAAAAACGCAGACATATCCATTTTTAATTAAATTGTTGATATACTTATTATATTTTTTAAAAAATATGGATATATAAAATCTTTTTAAAAATGTTTTAATATCATTATTATCAATATTATTATGATCAATTTTAGAGCTGTATTACACATAGAGACATACATACAGTTTTAATAAAAGATCCACTTGCACAATTTATATTTTTATATATTATATTATATCATTTCCATTATTTTACACACATATATTTATATTCATATTTATTATATACATATATTTATTATATTTATTATATTTACTCATATATTCATTCATCAACTTTCATATTAATTGTCACACAACTTTATAATTTAAACATCCATTCATTAGTTTACTCATGTTTTTTATGCATATACTCACATATATATACATTCAGAATCATTCCATTACACACACTATTTCATATATATATGCACATTGATCATCATTACATATGTGCACATATAAAGTAAACATATACAGGCACACATAGTTTTCGTACATATATATTTTTAACTAGCACATATTTTTAAACTAGCACATAATTAATACTAATATTATTGATATATAGTTACTATCCAGCATAGTTACTATCCAGCATAGTAATATACTTTTCAAGACATATGTGTTTGTGCTTTTTTTATTTTCCATTTATTTTTGCTGTTAGATATGCATTTGTAAAATGTCTATGAATTAGTGCACTTAAGACAGTTATATCATCTTCATGCTACTCGATATAAATGTTATATAAATATTAATAGAATATGCATTGTGATGTTACGATTATTTTCTGCGTTTGCTGCTCAGCCCTACTACAGCTTTAAAATAGTTAATTGAATAATTAATTATTGAGTAATTGGTTTTAAGTAGTTTGTTTGGTTTTTAAGTATTTAAAGCATGTGGATTTTTGAAAGATTGTCTTGGATCTGAAGAAGCTACACCTAGTGAAAGCGCTTATCCTCGTTTTTCCTATAATAAACTGTCTGTTTATTATTTCATTTGATTTGGATTTATTGAAGCTGCTGACCTGTTTTAAGGAAGATATTTCTCACCCAACTCACCACTTGTTTTATTTATACAGAGTCATTATTTAACAATCAGCTAACAAGTGCGTTGCAGGTAACCAGTGACACCGTTAACTTTTAGTTCTGTCTAATTTTATCTCTATTCCCTGCTATCTTTATCCATCCCATACTGCTTTGTATTATATCCATTAATAATCACAACTTTTTTTAATAGTACCTATCGATTCCACATTGTATCTTTTCCTTTTCCCAAATAAACTCTAAATATTAATAGACTATGCATTGTGATGTTACGATTATTTTCTGCGTTTGCTGCTCAGTCCTACTACAGCTTTAAAATAGTTAATTGAATAATTAATTATTGAGTAATTGGTTTTAAGTAGTTTGTTTGGTTTTTAAGTATTTAAAGCATGTGGATTTTTGAAAGATTGTCTTGGATCTGAAGAAGCTACACCTAGTGAAAGCGCTTATCCTCGTTTTTCCTATAATAAACTGTCTGTTTATTATTTCGTTTGATTTGGATTTATTGAAGCTGCTGACCTGTTTTAAGGAAGATATTTCTCACCCAACTCACCACTTGTTTTATTTATACAGAGTCATTATTTAACAATCAGCTAACAAGTGCGTTGCAGGTAACCAGTGACACCGTTAACTTTTAGTTCTGTCTAATTTTATCTCTATTCCCTGCTATCTTTATCCATCCCATACTGCTTTGTATTATATCCATTAATAATCACAACTTTTTTTAATAGTACCTATCGATTCCACATTGTATCTTTTCCTTTTCCCAAATAAACCCTCATTTCTTCTTATTTTTAATACATTATTATACACTAACCTTTACTACCCCTCTATTCCTTAAATTCCAGAATATGACCCAGGTCTACCTACCTCTCTTCTTTTATGGAAAATACTTCTCTCCTTTCAGCTTTCAGAAACCACCATCACTGAATCTCACACTGTCCTGGAACCTCTTGTTTCCTTCTTTGTTGCTACTTCCCCACTACCTGATATCTATAAAATACAGATTCCTGTACTTAATTATGCTACTCTTTAGCTTATTCTCTTTTCTTCTCCTCCTACTGTGCCATCTTTCACCCTACTATGACTCTATAATATATTGCAACATCCCTCGAACTCTGTCCCATCCACTAATCCTTACTTCCTCTTTACACTCACCATACATTGCAACAAACCTATTTAATATTTCTCTTCAACTTTATTCCAAATATTGGCTGAATAATTACATTTCAACTCAAACTAAAACAATATTAAGTACAAGAATCCTCTCCCAAAAACAAGTATGCATAATTTCCCAATATACTAAAATATTTCTAGGAGGAGATGTACACCATAATCCTGGCCCCATCTATCACAATGAACACAAAGATAATTCTCTCCCACAGACGTCTGTAATCCAACAACAGCCAGTCCCCAAACTTGGTGATCTAATTTTTTTTCTGCAGTAAATGTTAGATGTATAAGAAATAAAACTGCTGAGTTATATGCCTAGATTACCCAACATAAGCCTGATGTTCTTGCTGTTACTGAAACTTGGCTTGAACCCAGCATAAATGACTCCAAAGTTATACTTCCTGGCTATAACAATCTGTAATGACCATATAAAGAGGAAAGTTGGTGGTGTTGTTATAATATTTCCCAATACCTATCATATTTCCCCTTACAGAAAACCAACATCAAAATTCAGTTCAGTAGAGTGGCTTATTGCTTTCCACAAAATAAACAATTATAAACAAATATGTATTACTGTTCTTCATATCCCTCCTGGTGACAATACAACTATATTGGAAGATATCAGAATCAGAATTGCATTTATTGGCCAAGTATGCAAGCATACAAGACATTTGAATCCAATTTCAGTGACTTTCCAAGTATGAATTACATAAATGGCATAACTACAACTATTAATAACAAGACAAATGACTTACATGCAACTATTAAGAACAAGATAGAAAAGTAAATATAGATATACATATACATACAAGGTGCAAGGTGCAACTCATTGCAAAAAATCCTGAAAAAACTGTGAAAGAAACAAGTGTTAACAATATGTAAATAATACTGCAGAATCCTTGGAGGCTTGAGAAAAAGAATACCCCAACCTAATAAGCTGAGTTAACTGTTTATGAACCTGATGCCCTGTGGGGAAAAAAACTGTTGTTATATCTGTTTGTTTTTGTATGTATTAATATATAATGCCTGGCTGATGGTAATAGTTCAACAAGATGGTGGGCTGGATGTAAAGGGTTGGCGATGATCTTCCCTGCCCTTTTCATGTCTTTGGAATAGGGCAGGTCCTGTAAAGAGTGCAAACTAGCACCAATGATATTTTTGGCAGACCTGACTATTCGATATAACCTATTTTTGTCATGATTAGACAGAGATCCAAACCACACTGTTATGAATGAGCTGAAAACAGACTCAATTACTGCTGTATAGAACTGAATCAACAATTCTTGTGGGAGGATAAACTTCCTCAGCTATCGCAGAAAATAAATTTGCTGCTGTTCCTTTTTTATGATGGACCCTACATTGGTCTCCCACTTCAAGTCCCAGGAGATTATAGAGCTCAAAAACTTGAAGGATTCCAGTGGTGGCTGCAGACTTCAAATTAAAGGGGGGGCTGCAGGAGCCAGCTGAATGGGTGGGGCCAATGGGAAGGGGTGTGGTCAACCAGAAAGGGGCTATGCTCAAAACCACAACAACTGGAACTTTAAATACGCTGCCCTGGATGCCAAACTGTCACTAATGAGAGTCCAATCAAGACAAAATTAAGTGTAAAAGAAAAAATATTTCAATGCATTGTTACATGACAGCTTACTTAATATCTAGATGAAAACAAAAAGATCGTGAGGCATGAAAAAATAAATTACATAAATACATTACTGGAATGCCAGTCAAACTCAAGTATAAAAAAACAAGCAGCACTTAGCACAAACCACTTCTTCTTGCTCTGCAGTTCTAATTATAATTTTATTCAGCTTTATAAAAGTACCAAGTAACATGCTGAAAGTAGCTGATACCCCCACTTGTAAAAATGTTTCTTATCCAAAAAAAAACTGCTGCCTGACAACAACTATCTACTTGTTTCATGGGGAAGTCATGATCAAAATAAAAAATGAACAGCAAACAAGAAACAAGCTCAAGATAAATTGTTTAAAGGATTACTGCACAGGTTATGGACCACACATGATAGATTGTCATTCTGTTTAGTTTACAGGTAAAGCATGCAAATATGACTGCAGGTCTCCAACAAATGTAATGATCTTCTGAAAATATTGTAATCCTGTCCTTTATTACAAATACTGTCATAGGAATTTCAATACCTAAGGCTTATACATTATCTAGTTATGTAAATATTCTCTGCATGGTAACAACAAAAAGGCTTTCAAAGTTGGTAATTCTTTAACAGCATGCTTATTAAAGCTTACTTGAATATTACAATCTGAGACAAGCTTACCTGATGGTCATTAAAGCATTGCTAATTAAATACAGAGAAACAGGGCACTGTGCCAGCATGCATTTTCTGAACAATAACAAGCATAAATCAAAAGTAAAAAAATATGACAGAAAACCAGAACATTCTGCAAAATCAAGGACAGATAAAAAGCCACTGCTCTACTTGTGTCTACCTTGGATGGGGGAATACTCTGCACACTTACACTGCATAACTGCTCCTTGCCTTGCTTGGACACATCCAGAGTCACTACATGAGGGAGTGGGGTGCAACAAGTATGTCACAATTTGATATGTCTCTGGCTGACAGTGATGGCTCTGACACTCATACCTCTCAACCTCAGAGCAAGAAATCTGGACAAAGCCATACATAGAAGTGGGACAAAGGCCCAAAAATAAGGACACTTTTTAAATATTGCTCTTATAAACTTAGAAAGATAATAGAATAGTAGTAGGTCTTGCATTAGTATACATTTTTGAAGGGTATGAAATATGAAACTCAAATATCTGCCATTATATTCTAACTTCAATCTTTAATGATTTGCCACTAATTTGCCAGAAAAAACACAATTTTATGAAAAATAGACCAAAATGTGATCCAAAAATATAAAATTGCCACACAATACAGCTGGGAACCTGTCAAACAAGGGCCACCTTTATAATATTAGTACTGTTAACTTGAGCAGCTGACAAAATAAGAGAATCTACATGCATTTCTGAAATAAAAGTAATCTATAACTTTGATCATTACAGTTATTTATAATTGTAAACCCTCCACATTTTCTTCCAAAATTGCCATTTTGCAGAGAGATTATGGGATTATTAGGGGAAGAGCAAACTTTTGAGCCAAAATTGGGGACAGTTGAGAGATTTGGATATTCCTAATTCTATAAAGTGATTTTATTTGCACGTACCTCTCAACCTCTTAATGCAGGAAATCTGGACAAGGCCAAATATATTGGGGGAACATACAAAGAGTACTAAAAATTGTTCTTGTATAAACTTAGTTGATAGAATAACAGGTTTTGCTTTAGCATTAATTTTTCTGAAGGTTATGACGTCTGAAACTCAATGTCTGTCATTATTTAGTGACTTCATTCCTAAATGATTTGCCATAAAAACACAAATTTTATGAGGAACAAACCAAAAATAAGAAGCAAAAATCTGTTCATTCTGCAAAAATCTGGACAGTTGAGAGGTATAGTTCAGCCAGGGCTGTCTTTGAGATTGCTGCCCTTCCCTCCTCACAAAATCATGGTCGAATGGCGCCTACCCCTGCAGCCATTCTAATGTTCCATTCCTTGGTTATTTCACCCAGTTTACAATAAACACTGTAATGTGCATACTGCTTTACTTCTGCGATGATTTGGATTTCATTTGAAAGTTTTATTTTGTATTTTTACACACAAACACTAATAGATATCTTCTAAACAAAGCAATGCAGTCTCACAATGGAAATAGGCTTAGCATTAAAACTTTTCCGCCCTTGAAACACATTCACTGAAACAGCATTGAAACCCACATTCAAAGAAAATACATTTTGCCAGTGGCAGATAAAGATTAACTTTCGGCTGTTTTCAAATCACAGGCATCTTGCACACGAAACATACACATGCTTTTCAATACACTTTCCTGATTGTATTAAATGATATTCCTTGTACAATATAGTACAGTTTTAGAGGTCATTTTTAATGTATTGTTTTGAACATTTTTTTCCAGCAAACAATGAAATAAAATGTATGCATCAACAATGACAAAACTGCCCAATTCAGAACATTTCCATCATAAAAGTCTTCTCAAACGTCTACAGTCCACCAGTATCAGTAAATATGCACAATCTCTGAAGAAGTAAAAGTCATCTAAATAATTGCACATTAAAGAGATCTGTAACTAATGAAGAGGTTGCTGCTAGCAAATAACTTTATATTTCATTGTTTCATCTACAAATAAAGTGCCTGTTGCCCTTGAGGAATAAATTGCCTATGTTACACTAAATAGATGATAAGCTAGTAATATTGCAATAGGGAATGGATGGCAAACTGATAATAGGTTCATAGTTCCTAGGTACCTTCACTGAAAAGGACTGCAGTATCCACCCCCTTTGCAGCACAGTACAGTATCAACTATGCATCTACCTACAGTGAAAGTAAAACCTACAGCCTTCTTCATTAAAAGCAAGTATACTACCTGTTATGCTATTAACAATGTAAGCAGACAGCATAAGCAGCACTAAACGTTTGCTCCCTGCAGCTCTCAGCTCCTTGTAAAATCTAATCAACACTCAGCTGTATCTCTGAACTTTGCAGCACAAGAAATCTGGAAAAACAACATTTATTGGGGGGGGGGCAAAAGTCCAAACACCAGGGACACATTTTAAACATTGCTTGTATAATGTTGGGAAGTTGCTAGAATAAAATGCTGTTACCACCATACATTTCACTGCCAAGTCTTGAACCCAGAACCCTGTGCAAAACAGTCAGAGCAACATGCCACTATGCCAGATCAGCTGCTTTATGAAAGAGAGGAAGACTGAAATTTAAATGGCTACCATTTACTGAATTCAGTTCTCACCATAGCTGTCAACCTCTTAGCAGAAAACACCTGAACAAAGCCAATAATGGGGGAATACAGCCCCCAAACATATTCAGTGAATTCAGTTCTCACCATAGCTCTCAACCTCTTATCAAAAACACCTGGTCAAAGCCAGTAATTGGGGAATACTGTCCCCGAACATATTCAGTGAATTCAGTTCTTTCCATAGATCTCAACCTTAGCACAAAAAACATGGACAAAGCCAATGATGGGGGAATACAGTCCCAAACATAGGGACACATTTCAAATATCCATCTTATAAACTTAGAAAATTGCTGGAATAAAAGGCTTTGTGTTATCATGTACTTTCTGAAGAATATGAAGTCTGAAATTCAAATGCTTGTCATTTTTATTTATTTGACATTTGTTAACCAGGAAAGTCTGACTTGGAACAAAAGCCAATTTTCAGCAGAGGCCCATGGAGTAACACTACAGACACATGTCTTTTTAAGATGGGAGGACACCAGAGAACCCAAAAGGTGCCCAAACAAACACAGGGAGAACATGCAGACTTCAAACAGAAGGCACCCCAGCCAAGAATCAAACTAGAGAACCTGTAAGGCAACAATGCTACCACTGCACCATTGCACTACTAACTGTATAAAGAAACATAAAAAAAACACAGATTTTATAAGGAACAGAACAAATAATGAGGCAAAAATCTGCAAATGTTTTACAAGTGGTGGTGGGTAGGGAATTCAGGTTCTTGCCACATGGGCCCAAGGTACAGGGTTCAAGTCTGTGGTATTTTCTACCCACCACCATGTATCCTGAGTTCTCTAACCACAAGTGTATAGCAAACGGGGCATTGTAGACACACATCATTTACAGCTGGGGGAGCCGCAGGACTGCAGCCCCATAGCACGAGCCACCCCTGAAGGATTCCACAACTGACAGCAGTACTAAATATAAAGAGGGGGGATAATATTGTAGAACCACTCCTAAAGTCCATTGTCATCTCCACAGTTTTAAGAGTGTTTAGTTCCAGATTATTCTGATTACACCAATTGGCCAGCTGCTCAACCTCCCATCTGTATACAGACTCATCACCATTCCTGATGAACCACACGAAATGACAACTGAATAACCAAAAAAGAGTAAAAACGGACAAAGCAGCTACATCACGGACTGTTTAATGTTAGCGCTTTCGGTTAAGGATATTCCTCCACCTTCTTCAGACATATACAATACAAAAAACCCCAGTACCACTTTTTATATATAATGAGCAAACTAATTGGATTAATTGAGAGTTAGACAGATTTATTTAATAAACACTTGGTTCCTCTCAATTATAATATTGCCATTAATAACAACAGTTACTATTGGTGGTTACATTTATTAATTTTTATGATGCATTTTTCTTTAATTTTATTTTTATTTTTATTTTTAGGTTTATTTTTATAGAGAATATGTGTAGATGCATTTATAAAGTCATTGGGTTTCCCTATATAAAATGTAGGATTAATCAATTGCAATGAATGGTCATATAACAACAACATATTTATATGCATTTTGGAGGGTTGACAGTAGCAGAATTTGAATTTATTCTATTCTATTCTATTTTATTTGTTCTATTTTCATTAACTTTAATATTTGTTAATAATACAAGAGAACATTGTTTAGTTAATGATACCATTATATACATATATTTTTAAAATATTCAGTGTGTGTTTAAAGGTATTAGCCCTTTAAATTATTGCGTTGTAGGTAATGAAGTATTTACTTCAATTAACTATTTAATTGTTTTTAATTAGTTTGCTCATTATATATAAAAAGTGGTGCTGGGGTTTTTTGTATTGTATATGTCTGAAGAAGGTGGAGGAATATCCTTAACTGAAAGCGCTAACCTTAAACAGTCTGTGCTGTAGCTGCTTTGTCCGTTTTTACTCTTTTTTGACCATTCCTGATGAGCCCGATGATTATTGTACTGTCTGTGTATTTAATACGTTTGACAGAGGGGTCCTTAGAGGTGTAGTCATTAACCTAGCGGGAGAATAGCACACATCCCTGGTGGGCACCTGAATTGATATTGTGATAGCTAAATGTAAATTTACCCAGTTTCACCTGCTGTTTCACATTGGTTAGAAAACTGGTGATCCATTGACAGGTGGAAGCAGGAACAGAAAGCTGGGAGATTTTCAAGTGAAGATGTTTTGGAATTATTGTATTAAATGCAGAGCTGAAGTCCACAAACAAAATCCTTGCATATGTCCCTGGGTTGTCAAGATGTTGCAAAATATAGTGCAGGCCCATATTTACTGCATCATTCACTGATCAGTTCTCTCAATAAGCAAACTGAAGGGGGTCCAATGAGGGAGCTGTAATATCCTTCAAGTGCACTAACACCAGCCTCTCAAAAGTCTTCGTGACCACTGATGTCAAAGCAATAGGCCTGTAGTCATTCACCCCGTTATAGTGGATTTTTTATGCACTGGAATGATTGTGGCCCATTTGAAACATAGGGGAACTTCACACAGCTCTAGTCATTTATTAAAAATCAGAGTAAAAACAGGAGCCAGTCAATCAGCACATGTTTTTAAACAGGAAGGTTAAACCCCATCTGGATCAGCTGCTTTTGTAATTTCCTGCCTTTAGAAAAAATGATGCACATCCTCCTCAGAGATAATTAATACAGGGTGACTGTGAGAATTTGAACAAGAAAGAGTCATATAAGACTGAAAACTGACAGAGCTGGTAACAGTGTCATTTGTAGCTTCAGGCTTATCAAACCTGCAGTAAAAAGCATTCAAGTCATCAGCCAGTGGGCAATTAGTTGCAGTGTAGGGGGATGGTTTCCTGCAGTTTGTAATATTTTGTAGTCCACACTGAGATGCAGGATCATTGTCTAAAACCTCTGTTTTCTGCTTTTCAGAATACTTATTTTTAGCCACTTTGATTTCTTTTGTCAGTGTGTTCCTTGCCTGTCTAAAAAGTATGCTATCCCTACTTTTATAGGCATCTTCCTTGGCTTGACAAATTTGCTTAAGTTTAGTAGTAAACCTGGGATTGCTGTTGTTAAATTTTAACCAGGTCATAGTGGAGACAAACCTATCTTCACAGAAGCTGACAGAGGATGTTACTATGTCTGCCAGTTCATGCAAGTTAGCAGCAGAATTTTCAGACACTCCAATCTGTTCAATCAAAGCAGGCTTGCAGCTTCAGCTTTGCCTCAATAGTCCACCTTCTCACTGTATTGATCACAGGTTTAACATATTTTAACTTACCCTTATAGATAGGAAGCAAATGAATCAGTGGTCAGAAAAGCCCAAAGCTGCACAGGGAATAGCACAATAAGCATATTTTAACACTGTATAACAATGAACAATATATCCAACTTTGGATATCCATAATATTTCCACAAGAAAAAATATTACTAGGCGATATGAATGCCAATTGGTTGGACATAAAGTCTAACTCCCCTACATCTAGCATGAATATATATGGTTTCACACAACAAATTAAAAGCCCCACACATTATAGCAAGACATCAAATTCTCTATTAGACTGGATTCTAGTATCAGACCCTAGCAAATACTCCACCACAGGTGCAATCTTAGACGCTGTCAGTGATCATCTCCCAATCTATATGACTAGGCATGTCATGTTTCCAAACTTTCACTACATTTGGGTCTTGTGAGGGCAGCATATGTGTGCAGTCCTATGATTGCAGATCTATAGATGTAATCAATTTCAAGGAGGTCCATCCCTCCTTTGGAATGAGGAATATATAATATTGGTATGCATTGATTTTTTTTGTTTAAATCATTTGGTGAGCATGAAGCGTCCTTCTTGTTTTCCTGTCTAATCTATGCAGCACATTTTGGGGCCATCCAATCACTCCAAAATTGCAAGTTAGGACAGGAAGAGCAAATTGGTTTATAGCTTGAATTTTGTTCCTAGATGCTAATGCCATTTTCAGGATTAATTTGTCTTCTAAAGTATTTCTTACAAAGTTTTATTCGCATTTGTTCATGTTTTATTGTTGATCCTTCATCAATTCTCAAATATTTATATACTCCCTCTTGCTCAAGTTCCTTTATATCACATTCCTGTCCCAAACTGATATTTTCTTGGTTCTGCAGTTTTCCTGCTTTAAAGGTTGCTTTTGCACATTTATCAAGACCAAATGATATTCTTATTTCATCTGAAAAGTTTTGACAACTTGCAGTTTTTCTTACAGTTCCTCATCTGATGAGCTACAGTATACAGTTTTAAGTCATCGACAAAGAGAAGATGAGTAGTCTTTACACTTTGTTGTTTTCTAGGAGCCAAATTATAGCCATGGCCTAAGCTGTCAAGTTGACAGTTTAGTGGGTTAAGGTCAAGACAGAATAGCAGTGGTGACAAAGAGTCACCCTGGAATATCCCCCTTTGAATTTTTATCCCTAGGATAATAATTTTTCCTTTATCATGGCTTAATTGCAAAGTGGTCTGCCACTATTTCATGGTCAATGTAATGTAGTTGATCAGTGTACAGTGTATGTTATACATTTTTAAGCACTCTTTTATCCATGAATGTGGGATAATATCAAATGCTTTGTTGTAATCAATCCATGCCATACTTAGAGTCTTCCCCTTTTTACAGTTCTCCACTATGACTTTATTTAACAACAAATGATCATTTGTTCCATATGACTTTCTTTCATTGCCCTTTTGTTCTATTGCCATAACTGAGTTTTCTTCTAAATGACTATAAACTCTGCCAGCATCAGTTCCAGTGTACAGTTTATATGTCATCGGAAGGTAAATTATTGTGGTCTATAATTTTTAGGGTAGCTTGCGGGTTCAGTCTTAAGTAGGAGCATTGTTTTTCCTCTTGTAAGCCATGTTGGTCTCTGTTTGGGTGGACATATAAATAGTTCTTACTCATGGCTAACTTTTTGTGCAAAGATATTAATACTTTTAACCAAACGTTAGGTACTGCATCTGGGTCTGGGGTTTCCAATTAAAGGCTTTTCTTAACTTTGTTTCAATCTCTCTGGCTGTTATTTCATCCCATTTCATATCCTGTACCTTTAAACTTCATATTCTTTCTTTTACTTCTTCTATCCATTTAGCATCTTTATTATGTACCACAGGATCTTCATAAATATATCTCCAAAATATATTGAGTTCTTCTTTCTTTTTCGTGGTCTTTCAATTCCTTTTACCTTGTTTCACAATTCTCTATAAAACTTTTGTGGGTCATCAATAAATTGCTTATTTAGTAATTTTACTTTATATTTATCTGTGTATCTTTTAAGTTTTTCTGCCTGTGCTGAGTACATTTTTGTTTGTTATTTGTGATAGTGCATGATTGATCCTGGTCTGTTCCAATACAGTGTATTGCTTTCATCATTTCTATCTTTCTAAGTATTTTTGTTGATCTATTCCCTCTTCTATACACTTCTAACAGTAATACTTCTTCTAGACATCTCATATATCCAATTAAACAGTATAGTTATAAAACAACACATAACCTTTCAAGTTTAACCCAGAAATATTCATTATTACCCTACCATCTATTAACTGGAACTTCCTAAAAAATCCTCCCCTTACACAATGCTGTAATTGAATTCAATACAACTTTTCTAAATATCCTAAATAGCCTTGCACCTTCTAGAAGGAAAAGACTGAAAAAAAAATTCAATTTGGTTATCCAAAAAGAGTAGAATGCTAATGCAAGATAGTGACAAAGCATGGAAAGAATGGCAAAATATAAAACACCTCAATATATTGAAAACTTCAGAATACTTCACAACTGTACTAAAAAAACAAATAAATGAAGATAAAAATCTATACTGCAATAACTTTCAAAATAATACTAAACATATCCCTAAAAGATTTTGGACATCCATTAAAGAAATCTTACATCCTGGCCAAAAATTCATCTGAAATCCCTCTCCCAAAAACTTACCACTCTAAACTACAATACAGTTCAACTCTTATTTTATAGATAGTATAGCATCACTAACCAGTGATTCTTCAACATCTAATCCCAACCCTGCCAAAAAACACATATCAACAGATCCTCTTTAACCTTTAGACCTGTGACAACCTCCTACATAAAATTACTCTTACACAAAGTTAAACTATGCTCTTCCTCACCTGATGACCTTCCAAGCGAGTATCTAAAAATAGAAGCCAATAGTATTGCATATCTTGTCTCTGTCCTTATAAATAGGCCAGTCCAAGAATCCTGCATTCCATCTTTCTGGAAAAAGTCATACATTATCCCTCTGCACAAACGAGAAAATTCAACAGACATTATCAACTTTAGACCTATAGCAATCTTATCTCCCCCATCAAAATACTTGAAAAATGTATTCAAATACAATTGCTAGACTATCTCATGCAGAAAAAACTCCTATCTCCTACATACCATGGCTTCTATCTTTTTCATACTACTAGCACTGCCCTTATAACCTATATAGATACTGTCAATAAAGCTAGATATAATGGCAAACTAGTCTATTCCATATTTCTAGACTTCTCTAAAGCCTTTAACACAGTTCTTCACAGCAATTTTCTACTTCAAATGTCTTCACTAGGCCTCTCTCAACCCACCCTTAGGTGGCTCAAAAGCTACCATTCCAATAGGTATCAGTCATTAAATTGGCACTCCACACTCTCTCATTAGCTCCCAGTCACTACCAGTGTACCAAAAGGCTCTATCCTTGGTCCCCTCCTCTTTAACATTTTCACCAGCATCCTCTATATTTGAACACAACAGGCCACCCTAATACAATACAAAGATGATTCCACTCTCATATGCACATCCAACAACATGGTACACCTCCAAAAAATTACTCAGGAAGTTTTAACAGCCACTGAAACATAGCCTCAGAACTCACAACTCAGGTTCAACCCAAAAAAAGACTGAACTACTACTTTTTCCCCAAATCCCTTTCTAAAGACAAAGCAAAATTTAAAGTCCTCTCTCTTGATAATACAACCACTGAAGTCACACACACACACACACACACACACACACACACACACACACACACACACACACACGCACATATGTATATATATATATATATATATATATATATATATATATATATCCAACCTTACACTGAAAAACGCGTGACCTGACCTAACAGGGCAGGGCTATAGCAAGCAAAGCCACACGTCAGTATGTATGTGTCCATTTTGTTTTGATCTTTTTGGGTTTCGGGATTTTGAATTTTCAGGCTTAGCTTATAGTGTTTCAGGCTTCTGAATGGGATATATATATATATATATATATATAAATTTTCTTATATATATATATATATATATATATATATATATGCATAGGTATATGTATATAAAATTGCACATATGTATTAAATATAGACATAGATACACACAGATTGCAGCAGATTTGTTCTAGAAACTGTGCATGTGCTTTTAATGCATACTCAGATTTTTTATATATATATATATATATATATATATATATATATATATATATATATATATATATATATATATATATATACACACATACACACTGATGAGTCAGCCATGGGAATGCTCTCATAGCAATTAGGTAGATAATAAGGACTTAAGTGTCTTTTCTATGGTATAAAAAGTAGTACGCTAGTATACTTAATGCAGGATGATAAGTCCTTGTATACATTTACTACAAAAAAGATCAAACTGGAACAATGAAGCAATAAAGGGCCCATTCAGGACTTACCTGGAAAATATAACCTGTGAATTACACCCTGCAGCAGTACATGGTTAAATAGTTGAATTAAATAAGCAAACTGATGGAAATGCAAACTTGTGCTGGTGAGCATGATCCTTCTTGACTTTCTACATACAGTTTTGCCAATAGGAATTCTATTGGTCTGTCTAGTCCCTACAGCCCATTTTTATGATCCCATTACCCTGGTTTATCCCTAGGGGGGTGCAAGTGTTATGTATGCTTGCCTGTGGTGAAGCACATCCCATACTTTTGAAAAAGTGGCAACAGATTAATTTGGACACTGGTTTGAACTATATCAAGCTGATGTTAGAGTATTTTTCACCAATAGAGGAGCAGCTATTGTTGCAAACAGAGCAGAAACAGAAAGAGCTATTATTGCATTACATTGGAGACATTTATGCTAATCAGTTTGATAATGTTCTCTTTAACGCTACTACTTATGAGTCTAAGCTGCAACAGATCAAACAAAGAAAACTTTAAAGAGACTTTACTGACTTCAGTCAGGGCCATGTGTTTGTCTGGCCAAAACAACAACATCTTTTCACAGTGTCTGATACACCTTCTTCATCACAAGCTACATTGAGTAATGGGGAGGTTAATGCAGTAGAGAATACTGTGGCCAGTGATGCTATTTTATCCAGCACAAGTACTGCTTTAAATTTGCCTGCTTCATCTTATTGTTCCACCCCTCCACCAAATCAACAAGCTTTAATGTTTGAATCTACAGGAGCAAGACCGAAGGTCCTCTCCTCATTCTAAAATTAGAATGTTTTACCCCTACCAGTCAAACTATGGATGTCTGCAACTTCACAATCGATCAGCAGAGGGAGGCAGAAATGAAAACATTATGTGGAGAGACCCATGGTGAACAGCAGAATGAGACAGTGAAGGATCTAGTTGTGAATCTGTCTGATTATGAACTCACTACTTGTGAATGAGCTGTTTTTAACAGAGGACTGCCTTTATTCCTCCCACCCCAGCTAAAGTAAGTGATACACTTATTGATGTCAGATTGTTTTATCACAATATTGTGTTAAAGCTTATGTTTGATAGTAAGACTGCTCCTAGCTATTTTACCTATAGAAAACCTAGTGCTTTTACACCGACACTGCCAGCACATGTAGAATTATTTGTAAAAGCTTGAGAAAAAGACCTTAGTGATACGCTAAGCATTTCTCATTCTAAGGATTTCTACAATATGAATAACTCTGAGAGGAGAGCATTACATCATTTAACAAACTTTGCAGTCTGTAGCTATTAGGCCAGCAGACAAGGGAGGTGCTATAGTTGTGTTTAATCGGACTGATTATATGATGGCTATGTCTTTTTAACTAGAAGATGAAGAGGCTTATCTTCAGATTAATGAGACTTTACTTAAAAAATATAGGCAACATATGTGAATGTTTATATGAGTGCTTTATGTGCAGATGTGTTAATGAACAATTGTATAACTTTTTAAATGTTGATAATCCAGTTATACCCATTACCAAAGGGTTGACAAAGATTCATAAGTCCATTACCAAGCCATCAATGAGATCTATAGTGGCTGGGGAAGGTTGGTCCACTGAACCACTTTCAATGTATGTTGAAAATAAGTTGAAACCTTTAGTGGCATGGATACCCACTATACTTAATAACACTATGCAGTTTCTAAATGATTTGAATAGACATATCATTACCATTACTTCCAGTTGTTATATATTAGTTACCTTGGATGTGAACAATTTATTTACCTGTATTCTCAACACCTATGGTATAGAGGCACTGAGGGGGTTATTAACCTCTAAACAAATTTATAATAATGATACAGTTTATTTATGTACTTTTCTCAAGTTAATTCTATAAAATAATGTATTCATATTTGATAGAAGATTATATTTGCAGAGATGCGGTGTCACTATGGGTACCCCATGCACAAATACATATGCAAATCTAGTCATGCATTTCTGGGAGATTCACCATCTCTTCATTTCAATATATTTTGAGAGAGTGACATTTTGCAGACATTTTCTTGATATCTTTATGTTGTGGGAAGGGGATGTAGATTACTTATATGACTTTATACAGCATATATAATGTACTACTGATTTCCTTAGATTCACAGCTAACATCTCATATGATGAAATTGAATTTTTAGATGTGTTGGTTAGAAAAACAGCAAACAACACACTCACAACATCCCTATACTACAAACCATGCTGGAGGAATAGTTTATTATGTAATGAAAGTATGCATCCCAGACATATCTTTCCTAACATAGTTAAGAGTCAATACATGAGGGTGTCTAGGATATGTAGAGAAGATGATACGTTTCAAAGGGAAGTCACTAATTTGTCTGAATTATTTAAAGACAGGGGTTATAATGCACACATGGTAAATACTGTGCAAAATTAGGTTTTATCCACAAGGTCAAATAGTGGCGACATTTTTTCATCTCAGGCATCAGGAAATTTTAAAAGGAGTAGAGGTAGGCCATTGATATCCTTTAATACTAAGTATACCAGTGACATTAGCATTATAAGGAAAATCATGGATAAGAATTGGTATTTCCTTACTATGGATTCACGAACAGCAGAAATAGTGGAAGATAAGCCTACACACACACACACACACACACACACACACACACACACACACACACACACACACATATATATATATATATATATATATACAAAAACTGTCACAGCTTGTAACAAGTGTTATGTGACAGTAAACAACATACTAACAGCCAGTATGACAGAGTATGTAATTTTCCCTGTGGAAGATGTAGCATTTGTAGTTATATTACAAAAGAACAAAACTTTGAGTATACACAGATGCATTTTATTTTTAAGCCCAGATTTTATGCTGACTGTAATACCATGTATGTGTTTTATTTGGCTACCTATAACCACTGTTCATGCTTCTGTGTAGGTAAAACCATACAGAGGCTACGAGACAGGTTAAACAGGCACCTATATGAGATAAGGACGAAGAATATGAATAATGCTTTGGCAAAGCATATTTTAGACTATCCAGAACACAATTTTAGTTTGAGAGTTATGCAATGTTTACAACACAGTATGGGGGGGACCAAAGCAATCAATTGGTTGGAACAAATGGAACTAAAATAGATTTTTAGATTACAGGCTTATAGGTTTCCTGGTGTTAATGCTAGTGTCAGCATTAAGCCTGACCTACAAGGGCGGAGGCTTAAAACAAGATGAATGAAACCTGATTTAACACACCCATTGTTAATTGCTTACTCTTTTGATAGGCTGTTTTTAGTTATAAATATGTTGCATTTTGCTTAGTATTGTGATCTGATGAAGCATAGTAAGAGGCAAAAGTGCTCATCCTTTTATGTATTTTAATAAGGAAATTACAAACATCATGGTTGTTCTGCTGTTTTTTTATCTACAGTTTGCTTCATGTCCCAGTTTGAACATTTGGGAGTATTTGGCTGCTTTCTTTCTCCTATTACCCTGGTTTTACACAGTGAGAAGGTAGTTGTAATATGTTGGTTAGAGGAAAATTTTACATGTTGCAGAAATTTATTATATAAATGTAAATGTAAATGTATATGTCTTCCATGTTCCCTGTAAGTGTAGTATAAGGTGTGTGTGTGTGTGTGTGTGTGTGTGTGTGTGTGTGTGTGTGTGTGTGTGTGTGTGTGTGTGAGTGTGTGTGCGTGTGTGTGTGTGTGTGTGTGTGTGTGTGTGTGTGTGTGTGTGTGTGTGTGAATGCATGTGCCTTGGGGCTAAATAGACCAGCCTTTCATTGTATGTTACATGAAAACAGTACTGTTTAATCCATATATAATAATTTTTCAATAGGGTTTCTTTCTTTCTTTTTTCTTTGTTATTTGTTAATTCTTTTTTTTCTTTTCTTTTTTGAAGGATTACCACCAACAAATGGCATAATAATAACATATATCTCTAGTATCTTCTCAATAACTAGAAGTTACGTTTTGATTTTATCAAGAAAAAACTTGCAATATGAGATAAAAAGTAGAAGAAAAATGTTATGTTGATGAGTTATTTGAAATTATTATTTTTAGAGAACTGAGGTAAGTTGTGTGCAACAGCATTGCTCCTTACCCATTCATATGACTGGATGAGACAGTCAATGAAGTTTCAGAAGGTAGATGTATCATTGTGGAAAAAAAAAAAGAAAGAAAAGTGACCGTGTCACTATGTGGTTCTGCTCTGACCCAAACCAATGTCTATTTTTCTAACAAACTTAGAACTTAAGATTTCTGTGGTGAGCTCTGATTCTAATATATAGACAAATAATTGATACAAGGTCCTCAGTCCTGATCTAGACAAGACAGGTGCCAGCTTAATTAAATACTGTAAAAATTCTGAGCTTGTACAGCTTTGTGGAATGCTCAGTTCTTCAAAACAATAACACATTTGATGCATCTATTTTGCAGTGCAAATCTGAAAGGTGTTATCTAGAGTTTTGGCAGTTATAGTTTCTTCTACTCTGCTCCCTGATTATTTTAATTATTGTCAGAGCTTTCCTTACAAGATTCTATCACCAGACATACATTTTGGATATTTTCTCCACTAGTTTTGCAACAAGAGAACTTATTAACTGTATGAACTTGCAAAATCTGAGGCTTATAGCTTAGATATTACAATCAAGACACTTTTCCAGACAAAAAGGTATCTGTCCCTTAAGGCCTTTATGATAGGGAAATGCCAAATGCTTGCAGCAGCAAAAATTAGGAGGTTACGAATATGACAAAATGAGTACTTGATAACATACAGGAACTACTAAAGCATCATGAGTTTGGTTCCGTGTTAGATGCCCAACAAGAGCTTAATGTCCATCCAGGAAGATTCACATAATACCTTCAGAGAAGCCTTGGGGAGTTAGTTATTAAAATCCTTACTAAATTATTAAACCACAAAGATGGGGTCCCCCATGTATCCCTCATTCCCTCACTGAATCTAATGAAGTCAGTTTTCAAGTTACTGAATTCAGAGCTGAGCACTGGCTGAATAAATTGCATAAATGTCTAGTATGTTGATATGATAAGACTATTTTCCCCAGTTTCACCTACGTTTTTTTACTTAGCAAGAAAGCATATTTTCTGAACTCCACAATTTTCTCAGTCTGTAAATCTTGGAAAACCACAGGCTTATTAGCCTTAGTGCAGTCAAGTCAGGCAAGTACACGAGAACCTTTTTCCATACCTGGTCAGTTTTTTTCCCATCTTATTTGGTAATTTACTGCACCTTGATGTCTCCATCACAGTTATTCTGAAACCAGACAAAAATCAAATGTCCCAACAGAACACTATTGCTCATTTTTCACTAAAAATGGAAGCTAACATTTTAGTGAAAGTCTTGATTAACTATTTAGGGAACTTTTGTAGAACACTACTTACTGTTTAACAAGTAGATTAAAGGAAACAATCCCTTCAGTCAAGCTGGTATATATTTTTTTTTCATCTTGTCTGAGTCCAAAATCTTAAATGGCTCTTGCCCATTTACTGCAAAAGAATATTGGAAACGACTTGGATGTGGTTCTGTCCTCTGCTTTAAAACTTATGGTATAAGCCATTTGGTTTGTTAAATGGATAAGACTGATTAAAATGACTTTAGTTTGCACCTGCTGCTAAAGTCACGTAACAAATATTTTTCCTAGTCAATTTCCCTTAAATCTAGTATGCATTATCAATATTCTACAGTAGTCTGTTTAATTATGTTTTATACCACTTAACCAGAACAGTAGTAAAATGTCAGAGGGCTTCCAGTATTGCACTCTAACTGAGCAGACACTGGTTTAGATCACTCCAGTGGTAAATTTAAAAAAATGAGCCTTAGAAATATGGTAACGTAGCTTAAATTTACTCTAGTTTGTCAAAAATATATAAACTTTAAAAAGTGAATGCCATTGTTGATTGCTAAGGTAAAGAAAAAAAACAAGCATGTCTGCAATAAAAACACTGCTACAGTTTGGTGTAAGCCATATGGCGGACACTGCATATAGTGCCTTCTGCAGTGTAGAGGAAACCAACAGATCTACAAACAATGCAAGATTAGACCTAATATTATCTGACTTGCAAAACATTAATAGGAAAGTAGATGGTTTTGTGGACAAAATACTACCAAAAGTTGTTAAACTGGTAATGTACTTTCAGATCATTCCAACTGCTAAGAATAGAATTCACAGATGAATGAAAAAAAAACTGCCAGATATGTAACCGACAGTTGAGGGACTAGTAGAAAAGCAAACTGATATGGAAGAAAGGTCAAGGAGGTAAAATATTTGTCTTGTTGCTATGTCAGAGCACCTGCAATGAACAGATTGTGCAATGTATATGCAGTAGCACTTGACCGGATGGACTAAAATAGAATAACTATGAATTCAGTTGGAAAACAAAAAGCACTGGGTTTCTTTGCTCTGGGAAGCTGCATGAGAAACAACAGGCTGTAGAACAAAGTGCTGCAATTTGAAAACTGCACAATGAAAGATGCAATCCAAAAATAAACTTTGGAAGCCAGGAGTCCAATCCAGATTTGAAACAAATGTGCCTTAATTTGAGAATGATTGCTTTTGCTTATGGAATTACTAGGGTGCAAAGAGGAATATTTATTCTAGCTGTTAGTGTCAAAACTGGTGGATCAGTTGTAAGCCAGCATATCCATCATATCTTAACTGTTTACGCAATGCAGGAAAAACTTTCCTGGAAGTGGTACTAAGCTTCATGTTGGGGAGACTAAATATGTTCTGAGAACAAAAGATGCACATGCAGAGAATGAGAGAGACAGGACCTGAATGCAACTGGGTGACAATGCATTGTAAGACACAAAGGAAAAGACAAAATCACTAACTTGATCTTCTGTCGGAGAGATGGGAATACACACACAAGTGTGTGATGCTAATAGAAGACATCATTGACTACTCTCAAGAATTGTATAGACAGACATAGGTTTCTGTGTGATAAAAAAAAATAAAAAATGTATTAAAGGACAAGGATAGGTTGCATGATTAAAAACAGATTGTGATGTAAAACAGACTGGCTTAATAATCGAATACCAATGCCCAAATGTTAATGGTTGCTAAATACTCCATTGTTCTTTTTTTTTTCTTTTGTTTTTGGGTTGAGTTTATTAGTTTAAGTTGGGATAGCTATTTAAAAAGTACTGCTAATTATTACAAAATCTGAGCAACAGCCTAGAAGAGGTTGTCTGATTAGCCTAGAAAAATTAAAAATTGTCATAGGAACCATAGAACATGAAATGGAATTTGAATGGAAAGTCTAAGATATGAAAGGCCATCAAAATTTTAGAAGTTGCCATCTAGATCAACTCATCTAAGTAACCACAACCATGTATATGCTATAAGAAACCTTTTTGAAAATAAAATTAAAACTCAATACTATAAACTTAAGAAACACCATTTGAGTTTTAATAGTAAAACTTTTAAGTCAATGCACCAAAAATTCATTTGGTGCCCCCCCCCCCACCCCAGTAATTTTCTGCCTGGATGGTAATGATGTAATGCAGTTAATCAATTTCTCAACATGCTAAATGCAGAAAAAACATAAGGAAAATTGAGTTAAAGCCAATCCTGCTCCATGGTTAACCCACCAAACCAAACTCATCATGACAAGGGTCAACTTGGGTAAACTGTGGCTCTGCAACAAAACACAGGGAAACCTACAAAATTATAGCTGGCTGACATAACGTCCAAATTAATTAAATAAATAAATAAATAAATCAACGAATAAATACTATAAGACAAGCAAAGGTACTACAACAGCTGCAGAGATACCCACCAAATCATCCTTAAGGACTGACAGCACACTGTAAATCATCTCCTCAAGCCAAGAAAAAAATAATGCCTCACTCAATCTGTGTTCAACTCCTGAAAAGAATGCAAGAACTGAAAACTTCAAGAAATACCCTAATTATAAACTCTGTAGGCAAACCAGTTACAACCATTATTACAACAGCATCCCATCACATAACAGATATAATACATTGTTTAATCTACAGTCCCCAGCTACCTCATCAAAAAACATTTCAGTCCAAACTTAAACTCACTGCTTTGGCAGCCTATTTAGAACCTCAAAAATAGTGTCTGATACCATGGCTTATTTTGTATCCGTACTAATTGACCATTCAGTTAAGGAATCCCATGTTGCATTGTTATGAAGCAGTCTTATATCATCCCTATGCAAGGAGGTGCCTCAATAGACCTATCCAAATACAGACTCATTACCATCCTTCCCATTATCCTAAATTATTAAAAAATGTTTATTTATTTAACTTTAAGAAGTACTGTTGAATATGAAAGCACTTGCATTAATAAAGTCGTTTTTATCAAGTATAACCCCCTGCATGGTTCCTCATATAGTATTTTGTAGTTTTGAACATTGGACTTTTGACACAATGAGGTTTATTCATTTTACCATATTTACATTTGTATTTTTATTATGTGGCAAGTAATAAATAACAGTCTTAATTGGATTACTGTGATCAGTGTCAAAATAAGTAAATGTAAAACATGAAATGAAATGTACTATGCTTTGTTTTCCTTGTTATTTTGCAGGATAGTTGTTACTTGCATTTTTTTTACCTCTGCAGTAGATCAGGTTAAAGAGCAAAAGAAAATATAGTCTGGTATTATTATAATGTTAACTGCCTCATCAGCAGAATTATGTCAGCTTGTTTATGTTAATGCATATTAAAATTAAGTCTGTATGACAATGTTTATCTTTCTATATGTTATATTTTTAATAAATGGTGCAAAGAGACACATTTGATTTGTTGCTCATGTTCAAGTAAACACAAAGTGGAATAAATCTGGAAATCCACAATGAGAAAAAGTATGCACTATCACTACATCTAGTATTATGTCACGCTACAAATGAAAAAAGTATAATTTGGAATTATAATAACTCAAACATAGAAAGCAAGATTTTAAAACTAAACACTGGGTATTCTGTAAATGGTACACTGTGTTGTTCATTAATAAAGATCAAATTAGAGAAGACAATAATATAAAGTCTGATAAACAAGCTATTATTTCCTAGTTAAGATGATGCTTTGAAACAATCAGTTCTGAATTCTGCACTCAACATTATTACCCTAATAGCTCAATGAAACAGTTCAGTCTCCTAATTTTATTAAACCTAACAGTTTTAATAGTGCTAAGATGGGCTGAATCTAAGCTTATTGTCATAAAGGATTTCACTCATAGCTTGATGAAAGCCAGTCAACAATTATTTCAGCTTTCTCTTAACACTAATGATGTCTCTAGATTGCAATTTACTGATTACAGTGAATGAATACATTTCAGTAGAGGGAAGAAAAAGCTGTTATTCAATGTCATGAATATGTTATTGATTACCAAGCTATCCATTTCCAATATGCATTACTATGTTTTGCATGCTTTTGTAGGTCATGAGGTTATATGATAATGTGTCTAATGTATGGTGTGATGTTTCATACTTAATTAACACTAATAAGTCTCTATCTGAAATTTCGATTTATGCAGGAAGGATCCATCTTTTCTAAAGCTATTTGGTGACAATTGCATTAACCCGAAAGTGAAACAATACTTGGGCAGTGATATTCCATTATTTGTGATTGCTTTATTACTGCTATTTCCTTTTAGCTTTAAAATTCATGACTTTCATGAGGCAGGTAACTACAGAAACTGAATTGCAATAGTTCAACATTAGATAAAATCAGCACATCTTCAAATATGACTATATAAATATATATATATATCTATAAGTCCAATCAATACAACACCGGAATACGACAGGAGTGCGCTGTATAAAATCCAAATGATTAAAACACCAACAAACAGCACAATAAACACGGCCAGGATCAATCAACAAATCCAATGCGCTGTTCAAACTTTTACTTGTTTCAAAATACGTTCAAATCACAAGCAGCTACACAGTTCTTGGTATATATGCTCAAACTGCAAAAAGGAAGAACATAAGGATCTGAGGAAGGGTTGTGGTGGTGACCTGAAAGCGCTTATCCTATGTTCTTCCTTTTTATTCTTTTATTGTTATTTTAATAAATTTATGGATTATTTAGTACTATTTAGTGCTTGGCTCGAGTATATGCTTCAGTAGAAAATATATTGCGTATGGCATGTCTGAGTGATATGGAGCTACGGAGCTACTAAGCTGTGCTCTAGAAAGTTAAAAGTGTGATAGTACGCCTTTGCTGTTCATCGCTTATCGTCAGCTGCTTGTAGTTTGAGCGTATATACCAAGAACTGTGTACCTGCTTGTGATTTGAACGTATTTTGAAGCAAGTAAAAGTTTGAACAGCGCATTGGATTTGTTGCTTGATCCTGGCCTTGTTGTTTGTGCTGTTTGTTGGTGTTTTATATATATATATATATATATATATATATATATATATATATATATATGTGTGTGTGTGTGTGTGTGTGTGTGTGTGTGTGTATGCATGTGTGCTTATACCTGCAGACATGAATATGTGTGCATTCACTTATACACACATTTTTTTTTTTACTTTTTTAATTTTTATTACATTGTTTTGTACATTTCAAAGGCTCATGGGTGAATATCAAGCTAGTTGGCTTGAAGTGCCATTTTAAACTCACTTAGTAACTTGAATTTAGAATCAAACTCTGAAGCTTGCGTGTATGAGGTGAAAACCTTAATCACTATGCTAAACCTACCCACCCATTTCTTGTGCAAGTCTGGATGTCTGATATGTCCTCCTTTGTCCCAAGACTAGTCTTCTGCCAGCCTCAGCTTCTTTGGCTTGTGACAATTTCCAATAAACTTCCTGCTTCATTCAGCGTACAGATTCATAGACTGCTACTAGGTTAACACCTGGGGTTCTTTCTAAACCTAACCGAGTTTTCCAGAAATAATAAAGAGGTCCTGTATCCAAATAGGACATTGAGCGCCTGGCGTTTATAAGTTACCTATGTCCATAAGGGAAATGGATGCCAGGCAAGGATTAAATTTCCTCTTCCACATCCGCTGTTCTAGGTTGCACTTAAACTGGGTAGTAGACAAACTCAGCTTCACAGGGGATGGACAGTCTGTGGGACACATGGCTGCTTCTGCAGCATGTTCTGTTTAAGTCACAGACAAAATTCTAGTCCTTAAACCTTGTATTTCTGGTAGTGCTTGACTTAGTCATGCAAAGAACAGCAAGTCAAACAAGCACTACAGCTAAATAAAGATGCCACTAAATATTTGTAGCTAAATGAGGAATGCTGTCTTACCGCTATGCCCACAAATTAGCTGGATGTTCTCCACTGTCTGCAAAATAATTCTTTTTTAACTGACACTAGCCATGACCACTTAAAACTCTAGAAAGAACAAAAAACTTAAAACAAAACAAAATGCAAATTAAGAAAAAGATAAAAACAAAAGTAAACAAACCTTAAATGAATAACTGCAATCCAAAATCAAATGCAGATGGAGATCAGCAATAGTCAGGCAGAGATGAGCAAGTCAAACAAGCATATTGCTTATTTGGAGCTTGGTTCCTGTGTGATATATGTACCGCATATCTCTGTTTGTATGTTCTTAAATTTGTCTGTTTACAGCAGCGGTCTTCTAAAAAGAATATTTTCTCCCACAAAGACAAGGATTTTCTTTTTCTTTTGCTAAAGTAAAACTTGCCCAGGGTTGGTGGCAGGCTTTTATCAGTAATGTATGCTGATTTAGTGAGAGCCGTGTTGTTTGTTATATTTGGTGTCTCTCATTGTCTGTCTATCTGTATGCAGTATGGCTGTGACCTAGAGAATTCCTAGAGGAGCACTAGAAGAAGATGTCAGGGTCTTCAAACTGGGCTATAGCATCTTGGACCATTGTAAAAGAGGAAAGGATCCAAGGCATCCAGGTGAAGAGTCATAAGAAGGTAGTAGTTATGCCACGATGCTTTACTACATGGTAGAATGTTCCTAAGAATTAGACTGTTTAATTTCTCTACTGATTTTCATGACTGTGCATTGAGTACTGTATATCAACATGCAGTGAAAGTCTCTGACCAGTATCTGTATATTCTTAGCGGCCCTATTTTCATGCTCTTGGTATGGAAAATGCTCCTATACTTACTGTCAAAATGTCTTCTGAATATGCATTCTGGTCAGAAGCATTGCTTCTGATTTGCAAGGGCTGTAGGAATGATGGGACTATTTTTTTCTTTTGATTTAGGTACCTTAATAATAGTTATATGACAAGCTCTTAGACCTCAGGTGCCTTTTGTTGTTCTATTTGACAAAGAACTCAGGGCACAATGTTATATGCAATGTGTTTGGCAACATTCTAGATAAGTAATAAAATGGGTAGCATTTTATAACACTGTATTGTGTCCTTCATCTTTTTCACTCTACAATATTAAGGTAGCCTGTGTTATATAGGGATATTATATATGTGGTGCAGCGGAAGCATTGTTGCCTCACAGCAAGAGGTTCTCCTGTTTGATTCTTGGCTGGAGCACCTTCTGTGTGGAGTCTGCATGTCCTCCCTGCAGTCGAGTAGCATTTGAAAGACATACATGGATGGGTGTGCCTTTGTTGAAGGTTGGGCTTCGAGCTGGCACCGTAAAAATCTACTGCCAATCATTAGCGGACCGGAGTTCTGCTGTGGCGACCCCTAACCGGGAAAAGCCAAAAGAAAAACAACAACAGTAGCTAGAACATAGCACCGGAAAAGAATATAATGATTTTTGGTCATATCATACCTCTTTTGGAAGGCATGATCTGTTGCAGTTCCATTGCCCACCAGCATAACCTCAAAATTTGCAACTGATGTATATTAACTGTGTATATTTCTGTTGTACCAATATAATCCCTGCAATGCTCTAGTCACTTAATAGCCAGTAAATATTCCCTTAAAACAATATACTGAAATAGCAAGAATACTGTCTGCTTCAAGTGCTTAGCAACCTTCCACACTCACTTTGATTTCTGGCCCGTCCTTCCAGACAGTCAATGCCAACAGCCAGATATTCATTTGTAAGCTTCCTTATAACTCTGACACAATGTTGTTTGCTATATTATGCTTGTTAATAATTAGCAGAGCAGTACAAACAATTAACATAATTTCAAGTATATTTCTTAACCATTGCCCACAAGATTAAACACTTTTTTAGATAAACAAGTTCAGAAGAGAATCTGTAAAAATCTCTCCTCAAATTGAGGTTTGGTATAGCGGGTAAGGTGTTTGCCTCCTAAACCCAAAGTATAGTGTTTTTTTGGGTAAGGTGTCTACCTTCTAAACCCAAAGTGTAGGGTTTGGTTCTCACCTTTGATTGAATTAAAATTAGCTAGTAACCCACAAAGGCAGCTAGCCTAATACTTATACCACTAAAGAGAAGTATCCACAACCTAAACAGCAATCATCATCATCAGCCCCCTTTTTCCCATTTTTTCTACATGTGGTCAGTGTATCGTGTTATCTGTCACCAGCTCTCTCGATTCAGTGCCACACTGCTGCCTTCTTCAACACTCCTGCCTGACTGTCGCAGATCTTCTTTCACACAGTCCAGTCACCTCTGTGCTAGACACCTCACTTCCTCTTAACTTCTTCCTGTCTGTCCCAAATCTTCCTCACCAGATTGTATTCTGCTTTTCTGCACGTGTCCAAACCAGCATAATCTGTTCTCTTTGATCTTTTCTGCAACTGGAGCTACTTTGGCTTCTGCTATTATGTCTTCATTTTTTCATCTATCCCACAGTGCACAACCTTCAACCCTTCTCAGGCACTTCATTTCCATCACCTCTAGCTTCTTCATCTGTTCTACCTTTACTGCCCATGTTTCTGTAGCATACAGTAGTACTGGTCACACCACTGTCTTGTACACCTTACTTTTCAACTTCTTTGGCATTTTTCTGTCATAGACTACACCTGACACCCTATGCCATTTGGCTGCAGCCCCTCTGATTCTAGCTTTGACATCTTCATTCAGACTTCCCTTATCCTCCACCCCTCCCAGATACTTGAAGCTGTTTACTTGTTCCACTATCTTACCTTCTATCTCTATTCTCAGCTTCTTCTGATTTCCCCAATTTGCTGCCATTACCACCATCGTATCTGTGCTTACTTTCATCCCATGTGCCTTGAGTTTTGCATTCCATTCCCCTATACTTTGCTGAAGTTCTTGCTCAGAGTCTGCCTGTAATGCCACATCATCTGCATACAGCAACTTTATTGATTTGTCCCCACCGACCTGTGTGTTAATGTAGTCCATCACCATTATGAACAGCAGTGGGCTCAGAGCTGAGCCCTGGTGTAGCCCCACTCCCACTGGGAATCCCTCTGTGAGGCCGAACACTGTTCGTATTTGAGTCATTGGGTCCTTGTACATAGCCTGCACTAATTCTACTAATAATTCTGGGACTTCAAACCACCGCAGTATGGCCCAGATCAGCTTTCTTGGGACCTTGTCATATGCTTTCTCCAAGTCTAGGAATGCCCAATTGGACTCTCTCCTCATTTCTAACTTCTTCTCAAGTATCTGTCTCACTGCAAACATCAAGTCAATTGTAGAACATCCTGATCTGAATCTGAAATGCTCATCTCCCATCTTATGTTCTACTACTCTGCGTATCCGTTTATCAATCACCCTCTCCAGAACTTTCATGCAATGTGATAGGAGTTTGATGTCTGTGTACTGTAAACAGTTGTGAATGTCCCCTTTGTTCTTGTACATTGGCATGAGTATGCATATTCTCCAGTCATCTGGAATACTCCTTTCTCCTAAACAGTGTAAACAATACAACATAAACAGCAACTGAGAAACAAAAAAATGTGTAACTAGTCAGGCACAACAGAGCAATGAAAAATAAATTATTATGTAAAAACAGTTAACCGTTTTTGTCCGTGGACTTCATCAGAAATAAAATACATAGCAATCGTAACCTTTTTATAGGTCCACTCAGAGTGAATTATCCAATACATTTCCTTAGTTAATCAAAACAGCAATAATTCAATAAAACATTAAAGAAACAGGTGTATGTAAAATACTTTAAAATGGGTGATGAACATAAGAACCTGTACTTAAAAAAAAAGCATATTATAAAATCATCAGTCCTTAGTTGACATACAAAACTCATAAAAAAGGGGATGAGAAATCCCACACCCTCAGATTCATAACCTTCCTGCCCAAAGTTTTAATGCACAGTTTGTGGAAATAGTGTCATTCAAACCAGAGTATTCATTAGCATTTAATCTTAATTACCATAAGAGTTTATGTTGTTCCAAGATATATTCCTAGCGTCAAAGAGCAATATTTAATAGGTATCCCTATTTTTGGGAGTTTGTCCCCCATTATTTGTGGCTTTGTCCAGATTTATTACTATAAAAGGGTGAAAGGTGTGGGGGTGTAAGAGGGAGGTAGGGGGTGTATGTGTGTGTCATACTTCTCAGCTGTACAGATTTTCATAGAATCTCCATATTTTTGCCTTACATTTTTGGTCTGTTCTTCATAAAAATTGTCTTTTTTTTTAAATCACTGGGAAGATCTAAGGATTAAAGTTACTTAATAATGGCATGCATTTGAGTTTCATACTTCATATAATTCAGAAATGCATTCTAACACAAGTCCTGTTATTCTAGCAACTTTCTAAGTTTATAAGAGCAATATTTAAAATATGTTCTTAGTTTTGGGCCTTTGTCTCCTCCCCCCATTATGACAGGCTTTGTCCAGATTTCTTACGCTAAGAGGTTGATTGGTATGGTGTGTGTGTGTGTGTGTGTGTGTGTGTGTGTGTGTGTGTGTGTGTGTGTGTGTGTGTGTGTGTGTGTGTGTGTGTGCGTGTGTGCGTGCGTGTGTGTGTGTGCGTGTGTAAGAGGGAGGGAAGGAGGTGTCTGTGTATAACAGGGAGAGAGGCATGTGTGTGTGTGTGTGTGTGTGTGTGTGTGTGTGTGTGTGTGTGTGTGTGTGTGTGTGTGTGTGTGTGTGTGTGTAAGAGGTAGGCAGCATACACCTCAACTGTCCAGATTTTTGCCCCATATTTTTGTCTTTTCCCCATAAAAAGGATTGATGTTGCAATATAATGACATGCATTTGAGTTTTAGACAAGCCAGCACGTAAAAATATACTGCCAATCATTAGCGGACCGGGGTTCCGCTTTGGCGACCCCTAACCAAGAAAAACCAAAAGACACAAACAAACAAATCCTTTAGAGAAATGCATGCTAACACAAATCATGTTATTCTACCAATTTTCTAAGTTCATGAGAGCAATATTTATAATCTGACTGTATTTATTTTAGGCTTAATCCAGGTTTCCTGCACTAAGAGGTTGAGGTGTGTGTGTGTGTGTGTGTGTGTGTGTGTGTGTGTGTGTGTGTGTGTGTGTGTGTGTGTGTGTGTGTGTGTGTGTGTCTGTGTCTGTGTGTGTGTGTGTGTGTGTGTGTGTGTGTGGGTGTGTGGGTGTGTGTGTGTGTGTGTGTGTGTGTGTGTGTGTGTGTGTGTGTGTGTGTGAGAGAGAGAGAGTAAAATGTTCTAGTTAGGATTAGCAGGTGGTTAGTAATTTGCTTAGGCTCAAGCCCTGTACCTGAGTTACAAGAAACAAGAGCCTAAAACCTCTAGCTCAACTACCAAGCTGCGTTTTTCAAGCAACTGAATTTCAGATGAATTTTTCAAGGAATTTAGTTTCAAGTCCATTTTCATATAATTGTGAGCTTCAAGGGAAGCAAAGTTTATTGCTTCTCATGCTGTCTGTTTACAGTATGCGACTGTTTTGTTTAGCAAATGGTATCACTATTGTGGTCTAATTCTTAAAACAGTGTTAGTAGCACAACAGGTAGCAGGCTTGTATTCTGATGCAGAAGGCTGTGGGTGTGTAGATGGAATATTGATACTGTGTTGCATTTGAAGGGTGTGGAGTGCTGCAGTCCTCCTTTGGATGAGATGCCTAGTAACTATGAACATGTTTTCAGTTTGCCATCCATTCCCTATTGCAATATTACCAGCTTACCATTTTTTTAATGTAACATAGGCAATTTATTCTTCAAGGGCAGCGGACACACTGAATTTGTAGATTAGACACTGAAATATAAAGTTGTTTGCTAGCAGCAACATTTTCATTAGGTACAGATCTCTTTAATGTGGAATTATTCAGAAGACTTTTACTTCTGTAAAGATTGTGCATATCGTTTGATATTGGTGGATTGTAATGGCAGAAGTTAGAGTGGCTTTTATGGTTGAAATGTTCTGAACTGGGCAATTTAGTCATTTTTGGTTCATATGTTTTGTTTCACTGCATACTGTAAAAATGTTCAAAACTATAAATTTAAAACACTCTCTAACAAGTAGTACTGTATTACACAAGGGATATAATTTAATTATTATATATTATAATTTAACACAATCAGTAAGGTGAATTAAAGAACTTTTGCATGGTCCTAAAAATGTGTGCAAGGTGCCTATAGCCTATGATTTGAAAACAGCCCAAAGGTAAACTTCATCTGCCACTGGCCTGATGCATTTTCTCTGAATTTGGGTTTCAATGCTGTTTCAGTGAATGTCCCCAGGATTCATTAAACTCTGTGAAGGAATAGTGCTATTCCTGCACGGAGTCATTTGTGTCAGTGTAGAACAGCAGTGCACCTTGCATATGCATGAAGGCACGCTGCTGTTTAACCCAGATGGACATGAGCTGTGTATGAGCGCAGGGGGCATGTCCAAGCAGTGCATGGACACTAAACACGCCCCATGCTCAGAAAGTGCCATATGGCACTTTCTAAGCTGTGCTGGCATAATATTAGAGCTTTGCTGTAATATAATGACAGTATTTCAGTGTCCACGGTCTGTGTGCATGCTGAGGATGGCGAGGTATGTCATCCTTCAAAATAACAAAGACCCGTACCTAAGAATGGCTCCACCTAAATACACTCATGGTTATGGACTGGCCAAGCCAGAGCTTACACCTACACCAGATAGTAAAACAACAGTGTGACCTGATGAGGGCTGTGCACATGAGCTGCCCATGCAATATGATAGAGTTGGGTGACCTTTGCATGGAAGAGTGGCCAAATAATGCCAAATTAAGATATGCCATGCTGATAGACACCTTCAGGAGAAGAGTGAATGCTGTAAGTCACTTACAAGGTGCTTCAACAAAGTATCATTTTAAGGTTGTGGACAATTATGCAGTCACCATAATGTACATATTGCAGTCATTATGTTTTACACGTAACATGTGTTTGTTTGTTAATTAGATTGCACAGGTCGTATGTCACATGAATGGTGGGTAACATATTTGAATGCATTAGTGCGGTCTCATCTTGTATATTACAAGAACATGGCATGTTAACAAGGTTGTGTACACTTATCATATCCACTGTAAGCTTAGAAGGTTGGTGGTGTAAGGAATTGTGTGACCATATATTCACTGCTGGTTTGAAGGTCTGACACTCAAATGTATGCCATTAATCAGTGATGTCACTCCTGAGATCATCCCATTTATGTATCAGAGAAACACAGTGGCTATGAGAAACAGAGCAAACATATGAGCCAGACATCTATACATCCTGTGAGGATGTGTACAGTTGTGAGGTACGTGCTGTAGTACTTGGCACTGTGCTATACAGGTGAACAGCAATGATGTGTACATGGGTGCAGTCTGTGCTGGGGAAGGGCCATCACATACTAACACTAACCGCATATCCCAGAGCTCTATATTGTTAGTTGCATGCAGTAAAACTGGCTGCAATGCATAATGTTGAGGGCCATGTGTTATGATGTCACCATTTGGCAGGCCCGAGGAGAGGGGGGTGCAGCTGGTACATCACTCCAGGGCCTATGAAGCTCAAGGGGGCCCAATGAAGCCCAAGAAACATCACAAAAACCAAAACGTGTTGTTGTCTCTAGAGTGAGGCGTCCTTACAAACTAAGACAAAGAACGGCACGAGAACTTTTGCGTACAAGATTGCGAAGCATTGAGTGAGCGCGAAGCAAATGAAGGCCATGACAATGATAAAATACTTTTGAGTGACATAATATGCTGCTTTCAAAATTCAACGAACAAAAAAAATGACTATCAACAAGTGTTCTCACGTGTTCATTCCTAGCTTCAAACATCAAACTTATTGCTCGGATTACTCCTCCTTGCTTTCCCACCGAATCCCAGGAGGAAGAAGAAAACGGGACATGTACCACGCTGATTCATTGTGGACTGCAAAGATTTTACAGGAAAGCGAAGGAAGAAATAATTCCACAGGTAAAGTTCCCTGTAAATTCTGTAATTGTAGCATAAAGGACCCACAGACATTGCATGCCTTTTTGTCTATGTTATTGAGAGATTCGAGACTATAAATGGCCTGACGGTAAGCAGAAATCAATAGCAATAAATATTGTCCTAACTTTAGAACCACTAACAAAATTCTCGATAGCAATACAACAAATTTCTATGTTCTATATTTCATTTCAGGTACCGGCCTTAAACATGTCATCTCAAAAATCTGGAGCTCAAAAACATAAAGAAAAACAAAAACGAGATGAGATTAATAAAAAAGGACTGCAAGCACTCTTTCAAGTTGGCGTTAAATGCAAAACAAGAGAAACTGACAAAAATGAAACTTCAGATTTAGAACATGGTAAGCCAAATGCAGAACTGAAACAAAGGACAGAATCTCATGAAGCCAGTTTGGATTTTCAAAAAACATCAGATGAAGTAAATCCTAATGTGATTCTTGCACAAAAGGTGGATGACGCAAATGTGGATTTGGAGGATGGAGTATATGAGAGAAAAGGAAATTTGAAGGAACAAGTGAATGTTAATGATGAAAAGAGAAGTGAGGCAACGAGTATGTCACTGTTTACAGAATCTGGCCATGGTGAAGAAAAGAATAACATTGGAATTGAGATTGGACTTCTTGTAACAGAGGTTCCTTCTCAGCTGGATATAGAAAACCGTGTTATGAAAGGTCATATTGGCAATCCTAAAACATTTCCCAAATATATGAATAACCAAGTTTTTCCAGAAAGCATACTAACATTTCGAAATTTGAATGGTGAGAAACATGTCCAAGATTGGCTTGTCTGGAGTGATGTTAAACAAGCATTATATTGTTTTCCCTGCCGATTATTTTGGAGCAATCTGTGTTGCAATATTAGCTCCACATCCAAGTCTATGCTTGTATCATCGGAAGGATGGTCAGCTGCTGGAAAGTGGCAAAAATTATGTAGTTGCATTCCAGAACATGAGAGAAGCAATAGTCATAGGCAATGCTATCTGGCTTGGTGAGAATTAGAAAGATGCCTGTCTTCTGATAAGGGCATTGAAAGTCTCTTAGAGGCACCAATTGCAACAGAATCTGTCAAGTGGTACAACATTATGAAACGAATCATTGATGTTATATTATTCCTTGGAGAATGTGGGCTTGCTTTGCATGGTAGTTCACAGTGCATTGGTGACAGGGACAATGGCAATTTTTGGGGGCTAATAGAGTTGTTGTCTCATTGGGATCCAATTCTAAAAGAACATGTGTTGCAAGTTAAAGAGTCACAAGAAAAGGAGGAATGACTTCAAGTGCATTATCTGTCTGCTGATTCTCAAAATGAGTTAATTGCTGAATGTTCTGAACTTGTGAAACAACACATTTTGCAGGATAGAAAGACTGCAAAGTACTCAGCAGTGATAGTTGATTCTACACCGGATGCATCTCATGTTGAGCAGACAACATTCCTGCTACTTTATGTAATTCACAATGAATCCCAGTTTGAAATTGTAGAAAGATTTTTTGAAATTTGTTGACTTCAGTGACAAAACCACATCTGACATAGTACAGATGATTGTAGATGCATTGAATGAACATGACATTCCACTCTCTGGTTGTCGAGCACAGGGTTATGACAACACAGCCAACATGTCAGGAAAATATAAAGGTGCACAAGCAAGAATACTTGAGCAATGTCCAACTGCTATATTTTCTCCATGTGGATGCCACACACTCAATTTGTGTGGAAATGATGCTGCGAAATGTATTCCTGAAACCACAACATACTTTGGAATTATACAGGCTGTTTATAACTTGTTTAGCTCTAGTCCACATCGATGGAAAATTTTGAAGAATGGTATTGGCTGTTCTCTTCATGGCATATCTAGCACACGGTCGTCAGACCATGTTGAAATTGTGAAGCCCTTTGTAGCCCATCTGCCTGGCATCAAATTAGCATTAGAAGACCTTTTGAAGCTGATCCTAACTACCAAAACAAGAACAGAGATTAATGGAGCTTTGTCTTATGTGACATCATTCATTTGTGCGATAATGTCTATTGTATAATACAAAATATTAGTTCCAGTTGATATCTGTAACAAAGTTATCCAGTCCAGAAATGCAACACTGGATGTTAATGTGTCTGACATAAAAACCTTGATTTCAGAACTGACAGATCTCCGCAACAGCTGGAAAAGTATTGGAGTGAAGATAAGCATATTGCTTCCAATTTATACATAGAAATTAAACTATCTGGAAGTTGTGGTGATGCAAAATGCAAAAGGAGGTTCCACGGTGAAGATGCCAAATTGTCACAACATAAAACGGATGACTCCCCTGAAGAACCGTATTTCAGAAAGTCTGTTTTCTATGTAATGTTGGATAATGTTATTGGTGGACTCACAGTTCATTTTAATGCTACAGTGAATATTTCAGAGAAGTTCAGCTTCCTCTGGAAGTACCTAACAATTCCTGTAGATGAGCTGAAAGAAAAATCAAAATCACTGGCAAATCAATATCCTGCTAATATCAGTGAAGATCTTGTAATGGAGATGAGTCATCTGCCAGCTGTTCATTGATCAAATTTTGGAGAGAACCAGCTGAGCCCATTGGAGCTGCTGAATTGCTTGAAAAAGTACAAACTGGAAGGACTCTTTCCAAATATATGTGTCGGTCTGCGTATTCTGTTGACAATTCCTGCCACTGTCGCCTCTGCAGAATGCTCATTCAACAAGCTAAAGCTGGTAAAAATTTTTCTAAGATCCACTAAGTCACAAACGCGACTTGTAGATTTGGCAAGACTCAGTATTGAGTCTGATCTAGCAAAACAGATTAATTTTGATTATGTAATTCAGAGTTTTGCTTGGAAAAAGGCCAGGAAAGCACCTTTGTTCAGCAGACAATAAACGCTATTATAAACATCTTTTACTATTATAAATATATTACTTTATTATTATATTTTTACCTATAAATACTTATCAAAATGTATCAATGTAATATATGATTGTTAGAAATAAATAATAATATACACACTTACATGTGTGTGTAGAATTTTGTATAAGGGCCCACAAACCTTCTTTGTACGGGGGCCTGGATTTTCTCTCGGCAGCACTGCCATTTGGGCAATGTGTGGTCTGTGTAACAGATGTGTGCCACCTCACCTGTGTGTGTGTGTGTGTGTGTGTGTGTGTGTGTGTGTGTGTGTGTGTGTGTGTGTGTGTGTGTGTGTGTGTGTGTACCAGCCAAAGTCAAAGTGCAGATATTAATGTACATATGCTTTTTTCCCTTCACAGGTGGCAATGGGGATTGAAGTCCCCCCTTTTGGAAACTAATGTCATTATCTCTGCAGACTCTGACAATGATGATAGGAATAGTGAGGTACAGGTGGGGTTGTCAGGGGCTGAATCTGTGCCATTGGTTGGCATCCCACTCGTGTACACACCATCCCAGCAAACAGTGACAATGACCACACATACTCCATCCCCAGAGGCCACAGATGATGGACAGTTGGCCAGTGGTGGCATTGAACAGGCTAGTGTGGTGACTATGGCAGGTGTGAGTGTAGACACTGGCCATAGTCAGAGTGCAGGCGAGGTCCCACACAGGCGGAAGGACAGGGGTGCTTGCAGTAGGAATGCTGCTCATCAAGCCACTGTTGCAAGTGCCACAGAAAGAGTCACTAGATGCATGTTCCGGGCTGTAATGGATGCACAGGCACATAGTGAATGCCATGACACACAAATACTCAGGTTGCTGCATGCGACTCTCCCTGATTTACGTGGTGGCATACATGACCTTGTTGAGCCCAAAGTCAAATACTGAGGTCATGAATAGATGGTGGGGTGAGACCTTGGCAATTCTCAACCATGGCATGTCTGTGATAGAGAATATGGTGGGAGATGGGCATTGGCCACATGGACATAGGTCATCACCAACAACAGTTGCTAGTATATGGGGCCATGCACCTTCACTCTCCCTTAGTGGCAGTGACACCAGCACTACCAAAGGGGGGTTGCTGTCCACATCACACCAGAGCAGGCCAGGGCCACATGGACCTGTCCAGTCCTGTCAGGGGCACAGATCCAGCAGACGGCAATCACTATCAGGAAGGAGTACTGCATCTAGCCTTGGGCCTGGTGTAGCCAGTGATACCCCTGGCAGGACCAGTTCCTGCGTCCGGGCCCAGAGACGGTGACCTGGACACCGTGCCATGTATGGTACACAGCTGTCCAACATACCCCTGTGTAGGCAAGCCACATGGCATGACTGCGTGCATACATACACACACACACACATTTGCATCACAGGTAGGTCACCTCCAGATACACACAGCACCTCTGCACAGCCCATCTATTGGATACCCCTCCAAACACACACACATGATGTCAACCATATGGCCCAGCCTAGACTTCTAGCAAACCCACACCACACCACACCCTGTGCATATGATGATACCTGTGCCACATCCCTGCCATCCATACCATCGATGCAGGGATATGCTAATATGGGTTGATGCACAGGGTGAATATAGTACAGTGTAGCTATGTAATACTATTTAAGGTGCTGTCTGCTTGATTTTGTAATGGGTACACATACAGGTGTATGTACCATATTAGCCAGGATGCACTATTGCTGTTAGTAGCACTGACTGAATGTAGTCTGACATGCTCTATTCTGTTAGTGTTCTAGCTGTCTGTGTGTCTGCAGGCTGTGGCCCTGCAGATATTCCCAAGAGGGAGTTTGGCAGACTGGGAATACACAGACCATGTCACAGGCAAGACACAGCTTTATATGTACATGTATAAGGTGTGTATGCATGAAACAGTGTGTGAGGGACACTGTTGTCAGACAGTGTGACCTTTCATGCATACCCCTTGTCACAGACAGGTGGCCTTCAAATATAGGCTTTCGAATACTGGCCAAGGCTCTTGCTGCCCCCATAGTGCCTATTTTAGGCAAGGCTCAAAAGTCAAACCCACCTCCGTAAACAGCACAATTAACAAAAAACTGAGGGTTATGCTACTCAATGCCAGGAGTTTAAATCTCAAAATGCACGCACTTGAAGCACTCCTCAGTATGGTGAAGGTCGACATCTGTGCAGTAACTGAAACCTGGTACAAGGCTCCAGAGAGCACCCCAGCATTACCGGGCTAAAACTCATACCACACATTTCGGCCACAGAACATGGACCAAAACACAAAAGGAGGAGGTGTATCCATATTCATCAAGGATACCTACACCTCCAGGTTAGTGGCACAAAATTATACCTCTAAGATCATCCATGTGCAACTAACATCAGGCAAATCTGCAATGCAACATGTGGCCTGCTACAGATCACCCTCCATGACCCAGGACCACCCCTCCACCTTTCTGGAGTCACTGGAAAACATGAAGGTCCTACCAAACACCCTGATATTGGGCAATTTCAATTACCCTACCATTCACTGGGAAAACTACTTGAGTAACCAAAAGGTGAAATGTCCACAAACCACCACACAATGCGCAGTTCCGGTACAATAAAGGCTGTCTCAGTGTTCGGGGACCAGGATAGTCCTAAATGAATCCCAGGAATCCGATAAAAGGTACAAAAGTGTTTAATTACACTAAAAAAACATACACCAAAGTAAAAACTGTTGCAAAAACAAAGATTGAGCGCTTTCGTCTCCCTCCGGAGACTTCTTCAGAATCTACCACCATTTTCAGACTGGTCCTCATTAAATACATAGTGCTCAAAAATCATTGGTTAACAGTGTGTTCCTTAATTAAACTAATTAAATTAAATAAAACTAATTAAGCCAATTAAACATTAAAGGGCTGGCATTTGAAAAGAGGGCTGACATGTACACCAACAAAGGACATTATGCCAAACAACAGTACATGGAAAAAATATAATAATAAATAGAAAATAGTAAATAAAAACTAACCCAAGACATACTTGAGATACGTAATATACACTGTATACACTATAAAGGTGTATTATAAAATGTAAATATATGTGTATATAAATATATTTTATTATACAAAAATTCAATCCAATTCAGAGTGATTGAAGGAATGAATAAATAAATAAAAAATAGAGATGCGTAAATATATAATACATAATAAATGGAATAAATATATAAATATTCTATTTATAAAATATAGTGTAATAAATAAGTGTATAATTAATATATTATATAAAATATAAAATAGAAATATAAAATACCAAAGGTCTAAAAATACTATTTAAAAATACTATTTAAAAATCTAATTTAAAAAGAAGGGGGTACATTGTCATACAATCATCTTGTTTTCACTTTATTTTTAATCTTTGGATCTGCAGCTAACAATTTTAGTGCTGGAGTAATGGAAATGTGGTCATTAAGGCCCTTACCACAACATGCATCGAGCCTTAACTGCCAAATCATTTCCCTATACTCTAAAAGGGTTTCCCAGTCACCACCCCTATCTGGGTGAGCGACCTCCTCTATAATCCAAAATTTATAGTCAGCCATATTACAAGTCAAAGCATGCCTATATAGGGCGTTATTCTCATTGTGCTTGTTTATATCCCTAATATGTTCATAAATTCTAGATCTGAGATGGCGCTCAGTTTTCCCTATATAGTAGCTCCAGCATGCTTGACAAAATACTAGGTAAACTACCCCTTTTGAGTAGCAACTGTTATACCTTCTAGCCCTAAGTGTCAAATCTAGGCTAGGCATTCTCACTTCCTTTAATCCAGCTATATAAGAACACTGTGCACATCTACCACATTTAAAAGTACCACATTTCTTATTAGTCCCTTCTATATTAGTCTTTTCTCTTTCAATCAAATTTTTGATATTTTTATTTCTTCTAAAACTGTATTTTATATTGCCTTGGAACACATTTGTTCTAGTAGATACATTTCTGAACAAATCCCAGGTCTCATTAATACATTTTTTAACCATCTCATACCCCCATAGTATGTTAAGGTCAGATATGGTATTATACTTGAATTACCAATATTACCACCCTCCTACTCATTATGGGTCTTATTTGGATAAATTACTGCAGGATTAAACTCAACACTGCCCCCACTAGTTAAAAGGGGGGTATATCTATTACCCCTACCTATAAGGACATATTCTTTTATGGAATTAATAAGTTCCATTGGATATCCTCTCTCAAGAAACATTCTCTCTACATTGTTGACTTCATTCACAAAATCACTATCATCAGAGATCATCCTGGCCATCCTAATCATTTGGCCTTTCACAATATTTTTCTTCAATTGGTAGGGGTGATCACTATCAAAATGTAAGTAAGCATTAGAAAATTTTGATAGTCTTTATTTAATTTTACATCTAGAAAGTGAATTTCATCTCTGCCCACTTGATGTGTAAATTGTAAAAATGTTGTTGTTTGATTAATATACTGAATAAATTCCTTTATAAAATCAGCAGGTCCTATCCATAAAACAAATATATCATCCAAAAATCGAAAATATTTCACTATATACTGATTATATACTGACCTAAAAACATATTTACGTTCCCAAAATTACATAATAATGTTTGCAAATATGGGGGCACATGAAGATCCCATGGCAATTCCTTCTTTCTGGTGATAATAATCACCCTGAAAGTAAACATAATTGTATTTTAAAACTAATTCAATACACTCTAAAACAACTTTAAATTCATCCCCTGTTAAAAAATTCATTTCAATCAACATTTCTTCAAACCATTCCAAGCCTTCACTCTGAGGAATCACTGAAAACAAATCCTTTACATCAATCGTAATAAATATTGTATCATCTGTATAAATACTCTTGCCAATTTTGTATAAAAAGTCCCAGGAATCAACTAAAATATGTTCATATTTACTGTAAAACTTTTTTAACTTCGTGTCAACATAAATAGCCAGAGGTTGTGTCTTAGACCCTTGCGATGAAACTATAGGCCTCATGGGTGGGTTGTGTAGTGATTTATGTACCTTGGGTACACCAAAAATAGCAGGTATAACAGGCTTAGGGACTCTAAGAAATTTGTATAATTCAATGTCAATCAATCCTTGTAACACATTGTCTTCCAAAATTAAATCTATCTTCTTGTTAGATATGTTAATTTCATTTCTAGTCACTAGTCCATAATAGTTTTCATTCTCCAAAATATATTTCATTCTTTTAATATAGTCCCATCTATCCATAAGAACCCCCCCCCCCCACCCTTGTCTGGTTTCATCACCCGAATTTTTTAATTCCCACTAAGTTCATTTTACAAATGAATTTCATCCTCGGTCAAGTTCTTACCTATCTCAGTCTCTTGTTTATATTCATTACGTATTTTATTAGTAACACATTTCTCAAAATTCAAAATTTCAAACTGAAGCGGAGGGTTGTAGGTACTAGATCTAACAAGAACATTGTCCCTGTCCTGCAACTCCCTATCCTTATACATGTGTATAAAATTTAATTTACATGTAAAAATTTTTATATCTAATAAAATATTTTCAATTCCAGGTTTTTTAATAGGAACAAAAGTAAAACCTTTTGTAAATAGTTTAAAATAGGTTTCATTAATAGATATATCAGTATAGTTGAAAATATTAAAATTATTAAATCAATTAATAATATCATCATGTTGTTGGTCTAACTCAACCATTAGATCTATTTCTGTACTTTCTACAATAATACTTTGATTGGCATCTTCCCTTATCTGCGTATTCTCCCCAAATGTTGGGTATTGTTGTTCATCATGACTTGTGCATAGGAGGATTGTTGGGCCCGATTCCTTAACCTTTCCGACCTCCTGGGTTCCTCCATTTCTAAAGGGACACCTGCTCTTTCATTATTTTCTCCATCACTACCATTAAAAAACTGTTGGTCATGTCCATAGGAGCTATATTCATAAAAACTTTACTTCCCCTGTCTGTCCAAACCAGCTTGTCTATATTCATAATTGTCCCTATACATATTCTTTCCATTGTTATTTCTATTGTTCCCAGTGTTATAATATGTATTGGAAGTTCTGCCCATTGTATAACTTTTCTTTTTAATATAATTACAATAAGCATAACCCCTTTCATACTCATTCAAATCTCTCTCCAGTTTCCTAAGTTTCCTATTAGTGTTCATGTTAATAGTATAATCAACGTCATGCAAGACTCTAAAGATAAATATTTTTATATTCATCTATTGAAAACAATAAATCTGTATTAATTTCATTATACAGTCCATCAATTTCTTTCTTAATTTGTTCCATGACCTCAACATTACGTTTAATCATCAATTTTAATAATGCCAGCCCACAGTCATTAAAAATATCGCATACTGCTTTAAAAAACATTTTGTCGTCATATGCATTGTTCGGAAATTTATTAAATCTAAGTCCTTTTGGTACTATCTTGTCTTTTAAACATTTCTCAAAGTACCAATTTTCTACTGCCAAAGATTTATATTTAAGAAGCAATGATTTAAAAGTCTTACACTTTTCCTTATATGTCAAATTCACCGCTTGTTCGTTCTTCTTCTCCTTGGTATTAAATTTAAATGATTGATTTAACCACATATGAAAATCAATATCCTTGTAAGATTCAGTTACTTGGTGTCCACTATAACTTTTTTGTTGTTGATTAATATGTCCTTGACCACCATTAGGTCTCGCACGCCGGTTTTCCGGATGTAGTTTACCCCCAGCTTGCTCACTCTGAGCGTCTGACGTCATCGGTGTAACCGCCGTCCCTCTCAGGCTGCTCTGTGCACAAGGAATTTCATTAGCAGATCCAGACAACACTATATCGGCCTGGGAATGGGTTTGAATAACCCTGAGTAGTTCGTTAAGCATAGTGCTATTTTCCATCGAAACCAGACTCCTCGTATCCGGAAACAGCAGCAACAAATTCTACAACTGGTAACCAAAAGGTGAAATGTCCACAAACCACCACACAATGCGCAGTTCCAGTACAATAAAGGCTGTCTCAGTGTTCGGGGACCAGGATAGTCCTAAATGAATCCCAGGAATCCGATAAAAGGTACAAAAGTGTTTAATTACACTAAAAAAAATACACCAAAGTAAAAACTGTTGCAAAAACAAAGATTGAGCGCTTTCGTCTCCCTCCGGAGACTTCTTCAGAATCTACCACCATTTTCAGATGGTCCTCATTAAATACATAGTGCTCAAAAATCATTGGTTAACAGTGTGTTCCTTAATTAAACTAATTAAATTAAATAAAACTAATTAAACCAATTAAACATTAAAGGGCTGGCATTTGAAAAGTGTAAATTGAAAAGTTTTTTAGTGTAATTAAACATTTTTGTACCTTTTATCGGATTCCTGGGATTCATTTAGGACTATCCTGGTCCCCGAAAACTACTTGAGTACAAATTCCCAGGCCCAGCACTTCCTGGAATTCATCAACTCAAACGCCCTGGATCAGCTGGTAAACTCCCCTACCAGAGGTGAAAACATATTGGAACTGGTCATCACCAACATGGGTGACAAATATTCCACACAGGAGGTCAACCCGTCACTGGTTAGATCAGACCATAAACTAATCACTCTGAATTTCCACGCCCCACCACCACCCGCAACTAAGGAAACCACAGTAAAAAACTTTTCTAAAGCAAACTTCACCTTACTTAAGACAGAGGTGGTAAGTTTCACAGCCCCCACGCTAAAGGATAATGCTGCACAAGATACACAAACCTTTACAAATACACTCTCTGAGCACCTACAAGGATGCATGGATTGTTCCATCCCTAGGAAAACCAAGACTCACTCCTCAAAGACAAGGAAACTAGTTTGGTGGACCCCTGCAATAAACAGGCTATACAATAGAAGGAGAAAACTAGTTCAGAAAAAAAGCAAATCCCAAGAAGGAAAGACATCCCTGAGCAGTATCAGTAAGAAACTAAGGTCCCTCATGAAATCATCCAAGGCTAACTTCGAAAGAAAAATAGCCAAGGATTCAAAAGATAACTACAAAGCCTTCTTTAGCTATGTTGGGAATCTAAGTGGCAACTTGCAGATATGCACTGAACTAGTGCAAAATAACACAAAATATACTGAACTGATATTGCCAACATCCTGGCAGATAGATTCAGTGCAAACGTCACCCCTCCCTCACCTCCAAAATGGCCCACAACAATACCAGAAACATGTAGTGTCCCAAAAATCACAGACACATAGGTGAAAACAGCCCCTTCAAAAGCCAAAAATACAGTATCAGTGGGACCAGATGGTGTCCCAGGCTGCTTCTTGCACGAACTACAGAATTAACTAACCCCCCCACCTAAACACGCTGTTCAACCTCAGCCTCTCCAAAGGCTATGTGCCCATAGAATGGAGCACAGCAATGGTTATTCCTCTGCACAAAGGAAGGGCCACAACTGACCCTGGTAACTATCGTCCCATAAGCATGACTAGCCTGGTCTGCAAGGCTATGGAGTGCATCATCATGGAACTCATTAACAAAGACATTGGGAACCTCCAAACACTTGACCCGACCCAGTTTGACTTTGTTAAGGGCAGATCATGCCTACTAAACCTGGTTGACTTCTTCGAGACAGTCACCAAGGCCATAGACAAGGGAAAGATGGTTCACACAGCCCACATTGACCTCGCCAAGGCTTTTGACACAATTCCCCAATCGGGTATTAAAGAAAAACTCACCAGCCTGAACATAAACTCCTACGTCACAAAATGGGTTGCCAACTGGCTTACAGACAGAACTCACACAGTAAGAATAGCGGGCTCCAGGTCCGACTTCTAAACCAGTCACAAGTGGTGTCCCACAAGGCTCGGTCCTGGGACCCCTACTGTTTGGCATATACTTCTCAGAAGTACAGGCAAGCAGAGGAGGACTATGGCTAACCAAGTTCACCGATAACTGCAAACTGGGAGCCATAATTGACTCTGTGGCTGACACGGGCATCCTCCAAAAGGGCCTTACTGAGACGGACACCTGGTGTCAAAGTCATGGCCTCAAGCTAAATGCCAAAAACTGCATAGTCATCTCATTTGGGAAAAACAAAACACCCATGAATTACCACATAGGTGGCAGCCCCCTTAATACAGAAGAGGTAATAAGAGATCTGGGGATCCAGGTAGATAGTAATCTCTCCTTTGACAATCATATTGCCAAAGTAGTTAGGAAATCCTTCTATGTGGCCCATATAATTATTAAAGGGTTTGCATCCAGAAATAAACAGGTTATAGTGCCCCTCTACTCGTCACTCATTAGACCCATCATGGAGTACAATGCCCCATTTGGGATGTACCTCACAAGACACTTCTAACACCTGGAAAAAACAAAAAAGTACCTCACCAAGAGGATTACTGGCCTCAAACACATGTCCTATACATCCCAACTGAAAAAACTCCGGCTGTACTCAGTGTTATATCACTTACTCAGAGATGATCTCTGCCTGACTTACAAAGCTATGTCCAACTCAGAACTGATGGGCATGCTCCACCTAAGGAAATCCAAGTCACTGCAAGCCACGGGCTCTAGTGAGCTAAACCTTGCCACAACAATAAATAGAACATGCTGGAGGGATAGATTCCTGTTACAGAGACTCTCCATGCTTTGTAACAAAATTTCAAATTACACCAGGCAGAGCCCCTCACTAACACTCTTCAAGAGAAACCTTGACAAGTGGATGGGTAACAGAAAATACACCCCTGGGATCACTTCATTAGCTCTGCTTGACAGAGGATCAGTTAATTAATCAATGGGGCGGCGAAAGCCGACACACTCTGGCTAGGCTTATAAATGCCCTTGGGCAGATAGCCTAGTACCTACCTATGAACCTATGTCAGCTCAGTGTTGTGTACTACCACAGGCTCATACATACAGAACAGGTTACTGCAGTACCATCAGCAGGTCCCTCACAAGTGTAGCCATTACGTTAACTGCAACAGATTCACCTGGCAACACCTGTTGGCCCTGCCATTTCTTTACCATACACTCGACGTTGATGCAGTTGATGAGGGCATGCATGACACTGTGTATGACAGGTTTGTGGTATGTATTCCTGAGGTCACAGGGTGGAACAAGGAGATAAAATGGTATATTCTTTGCAGACAAGGACTGACACATGGGATGTGCACACAGTAACATAAACACAGTTGGCAAAACACAGATTAGTAAACCTACATTTCCACCATTATTTACTGTATTACTGCATACACATGAGATGCTGACATAGATTACGTGCATGGGACATAACACACTACCTATTACAACACATAATGTTCTGAATGCCTCCATGGATGTTGAGATAACCAACCAGATATAGAATGTGGAGTCATGTAGTGCTCCTACAAGCCTGGACAAGTGATAGCGTAGCAGACGTTTTATCAGTATGATTTTTCATGTGTCACTACCCTCAATGTAGCCAGTTTGGCAATAATATATCACATACATGGGCATTGTTAAGGGACACAGACCACATATAGTTTGCCAAATAAAAAAGTTCTAAGCTTGTTTCCTACCTTTCCTGTAAGTAGTCTAGTCTAGATACAGCTTTGATGTATACAGGACTGTTTGTAAGCATCTTGGCAGTGCCAAAAAGTCTGCTCTTAAATTGTTCCTGTAGATCTGCTAGTTCTCTCCTCTCCTGCACTTTTACTAGCTTATTAGTCTACCACTTTACCAGTCTTCTTGTAGCAATTACTGTAGCACACAAAACTGCTACCAGCACTAAATGTTCTACATGAAAACAGCCCCAGTACTTATTATTAATGCCCACCCATCCAGGCATGTCTAAAGGTTAGTTCCTTGTGGTTTCTCCTATTAACCTGGTAAACTTGGGCATCCTGAGGCAATGTAGTAACAGCCTCATGTACACTGACATCCCTCTCCTCTTATCTCCCAACACTGAGACTTGTGAGAGATGCACTTATATATAAAAATTGGAAGCCACGCACTCTCCAGCCAAGACTGGAATAGGTAGTCAAGAGGAGAAGGTCAACACTTGCACCAGACCACATGGAACATGTAGCCCTCCAAGACACACACCAGCACTGCCTTCACATAAGAACACAAACCACACACCCACCTTCACGGAGGCTCTCATTACAAATCTACCCAAACAGCAATCATTACAAATCTACCCAAACAGCAGAGGCCTCCAAGGCAGAAACACACTCAACCACCACAACACAACATCAATCTCAAGACACATAGCTATCCTAAACAGTGTTCATAGGTTCATAGGTTCATAGGTAGGTACTAGGCTATTGGCCCTAGGGCCTATACAAGCCTAGCCAAAAATGTACTCTGGCTTTCGCCACCCAAGAAAATTATTTTCCTGTGCCCCTGTCAAGCAGAACCACAGAAGTGATCCCCGGGGTGAATTTCCTATTACTCATCCAATCATCAAGATTTTTCTTGAAGAGTGCTAATGAGGAGCTCTGCTTGACATAGATAGGTAGTCTGTTCCAGAGTATGGGAAGTCTCTGGGACAGGAATCTATCCCTCCAGCATGTTCTGTTTATTGTGGTGACAAGTTTTAGGTCTCTAGAGCGTGTAGCTCAGAGAGATTGGGATTTCTTTAAGTGGAGCATGTCCAACAGCTCTGGGTTTGACATAGCTTTGTATGTTAGGCAGAGATCACCTCTGAGTAGGCGATATGCGATGGAGTAAAGCTGGAGTTTTTTGAGATGGTCTGCGTAATGCATCTGTTTGAGGCCAGTAATCCTCTTTGTGAGGTATTTTTGCGGCCTTTCCAGTTGTTGTAGATGTCTTGTGATGTACATACCAAAAGGGGCGTTGTACTCTATAATGGGTCTAATGAGTGATGAGTAGAGGGGAACAGTGACCTCTTTTTTTCTGGATGAGAAACCTTTTGTGATGAGGTGTGCCACGTAGAAGGATTTCCTGACCACTTCGGCGATGTGATTATCAAAGGAGAGACTACTGTCCATCTGTGTCCCAAGGTCTCTTATCACACTTTCGGTGTTAAGTAGACTACCGCCTATGTGGTAGTTTATGGGTACAGAATTTTTACCAAAGGGGATGACAATGCACTTTTTGGCATTGAGCTTGAGACCATGTCTTTGACACCAGGCATCTGTCTCAGTGAGGCCCTTTTGTAGGATGTCCACATCATTAAGAGTTTCAATTATGGCTCCTAGTTTGCAGTCATCTGCAAATTTAGTTAGCCAAAGACCTTCTGTGTTAGCCTGTACTTCAGAGAAGTAGATACCAAACAGGAGAGGACCCAGGACTGAACCCTGTGGTACTCCACTTGTCACTGGTCTGAAGTCTGATTTGGAGTCTGCTACATTCACAGTGTGGATTCTTTCAGTAAGCCAGTTGGCAACCCATCTTGTGACATAGGGATTATACCTAGTTTAGTGAGTTTATCTATAATTCCAGAATGGGGGATGGTGTTGAACGCCTTGGCGAGATGTAGATAGGCTGTGTGAACCACCTTACCCTCATCCATGGCCTTGGTGACTACTTCAAAGAAGTCTATCAGGTTTAGGAGACATGATCTGCCTTTTACAAACCCAAACTGTGTGGGGTCCAGGGTTTGGAGATCTCCAATGTCTTTGTTTATGAGTTCCATGATGATACGTTCCATGGCCTTGCAGACGAGGCTCGTCAGGCTAATGGGGCGGTAGTTCCCAGGGTCTGTTGTGGTCCCTCCTTTGTGGAGTGGGATAACTGTCATGGTGCACCATTCAATGGGCACAAAGCCTGAGGTGAGGCTATGATTGAACATGGTACTTAGGTGGGGTGCCAGTTCATTCTGTAGTTCATGTAGAAGGCAGCCTGGGATGTTGTCAGGTCCCATGGATGCTGTGTTCTTGGCTTTGGAGAGTGAAGTTTTTACCTGTGCAGCCGTGATTACAGGAACTTTGCATTCTTCCATTATAAAGATGGGCCCTTTAGGGGGTGAGAGGGGGGTAAAGTTAGCACTGAACCTATCTGCCAGGATGTTGGCAATATCAGTTGGTTCTGTATATTTAGTGTCATTGTGCTGCAACTCAGAGCAGATCTGAGTGTTGCCACTGAGATTTTTAACACAGCTATAGAATGCTTTGTGGTTGTTGTTCGAATCAGTGGCAATTTTGTTTTCATAACTAGCTTTGGAGGATTTTATGAGGGATCTCAGCTTCTTACTGAGGCTGACCAGGGAGTTCCTCCAATCGTGGGATTTTACTCTTTTTTGCAACAGTTTCTTTCTTCTGCTGTAGAGTTTGTTTATGGAAGAAGACCACCAGATTGGCTTCCTTTTTTTGGAGGATAGCATCTTGGTTCTGTTAGGGATAGCATGATCCATGCACTCCTGCAAGTGCTTATAAAGTGCATTTGTGTAGGATTCAGCAGTCGTACCTCTATTGTCCATCTGCATGGTTGTCATGAAGTTTGCCATTTCTGTCTTAAGAAGCGTGAAACCCCTAAGGCAAAACAGTATTCCCAACACACTAGTCATAGGTGACTCGATGGTGAGACACACTGATGTCCCACTCACTAGGTTGAGCAAGGAGAAAGTAACAGTCAGCTGCCTGTCAGGTGCAAGGATGTACACACTCAGGTCCCTCAACAACAGGTATAAATATGACTCTGTCATTGTACATGTGGGTGTGAATGACCTGAAACATACCTCCCTGGACTACATGAAAAGAGACATGGAACAGTTCTCAGATTATGTAGCCTAGGCGGTTATGAACCTAGCCCTGAGCAGCATCCCACCATCACCTAGAATGATACCACAGTACAAGCAGTAACTGATTGATTTCAAAAATTAGCTAAGTTTCTGGTGTCATTCCAAGGGGATACAGTGTCTGTCTGCCTGGGATGACATGATTGATAGACCTCGATGCTTTGCCAGAGATGGCCTACATCTGTCAACACTGGGCTTCCCGATACTGGCCAAGGCTCTTGCCACCCCTATAGTGCCTTTACAGGCTGTGTTATGAAGACCAAATTACCACCATGACAGCTACAGACAAACGCAATCTGAGGGTCATGCTGCTCAATGCTAGAAGTGTAAATCTCAACATGCACTCACTCGAAGCACCCCTTAAAATGGAAAACATTGACATTTGTGCTGTAACAGAGACCTGGATCAAAGCAGCAAAAAGCATCCCTGCACTACCAGGATATAACTCATTCTACACCTTTTGGCCCAAGAACTTGGGCCAAAGCTCCAAAGGCAGTTGTGTTCCCATATTCATAAAGGACGCACACACTTCCAGGCTGGTAGCCCAACATAATGCATCAGAGATACTTTAGGTGCAGTTAACATTGAGTAAGACAGCGGTTCAGGTCATAGCCTGCTATAGGTCCCCAACCATGTGCCAAGACCCACACTCCATGTTCCTAAGCACCCTGGAGAATATTAGGGTCAAACCTAACAGTCTCATACTGGGCAACTTCAATTATCTCTCCATTAACTGGGAAAACTACTCATGTAACAATACACTTGCCCAAGATTTCCTGGAATTCATTAATTCCAGTGCCCTGATCCAGCTCATTCATACCTCAACTAGAGGTAGCAACATCCCTGACCTGGTCATTACTAACATGGGTGACCATTGCTCTACACCAAAAGTCAACTTCTCCCTGGTTAGATTTGACCACAAACTAATTACCTTGGAAATTCCCACCCCCCCCCTTGCAAAGGTAAACACCATGAAAAACGTCTACAAAGCTAACCTTGGGCTCCTAAAACAGAGGTGGCTAACTTCACCGCACCCATGAAAATGGAGAATAGTTGCATGACTGCCAGATCATACACCAATGCACTGTACAAACACGTACACAAATGCATGGATCTTGCCATACCCAATAGAACCAATATGCTCTCCTCCAAAAAATGAAGCCAATCTGGTGGTCCCCTGCTATAAACAAATTCTACAACAGAAAAAAGAAACTGATGCAGAATAAGGTTAAGTTCCAAGGCTGGAAAAACACCTTTATCAGCCTCAACAAAAGGTTGAGATCCCTCACCAAATCCTCTACAGCTAGCTATGAAAACAGAATTGCAGCAGATAGTAAAGACAACCACAAGACCTTCTATAGTTATGCAAAGAATCTCCACATCAATACCCAGATTTGGTCTGAGCTACTGCACAATGGTACCTCCTATGCCAAGCTAACAGATATTGCCAATATGCTGGCTGACAGATTCAGTGCCAATTTACCCCTCTCTCCCCCACCAAAGGACCAATCACAATACCAGTAGATTGCCAGTCACCCATTATTACTGCTGCACAGGTTAAAACAGCATTGTCCAAGGCCAAGAATACAGCTTCTATGAGACCTGACAATATCCCTGGCTGTGTTCTACATGAATTACAGAGTGAACTGGCTGCACACCTGTGTGCCCTGTTCAATCACAGCCTCACCTCAGGCTTTGTCCCTACCGAATGGTGTACTGCTACAGTCATCCCTCTCCACAAAGGAGGAGCGACTATAGACCCTGGGAACTATCACTCCATTAGCCTGACAAGTCTGATGTGCAAAGCTATGGAATGCATCATCACGGATCTAATAAACAAGGGTATATGGAATCTCCAAACTCTGGATCCTACACAGTTTGGTTTTGTGAAGGGTAGATCATGCCTGCTCAACCTGGTTGACTTCTTTGAGTCAGTCACCAGAGTTTTGGATGACAGCAAGTTGGTTCATACGGCCTACCTTGATCTGGCCAAGCCCTTTGATACCATTCCCCACACAGGAATCATAGAAAAAACACTAACCTAGGCATCAACCCCTATATCACTAGGTGGGTTGCAAACTGGCTCACTGATAGAACCCATAGTGTGAAAATAGCTGACTCCAAGTCAAACTGCCTACCACTCATGAGTGGAGTCCCACAGGATTCAGTCCTGGGTCCTCTCCTGTTTGGTATCTACTTCTCTGAAGTCCAGGCCAACACGAAGGGATTCTGGTTGACAATGTTCACACACGATTGCATGTTGGGAGCTATTATTAACTCTGCAAGTGATTTTGACATCCTGCAGAAAGGCTTCACTGAGACCAGTGACTATAGTCAGAACCATGGCCTTAAGCTGAATGCCAACAAATGTGTTGTCATCCCCTTTGAGAAAAAAATTGTTCCCATAAATTACCACATTGATGGTAGTCCACTGAATATAGAAGGCGTTATAACAGATCTGGGAACACAGGTTAACAGCAACCTCTCTTTTGACCACCACATTGCCACTGTGGTCAGAAAGTCCTTCTATGTGACACATCTCATTATTAAGGGTTTTGCATCCAGGAAGAAAGAGGTCATTGTCTCCCTCTAGTCTTCCTTCATTAAGCCAATCATTTAATACAATGCCCCATTTGGCATGTACCTCACTAGATACCTGCAACAACTGTGTAGGCCACAAAAGTACCTCGCAAAGATCATCCTAGGCTGTAAACAGTTGTCCTATATGGGCAGACTCAAACAACTCCAAATATTCTCTGTCTCATATCGCCTACTTAGAGGCGATCTCTGCTTGACTTACAAAGCCATGTCTGAACCAGCTCTGTTAGAAATGCTACATCTAAAGAAATCCCAATCTCTCTGCACCACATGCTCCACAGACCTCATCATCATTATCACAATCAACAGAACATGCTGAAGGGACAGGTTCATAATCCAGAGACTGCCTGTGCTATGAAATAGACTTCTCATACATACCAAACAAAGCACCTCACTGGCCCTCTTCAAGAGAAATCTTGCTGAATGGATGGGTAATAGAAAATTCACCCCAGGGATCACTCCAGTGGCTCTATTCAACAAAGGTACTGAAAACTAATGTCAGGTGGCATGATGTCAGCTTAATCCCATGGGCTAGGCTTGTAAAGGCTCCAGGTCCATTAGCCTAGTACACACCTATGAACATAAACATCTGGATATTCCATAGACATCTGTACAGAGGACTGTTATGGCCTGCACAATGGTTTAACATGCTGCATGTGAGGCAGATGCCATTACTATGCTATGTAGAGTAATGCCATTGGGAGGTGGTAATCAGACATGGATGGAACACCAACCAAAATGATATCAGCCAAACAGGATATGATTTTCACCCAAAGACACACACACACACACACACACACACACACACACACACACACACACACACACACACACACACACACACACACACACACACAGTTGCCAGTAATGAGATTAGAACCCCTAACGATTTAGTTATTTCTATTACAGTGTTACACAGTTATCAGACACACCACAGAGCTTACATAATTTCTTCTAGTCCCAACTTACTTCTAAGGTGAATGACATCAGCAGGCCTTGGAAAGTAGGGTGATGGGACATGTACAGGGTGGTACACCAATCAAAATGGCATGACTAAAATACACACACACACACACACACACACACACACACACACACACACACACACACACACACCAGGCCTAGAAAAGTAGGGTGATGGGACATTTACAGGGTGGTACACAAATCAAAATGGTATAACTAACAAACACACACACACACACACACACACACACACACACACACACACACACAGCAGTCTTAGCAAAGTAGGGTAGTGGGATGTTTACAGAGTGGTGCACAAGCCAAAATGGTATAACTAACACAGACACACAGATGCACATACACACATACACACACGCACACACGCACACACAGGCACACATGCACACACACACACACACACACACACACACACACACACACACACACAGCAGGCATAGTAAAGCAGGCCTAGTAAAGTAGGGTGATGGGTCATTTACAGGGTGGTACACAAATCAAAATGGTGTAACGAACACACCCACACGCGCGCACACACACACACACACACACACACACACACACACACACACACACACACACACACACACACTTGCCAGTATTGAGATCAGAACTCCTGCCTATGTAGTTATTTCTACTATAGTGTTACACAGTTATCAGATGCACCATGGAGCTTATACAATTGCACCTAATCCTAATGCACTTGTAAGGTGAATGCCATCAACAGGACTAGTAAATTAGGGTGAGGGGAAGTGTAAAGGGTGGTACACAACTCAAAATGGTATAACCCACACAGTACTTGATTCTCACACAAACAATTCCCAGAACTGGGATTATATCTCCTGCCTATCTAGTTATTTGTACTACCATGTTACGCAGTTACCGCACATACTGCAGAGCTTACTGGACTAACAACTGGCTAAAGGTGCTGATAACTGCACAGCTGAGGCAAAGTATTACAGGTGGCAGAAAGTCTGCCATCAGGTTTTTCCCTTAGATCTTGCTAGTTCTTTCTTTCTTGCACTTCAAATAGTATAATAGCTTTTCACTTCAACAGGTTATTGTATCAATAAGTGTAGCACACCTGGGAGCCATCAACAGTAATTGTTCCTCACAGAATTAACCCCAGTACTTAGTAGTCAGTTTTCTGTGTTTTTGCCTATTAACCTGGTGCACTTGGCCATTCTGAGGCACTGTTGCAACTGCCTCATATACAGACATCCCTCTCCACTAAACTCCAAACACTCAGACTTGTAAGACCTGTATCACCAAATTTGGAAATATGCACTCTCAAGCGAAGACTGGACTAGCTGGTCAAGAGGATAATATCAACACCTGCACCACACCATGTGGAACACATAGCTTGCCAGAACACCCATTATCACAGCCCTGACATACACTCACAAACCCCACACCCACCTTCACAGAGGCACTCAGTGAACATTTACCCCACCAGCACAGACCAGCAAGACAGACACCCACTCGGTCTCAGCAACACAGCAAATGCCAAAGGAGACATATGTCACCTACAAAGTGTGCCCCTCAACATAAGCCCCTAAGGCTAACCACCTTGCTCAAGACAGTAATCATGGGTGACTCAATACTGAGGCACACAGATGTCTGACTCACTAGGTTGATTATGGAGAAGGTAACAGCCAACTGTCTATCACATGCCAGCATCCAACACATGACACACCTAGTCAGGTCACTCCACAACAAGTACAAATATCACTCTGTAATCATCCATATGGGTATAAATGACATGAGATGCACCTCGCTGGGCTACATGACAAGAGACATAGTTGAGCTCTCAGATTATGTGGCCCAGGCAGGTATAACAGTAGCCTAAGCAGTATACTATCATCACCCAGAATGATGCTGCAGTACTATCAACAAGTGATTGACTTCAACATTGTCTTACATGTTTGTCATTTTTAGGGGATCCAGTCTCTCTCTGCTTATGATAACATGATTGACAGACCTCAATGCCTTGCCAGAGATGGCCTGCATCTGTCACACTTGGGTTACCAGGTACTGGCTAAGTCTCTTGCCACCCCTATAGTGCCGTTTTAGGCAGTGTTCCAAATCACATTACCACCATAACAGCTAGACATGAATGCAATCTCAGGGTCATGTTGCTCAACAGTAGTCATCTAACTCTGAAGATGTAGTCATTCAAAGAACTCCTCAAAATGGAGAACATTGACAGTTGTGCTGTAATGGAGAGCTGGTTTATAGCAGCAGACAGCAGCCCTTTGCTAACAGGCTATGACACATTCCACAGCTGTCAACCCCAAAACATGGACCACAGCTCCACAGGTAGGGCTGTCTCCATATTCATAACATATATGCACACCTCCAGACTGGTATCCCAGCATAATGCATCTGCGATACTTCAGGTACAACTGACTTTGGGTAATAGTGCAATCCAGGTCATAGCCTGCTATGGGTCCACATCCATGTCCCTAGACTGTCAATCCACATTCCTCAACACCATGGCATATATCAAGGTCCAACTCAACACTGACATAGTAGGAGACTTCAGGTACCCCTGCATCAACTGGGAAAAGTAGTCAAGCACCAACAGACTGGCCCAATGCTTCCTGAAATTCATCAGTTCCAAAGCCCTGGACTGGCTCATACCCAATAGAGGATGCAACAACCTTGACCTGTGTTCATTACTTACATATGGGACCGCTGCTCGACAACAATAGTCAATCCCTACCTGGTCATATCCAAACATGATGTAATCACCATAGCAATCCACATCTCACCCACACCCCCCACAAAGTTAACCACCTTGAAAAATCTCTCCAAAGCTGACTTTGGAGTCATAAAAACAGGGGGTTGATGACTTCACTGCACCCATGCCAATGGAAAATAGCTGCATGACTGTTGACTCATACACAAATGCACTGTACAAACATGTACATGAATGCATAGTACTAGCCATAGCCAACAGAACCAAGATGCTGTCCTCCAAACACTGGTGGCCAATGTGATAGTCTCCTGCCATTACTAAAGTGTACAACAGAAGGAAGACAATGTTCCAGAAAAAGGTGTTGTCCCAACACTGGTAAACCCCCTTATTAGCCTCAACAACAACTTGAGATCCCTCATTGAATCATCTACAGCAGCCATGAAGGCAGAATTGCAGCAGACACTGACAACAATCACAAAAGCCTTTGATAGTTATACCAAAAACCTCCACAGCAATACCCACAAGTGCTGTGAGTTACTGCACAATGCTAACTCCTATCTTGAGCCAACAGATATTGGCAACAGTCTTGCCAAAACATTCAGTGCCAGCCTTATCCCTCTCTCCCCGTAAGGGAACAATCATAGTGGCAGATGAATGCCAGGCACCCAGCATAACTGCAGCCAAGGTTAGACCTGCAATTTCCACAGGCAAGAATACAGCTTCCATGGGACCCTAACATATCTGTGGCTGTGTTCTACATGACATATAAAGAGACCTGGCACCACATCTGTGTGACCTGTCACAACCTCAAATCAAGCTTTGTCCCTCCAAAATGGTGCACTGCTACGGTCATCCATCTTCATAAAGGGGTAGCAACTACAGATCCTGGAGATTATTGGCCCATTAGCCTGATGAGTCTACAATGTACAGGTATGGACCACATCATCAGGGACCTGATTGACAAAGATATAGGTAATCTCCTAACTCTGGACCCCGCACAGTTTGGCTTTGTGAATGGCAGATCATGCCTGCTCAACCTGATTGACTTCTCTGAGTAAGTCACCAGGGCTGTGTTTTGCAGTAAGGCACTTCATACAGCCTACCTCGATCTGACCAAGGCTTTTGATACCATTTCTCAGTCAAGAATTATTGATAAACCCACCAAACTAGGCATCAAACCCTATATCAGTAGGTGGATTGCAAATTGTTTCACAGAACACACAGTGTGACAGTGGCAAACTTCAAGTCAGACTGCCAAGCAGTCACGAGTGGAGTCGCACAGGTATCAGTACTGGGTAGTCTCCTGTTCAGCATCTACTTCTCAGGAGTTCAGCCCAACACAGAAGAACTCTAGCTGACCAAGTTCACAGAGGATTGCAAGCTGGGAGCCATCATTAATGCCACAAGTGATGCAGACATCCTACAGAAAAGCCTCACTGAATCAATGAGTGGTTTGGAAACCATGGCCAGAAGCTTAACACCACAAAATGCATCATTATCCCCTTTAGTAAGACACTCAGTTCCCAGTAAGTACCACATCGATGGGAGCCCAATGAACACTGTAGTCATTATGAGAGATGTGGGGACACAGGTTGACAGCTTCTCCTTCAAACACAACATTGCCACTGTGGTCAGGAATTCCTTCTATGTGGCACATCACATTACCAAGGGCTTTGCATTCAGGAAAACAGAGGTAATCATCTCTGTCTACTCTTCCCTCATTAGACCACTCATCAAGAATTATGGCCTATTTGGTATGTACCTCACTAGACACTTGCAACAGCTGGGGAGGCCACAGAAGTACCTCACAAAGAGGTTTCTAGGCATTAAACACAGGTCCCACACAGACAGACTCAGAAGACTCCAGCTATTCTCAATGTCATATCACCTACTTAGAGGCAGTCTGTGCTTGACTTACAAAGCCATGTCTCACCCAGCTCTTTTAGAAATGCTACATATAAAGATATCCCAATCCCTCCACACCACACATTGCAAAGACTTCTACCTCATTACCACAATCGACACAACATGCTGGTGGGACAGGTCCCTCACCAAGAGACTGTACATGCCCTGGAATACACTTCCCATACATGTCATGCAGAGCACCTAGCTGAGCCTATTTCATGGAAATCTTGATGAGTGGATGGGTAATAGACAGTTCACCCCAAGGATCACTGCAGTGACTCTACTTGGTACAGGAACTGGGAAGTAAGATCGGGTGGCACAATGGCAGGTCCCTTCTATCGTCTAGGCTTGTAAAGGCTCCTGGGCCATTAACCTACTACACACTTATGAAACTATAAGAGAATGACATCAGCAGGACTGATAAAGTAGGGCAGTGGATATTAAACTTATCAAAATACTTTGTCCTCCAAACAGACACACTTACACACACATCCGCCCGATGTGAGAGTAGAGTCACTACCTAACTAGGTTATTTGTACCACAGTGTCATGCAGTTATCATACATGCTAGAGAGCTTACTGAGCTGACAGGTGGCCAAAAGTACTGATATGGGGAAAGACATCAGCAGGACTGATAAAGTAGGGCAGTGAGTGGGAAACATATCAAAATACTTCAGCCTATGCACATACACACTTACACACACACATTTGCCAGATACAAGAGTAGAGCCCCTGCCTAACTAGTTATTTATACTATAGTGTTAGGCATTTATCGCACACACTACTGTGCTTACTGCGCTGACACCTGGCCAAAGTTGCTGATAAAGGGAATTGCATCATCTGGACTGATAAAGTGGGGCAGTAGGAAGTGTTGTGGGTGGGAATGGCATATAACTGTTTCACCTACAAATGAACAATCAAATCCCTCAGTCTTGCACACACAACTGTCACACACCTACACGATTGCCAGTATTGGATTTAGAGCTCTTACCTACCTAATTACTTATGGTTTAGCCACGATGGTGCAGTGGTAGTGTTGTTGCCTCACAGCAAGAGGTTTTCCTGTTCGATTCTCGGCCGAAGTCCCTTCTGTGTTGTCTGCATGTCCTCCCAGCGGTTGAGTGGCAGTCGAAAGACAAGCGTGAATGGGCGTGCCTTCTTTGAAGGTTGGGTATCGGGATGGCAACTCGGCACCATAAAAATCTACTGCCAATCATTAGCGGACCGGAGTTCCGCTATGGTGAACCCTAACTGGGAAAAGCCGAAAAGGCAAACAACAACCTATCTAATTACTTGTACTATAAGGTTACACAGTTATTGCATGCGCTACAGAGCTTATAGGGGTAGCAGGTGTCCAATGGTACTTTTAAAGTGAATGGCAGCAGCAGATCTTGTGCAGTTGGGCAATGTGAAGTGTACTAAGTGGGAATAGTCTGCTAATACTTAGACCTACAGAGACACACACACACACACACACACACACACACACACACACACACACACACACACACACACACACACACACACACACACACACGTGTGGGTGATGTGATATTAACACCCCAACCTCAGTACTATTATACAATGGGGTTCACCTTTTATGCTTGCATGTGCCACTGTTTAACACCACTATGCCACTGTCCACAGAAGGGCATCACTGTATGCCATTCAGGGTACCCATTTGTGTAACCCACGCTGCTGTTTCTGTCCCCCTGTGTCTTTCTATCTTTCACTGTCTGCCTCTCACTTCCCCATACATCTATGTGTGTGTATGCTTGACATATATAGTTATCTGTTGGCCATATATGTCTGCATGTGTGTCACACACAACAGATGCGGATATGTCACATATAGGGACAGTTAAGGTGTACATAGCTAACTGTATGCACAGATATATCTACACAATATAGTCATATAGACCAATGTAGGTTCCAACATGTCCTGTGCGTCTCTATGTGTAGGAGCATGCCCAGTGTGACCTTGTATAGATCGAGTGGGAGTCCATTCCAGAGATAAATGTACTCTGTCCAGGGCTTTGTGTGCTACAGACATACCTCTCAGATGTAAGGAGGACTTTCCTTGGGATAATGGTTTGTTTTGTCAGATATTTTCAGACATATTTTTATTCTGACAGTGCACTGTATTGTGTCACTACCTAGTGTCAGATATCCTCAAATCATCACAGTGCTTTACCAGAGGAATACTAGTCATATGATGTGCAGACTGATATTATAATGGCAGCAATGTACATTCTTGCCCAACAAGGCCATTTCGGAGGTGTGGCTACAGCCAGTTGAGTTATAGTCCAGGAACTTATTGATATACTGGCTGGGGATCTTCTGCTTCTGTGATATCTGTGTAATCTGAGATGTGATATCCTGGTGTGGCCATACCTCTCTGCTGTACAATTTTTGGCAAATTTTCTGGGTGTTTGGCTAGTGGTTTTGTCCAGTCTGCATAAACATGCGTTTTTATGACAAGTTATTTCGGTATAATTGAAGAGTGGTGTTACAAAATATTGACAGATATTACTGTGTCAGCTTACATAACATTCAGACAATTCCCACTACTTCAAACCCCTCACCCTACCACTTTCTCAGTATGTCAGGGCAATATTTACCACACATGCCTATCATTGTGCCTTTGTTCCACATTTACTTCTGCCGTTGTTCAGACATGTTCCTGTCAGAGGTTTGGTGTTACGGGTGTGGGTACAGACTGCATTGTAATGTGCAGGCATACCCATTATATACAAAAGCAGACATAAAACAAGGGAAAAGGCCATATTGACAATGACCACTGGCAACAGTACCAAGAAACATGATTATTCACAAAAGCCCTAGCACCTCAGCTACACAGCCATCAAGAACTCCATTATATGTGTAGTACATTCCACATAGCACTGTGACTTTTAGGTATGTTAGTGGAAGAGCAATAGGTGTCACTGACATGCATAATTGTTGACACTGCAGTTATCTGCACATGGCTCTGTGACAGACAACCTGTACCTAGGGCAGTAGAATATGACAGCCTGGAGAACATGCTGGCCAGATCCTGACAGTATTGACCACACATGGACATAGCTCATTGACCCCTGCATATTGAGCACATGCAACATGCTTTCACGTGTATTGGGACAGCCTTCCCAATCTGTGTTATGCTGCTATTTCCCTGCAAACATACATGTTGCTGCATTTCTGTGGGTATATGGGGGGGGGGGGCACACCTTTCAACTGTAGACATTTGTAGAAATAGTGCTGATATTTGCTTTATATTTTGATTCCATTTACCATGCTATTGTGCCCTGTCTTGGGGACTACGGGCATATCAGTAAGGAGAACAGGTGAGATTGTAATGGCATACATTTGTATGTCAGACTTCTTACCCTTCAGAGCCTTACTACAAATGTGAGACCTGCATGTGCTATGACTGTGTGGGTCTGTAGGGGGGTGATTCAAAATTGCTGCCATTTGTTGAGCTTTTCCAGACATTTATCTCTGTTTTTCTACAGCTGATTTGCTGTGTGGGTCTGGGGGTGGGTATGGGACCCCATACTGACATCCATGGCTGTGAGCTATGACCCCTCCAGTTAATTGCCCCCCCCCACATATACTGCAGTGGGATTTGACACCTTGGGTACTACTGCATACTGATGGAGGCCAGAATTGGGCAAACATTTCCTGGTTTCCCACATAGCTGTCAGTTGTCTGCTGCTATCCCAGTATTTCACCCCATTCCCTTGCATGCATGCAGCAATACCATATGTGTGCTAGCAGAACATACTGATACATTAATTTACTGTTAAAGGCAACTGAATTAACTTGTGCCTGTGGCAGTTGTGTGTACAGAGCTTGAAGGCTGCCCGTGTTGGATGCAGACACTACCTATACATGGTAAGTTACAGGTAGTGTGATGTGTGTGTCAACCCTTTTTACTGTGTGTGTGAGTAGAGAGAGGTGTCAGTCCCTGGGTGCCTACAGTGTCAGTGTGTGTTCTATGCATTGCCTCTTTGCCAAGGCCAGGCCATACTGGGCATGCTTCCATCTGCCTATAGGGGCTGGCTCAGAGGGTTCCTTGTCTGAGTCCCTCTGTGCCTGTAGGGACCTTAGCAATGGTGGGGGGGCTGTGTGGCCCTTCCCAATCCTGTTCCTGCTGCAGCTGTTTCCATAGGATCAAACTGTGTAGCATGACACATACTATAAACATGTGTGCACATGTGAATGGAGAGTACTGCTGTAATGATCCTGGTTTGTGCCTGTGTCTCATTATGGTGTTCTTGCATGGGTGTTTGTGCATTTCTGATGGGAGTCATCATCCAAGGCTCTAGTGCATAGTCAGCATTCCCCACCAGATGACCATACGGGATGCCCCCCCCCCCCCCGGCAAATCCCTGATACAGCTGTGAGGAATGCCAGATGTGGGAGTTGTGATAGTTTCCAGACCTGCCAGCACACACATTCATGATAATGCCCTGGACATTGCACATGACCTGGCAGTTGATGGAGGGGAAGCCATTGTGTTTTATGTAGACCCTACCCTGCTCACCGGGTGGTGCTTGGATGTGGATGTGCGTGCATTCTATGGCACCCAGTACCTCTGGGTATTCAGCTACATGGTGGGAGAGGCTCATATTGCTGGTCAGTTCCTCACGGGTGTTGGAGAAGTATATGTGGTCATGGGCATTTGGTAGCATGGCATCTAGGAACTGGTGGAGTACTCTAGATGCAGATGCCTGTGTCACCTCCATATCCCCAGTAGGTCTTTGGAAAGTACCTGCAGCTAGTATTCTTAAGGCTACACATACCTTAGTATCCACTGGGATGGATTCCCCTCTGTTCGTTCTGGATGTGAGGCGAAACTGGCACAGCTCCACAATTTAATGAAACATGTCCCTGTCCATCCTGTAGTGCTCTACTATCTCCAGGTCATGTAGCCCCTGGTAGGTTACCCTGGGTCTGAACACTCTTCTCCTCCTTCTGGGTCTGGGGTGGTTGTCAGTATTATCCTCCTCTCTGCCCTCAGCCTCTGGCATATACTGATGGATCAAAGCAATGGCAGCCCCTAACATTTTTCCAGTTACAATTCCCCTGCATGTATACACCAATGGTGCAGAGTTTGTGGGACAAACCAGACTGTAAGTTCTTTCCATACTTTATACTGTGGTGCTACAGATGATGCCTGTATGATTGGCTCACTATGATAAATTCCAACTGCCATCTATATTACTCATAGCTTTGATTTAGCCACTGTGAGTGTTCAAGGCATTACTAGTAATTTGTGCATGATCGCCTTTATACTGCTGTTGCCTTTTTTTTTAATTATTTTTTACTTACATCTCCTCCCACTTTCAGATATGCAGCCACCTGCCAGCTATATTATTATGTGCTTTGCCTGCCCATTGTAAGTTGTAAGGGTCCCATATTATTGATTTCTACTTCATATTTCTCCTTTATTATGCTGTTGCCCTTTAATTTTATTTACATCTCCTCTCATTTTCAGCTATACAGCCACCTGCCAGCTGTATTATTGTGTGCTTTACCTGGCCCATTGTGAGTTGCAAGAATCCCATGTTAGTGATTTCTACTTCATTTCTCCTTTATTGTGCTGCTGCCCTTTATTTTTGTTTTTACATCTCCTCCCATTTTCAGCTATGCAGCCACCTGCCGGCTGTATTGATGAGTGCTTTCAATGGCCCATTGTGTGTTGCAGTATCCCATATTGCTGTTTGTACTGCATTTCCCTTGTTCTGCTATTTCCTTTTACTTTTCCTATGTCCTTCCTGTTTAATCCAGGGCATGCTGCCCAGACCCATTTAGCTAGTGTAAACATCAAGAAATGGCCCTCCCCTGGCCACAAATATGCTCCTCAGTTCATGGAATAAGACTATACAGCCTCAAACACAACCCCTCGCTTAGCTGTGCTTAGCTAAGCACAAATCTGGCCAACAGAGCTGGCATACCTCCTTTTCATTTTAGTTGCTCCTCCTGTCCACACGGTGGTGTTAGAGCACCTACATGGTTAAATGCAGTGTGCCACATAGAAGAAATTTGTGATAAAGTATAAGTCCCCTCATTAACATAGACCAGTGCCTTAATCCCTAGTTACTGCACTGCACATGAGCCTTCCCCCTTAGCAACGACTGTTCCCTGCCATTGTTTACCTTCTGCATGCCATTGACTATCATGGCAAAATGCAGATTTCCCCTACAGTTGTCTTTCCCATTTTTTTTATTTTCCCCACCATCCCATTTGCGCACTGCTTCCCCATACTTAAATGGCCAAGATTGGCCAAAGAACAAATAAACTTCATGTTTTAACAGATTGGGCTTTTTTAAATGCCAGTGGCCATATATTTGGCCATTGGCATACCCAATGTATTTAATACATGCTTTTTTGGGTGCTGTCAGGGCTCCGTTTGTTTATTTGCAGAAATGTATTTGGTTAGTAACTGAATACATTTCTGCAAACACCACTGTTCCTGCATGGAGACCAGTCTCCTTGCATCGTCTCTCAATCAGCTCATTTGCATGTTTTTTTTTTCTACCAGCAAATTAGCTGATTAGCATCCTGCACGGCTTTCCTTGCAGGAACATTGTAGGGTCACTCGTGCACATCAAAATGGCATGTACCTGGATTGTGAGGCAGCCATTTTACATGCAGGAGCGGCTACACTGTTCCTGTACAGAAAATGTCCGTTAATGAATCCCGAGGTGTGAGTTTCAAAGGCAGAGAATTTTTAATGCTGTCTATTTTCATTGAGAGACTGTATTGCTTTGTTTAGCAAATGTCTATCAGTGCTTATGCTATAAAATTTGAAATAAAAGTTTTAAATTAAATTAAATCCAAGTATCTGTAATCATTGTAGAAGTAAAGCAGAAAACAGTATGCACACTGAGAGTTGTGAACAGTGTTTATGGCAACTTGGAAGAAATAGTCAAGTAATGGGACACTGGAATGGCTGCATGGGGGGGCTATATATATATATATATATATATATATATATATATATATATATATATATTTTTATATATATATATATATATATATATATATATATATATATATATATATATATATATACATATGCAGAGAGAGACAGATAAATACATATATATATATATATATATATATATATATATATATATATATAGTTATATATATTTATGTCTATCTAAAACAACACACACATATATATATATATGTGTGTGTGTGTGTGTGTGTGTGTGTGCGTGCGTGCGTGTGTGTGTGTGTGTGTGTGTGTGTGTGTGTGTGTGTGTGTGTAACCCATGGACTACTTAACACATTTTTCTGGTTCAAACTGTGATTTAATGGCTGTAAATAAATATTGTTACAATGGTTCATCATTTCCTAGTAATAATCCACATAGCAAGTTGCTTTTTTTAAAGTAATGGTAGATTGTTATCCAATGTCATCCTTAATAATTTGCTGTGAGAAGTGACTCAATTGTTGTTATTATCAAGAGAGAAAATTTTATTTATTTATTTTTTTCATGAAAGAGGATTTGAAGAAAAAAGAGGTATTTTTTTTTTTGGTGGGGGGGGGGGGGGTTGACCCAAACCCAATGTTTGCATACTGCCAACTTTTTGTTTACAGAAAGCACTGCCCAGCATCCTCCGCAGGGGTTCACACTCACTTGCTTAAGTGTAAACAAACAAAACAGCTTTTTATTGTAACAATCTTTTTTGTGCCTAAAGAGAACATTAGTTTATCTTTTACCATTTATGTCATCGTAGTGCTTTTGTAGACATTTTTTTTAAAATGACATTTGGTTTTTCCAACATAAAAACAAAAACAGAGGTCACAAAAAGCCAGATATACCACACCTTTGCTGTTGTAATCATAACTTGAAGTGAGTGTAAATTTGTAATGATTACTTTTTAAATTAGAAATCATTTCCTTCAAAAAATGTATTTACACCGTCCGCAGGTCCTGCACTTCCTAGAACCTGTATTGCCCTTGTTTATAACACGATGTGTTCCTCTCTCTAATTTTTCTTTAATATTTAAATTTCAAGAAAAAGTAAAATGTGTCCTTTTTCCAAGCTTTTGACACAAACCATTATCAAAAGAAATAAAGTTCCAGTGGTTGGAAATTACTTTCCTAATACCATAGCAACACATATTGTATTGTGTTAAATCAACCTTTCCCTGGTTCATTTGGAAAAGCAAACCTGTTCCCAAAATGGGTTTAAATGTTGTCATTGTACCCTATAAAATCTCTTCTCTGGTACTATATAGCAAATATTGCGGATAACCTCTTTCCATAAGTATGTCCACCAAGATGTCTAACTGGGCAATTAAGTATGACTCATTGGACATAATTCTAAATAACCTAAGCATATGCCCTTTAATCAAGTTAAAGTGGTGATAACTGTTAGAGAAGGTAGGTTTTCTGCAACTATTGCATTTATACTTATTTTTCTTCAAATCCTTGACCAGCAAGACATCCAAATAATTAATGTATTCTTCGGAAAAATTATAGGTGAATTTCAAAAAGTGGGTGATAGAATTAATGTAAGTAATAAAACATTCAAGTTGTTGTTATCACCCTTCCATACCAAAAATGAATTGCCCAGAAACCAAAAAAGTTAGAATTTTAACAATATGTTCAGATTTAAATGCAAAGGTTTGTTCCCAGTACCACATCACTAGCTCAGCGAATAATGGGGCGGAAGCAGTGCCCATAGCTACACCACTGATTTATCTGTTATACTCTCCATTGAGGAAAATATAATTATTCCTCAACATAATTTCCATTAAGTAAAAAATGTTGTTGATGTCAACATTAGTCAAAAATTCACATTGGCAGAAGACTTCATGAAACCAACTTAAACCAGTACCGTAGGGAATACAAGTAAAAAGATTTTAACATCTATAGTTAATAATAGTCAGTCAGAATGAAAAAAGTCCAGTTTAATTTGACCCAGAAACTGGAGTCCTTTAACATATGATTATGATTGGACCTAAATGGTTTGACCTTACTCTTGGTATACATTTCTAGGGGTTGTGTGTTAGTTCCCCTCATTGCAACGGTTGGACTAAAGAGTAGTTCGTGGATGTTCTTATGCACATTTGGAATACCAAAAATACTGGGGATAATAGAATGTGGTATCTTTAAGTATCTGAGCATCTTAATATCTATCCCACCAAGCAAGTCAATTTTAGTGTATGCAATATTTATTTAATTTTTGGACACTCTGGTTTATACATCATTGTTGTTGAGTAAATCAAACATTTTACTATTATAATCTATGCTGTTCATAACTACCACTCGTCCTCCCTTATCAGGTTTCATGGTCCTGATATTCTTGTTAAGACAAAGTTCCTTTAATAATCTTGATTCTTCAGTTGACAAGTTATAGGACTGATTCTTATGGAGTCTAGCATTTACTTTTCTAGTCTCCTGAATGCACATTTTTCAAAAAATGATAGAATAAGGTGAAGATGGGGATATATGATGCTTCTACATTTAAAACTAGCATTGCACAAATCAGAGTTTACACCATCCCCAGAAGAAAACATAATAGATAAGTCCAACTTTCTAACATACAACTTGAAATGTAAAACTAGTTCCCCTATATCACAGATGGCAGTAGAAGCAAAGGTAAATCTAAGACCAGCTCACTATAGTTAAACACCTTGAACCCCTTGCAAATGAGAAGGCTATTGGACTCTTGGTCATAAGGTCCTGCCACTAAATTGTCACCCAACGTATTGTAGGAAGAAGGACATGTTGGAATTGAATATTTCTCCAGAGCAGATTCATAACTAAAAAAATCAAAATAAAATACATTCTCATTAAAGAAATGATTCGCAATTAGTATTCATTCCTCTTCCCCTTCCTCTTCCCTCTCCCTCTGCCATGGGCGCATGGATAATTGGTGTTTTGATTTGGGGCTTGGTGTATATTTTGCTGAGGTATTCTGACCAACCACTTTGGCAATGGCGGCAAAGGGTTGGTTAAAAAATTACTATTGTCAACTCTACCTTCACTTCCCTAACTATTAACACCTTTCTCAGGACCAACCGTACCTTCAGATTTGGAATGACTAATAAGGGTCCTCGGTTGGTGTAGGCCAAATTAGTTTTTTATTTGTTTTCATCTCTAAGACTTTTCTTAAACTTCCTATCTGCGTTAATCATCACAGCTTTTTCAGTGTTATTAAATACATTAAATAGTTCCTGATTGTTTGAAAAAATAAACCATTCTTTAGAACTTTGTTTAAATGTTTAAGTTCATTACTGAGTTTATCCATCTTCATGTCATTCTCATTAATTAACAGTCTCATTATGTTGAACCCACATTCTTCAAACACGTTCAGTAATTCAAAATGCAATACGGATCCGACTTCAGTTCCATTAGGGAATTTAAGTACCTTCAAACCATTGGTACAATTTTGGCCTTCAAACAATATTTGAAATATGAGTTACCAGTTTGCAATATGTATATATTTAAGAAGGAGCTTTTTGAACTGTGCTAAAGAATTATCAAAAGTTTATAGCAAGGGTTCATGCTGTCTTACATTAAAAAATAGGTTCTGTATGCAACAGTGATCAAGATTTACCATACACTGATGTGCAGTTGCCTATTCAGACTAAGAATCAATGTTAGTATTGTTGGTTGTAGAACGAATTCCCATTTGTTGTGAGACATAAATCAACCTATCATCACGGTGGGTAAAATGTCATCTTGCCTCTATTGCATATGTCGGATAAGAGTTGAAAGCTTCCTGGCTGTCTATCTGGCAAAGAATAAGGTATTCTGAAGGCTAAGGATGTATCATTTTCTTGTACCATAGCAGGGGTCCCATTGATGGTGGACTGGCAGCTAATTTAGAATTGTTTTGAGACAAAATTTCAAACATTTGGGTGAGTTCACCCAATAAGTTGCCAAAATTATATTCATTGATATTTGAACTAGATGTTTATTGGATTTATCAGGAATAACCCCTCCATGTCGGTCCATTCCAGAAAAAAAAATTAAAATCTCCTGTGAAAACATGGTAGAACTTATTTATTATTATTTATTGACATTTGTTGACCGGAGAAGTCTGACTGGGTGAGAAACCAATTTTTAGTGAAGGCCCAGGGAGAAAATCTCCACATAGAGTGCAGACATTTTTGACAGTATACAGTTTAGATTACGCATACAGTTTAGTTCAATATGTTACAATCAAGAGTGAGAATATACTGCATGGCTTAAATTATTATTACATAAAATAGTATTATTAGTATTTAAGAAAGTATTAGTACATAAGATAATAGACATTACACATATAGTTTAGGTCAACATGTTACATTCAAGAATGAGAAGTATACAGTGTGTCTTAATGCAATGTTCACTAAGATAAGTAGTCATGGTGAAGCTTAAATATGAAGGCGTATTAATTTTCAGACTATAAAGAATAATGATGTTGACAGTCTTGGTAGGCTGGAGAAGAGAGAGATGTATAGAGGCTAGGTAAAGGAGTATGAGAGATGTTTAGAGGCAAGGTAAGGAGTGTGAGAAAAATATGACAAAGATGTAGTCTGAGGTGTGGGGTTTGGTGGAGATGAGAAATAAGTAATAGGTAGTCATTTAGGGGAAGAAGGATACAAAGGTATAGGTATAGAGTTGGTGAAGAGGTTGGGACTGAGCATGATGAGCATACCTCTCAACCTCTTACAGCAAGAAATCTGGACAAAGCCATATATAGAAGTGGGACATATAGGAACAATGTTTAAATATTGCTCTTACAGACAGAAAATTGATAGAATAACAAGTTTTGCATTAGCATGAATTTTCTGAAGGGTATGAAGTATGAAACTCAAATGCCTGTCATTATTTTCTAACATAAGTCTTTAATGATTTGCCACGAATTTGCCAGAAAAGCACAATTTTATGAGAAATAGACCAAAAATATGAGGTAAAATCTGGACACTGAAAATCTGTACAGTTGAGAGGTATGCACTGGTGAGGAGGTGGTAATAGCAGGGAGAAAGGAAAGGGAAATGGGTAGTATGTGCTTGTGAATGAAGAGAATACAAATGGAGTATGTGCATTCAAAGATGGCTGCCATTCTGTGAACACTGCTGAACTACATCTCTGTATATACCCTGAGGAAATCTAAACTTTAAATTGATACTAGGAACTTTTTAACACTAAATCTTCGATAAAACAACTACAACCTCATCTAACTACCTTGTAGGAAGAAGAAAATCCGAAAAATAATACATTATTCAACAGGATTATAATAGATTAGCTGGCTCTGACAAGGAAATCAAACAAAGGCACCGTGTGCTCTATATACTTTATACTTCTGTACTGGACAAAGATGTCAAAAGAGGAAAAAAATATGGACACAACCACTACCAAAACAAAACTTTCAGAACTACAGTCACCAGAAAAAGATGTGATCTTTAAAAGGCAAAAAGTTACTAAACTACAAGAAAAAAAGCCAGAGACTAAAACTAAATTAGATCAAGCACTAAATATGGAAGACATCAAAACTGCCTTATTACCCATTCAAGAGGCTCTGAAAGAATTAGCTAGCCAAATACAAACGTTTGGAAACTCTTGCAACCAACTACTTGAAAGAATGGAAAAATCTGAAGCTCGGATTTCTGAAAATGAAGACAAACTAAATTTACTAGCAAAAAAACAAGTATACATGATTCGGATATACAGGCTATTCAAAGCAAAATCACTGACTTAGAAGCAAGATCCAGGAGAAATAACATCATTATTAGAGGAATTCCAGAATCGGTGCAATATAATGACTTAATCCCATCTATAACACAAATATTTACAGTGATCTTAAATGACTCTGACATGGTAAAGCAAATCATTTTTGAAAGGGCACACAGAGCTTTGAGAGAACAACAAGCTTCTAATACTCCAAGACCTGTATATGTTAAAGTTCTCAACTACCAGGATGTCAACAGGATACTGGTAACTGTTAAAAAAAGTGGTGGAAGTATCATGTGGAAAAACAACAAAATCTCTCTGGCACAAGATTTACCTGTGCAAATCAAACAAGCAAGACAGTCCTTATCTCCTTACTGCAGATTTCTCATTGATAAACATGTTAAATTTCAAATTAAATATCCTAATTCATTAACATTCACAGTAGATGGGATTAAATATTCTGTTTCTGCACAAAATGAAGCAAAAATTACTTTTCTGAAGGTTTTTAAAAGTGTACCTGCTTCTGAGACTTGAACTGTATTTCCATTGGGACTATCAGGCCGCCTGAGGTCGGATTTGCTGATTACTGTGGCTCGAGGTCTGGGTAATCCTTTGTCTTCTTTTGAAATGCTTTAGGCCTCTTCTAGATTAATAGGATTTCTTTTTTTTGCTGTTTTCGGCTACCTAAGATCATTTTCCGAAGTTTTATGGCTTCCACGAGCTGTCTGCGTCGACAAGAAGACAGGAAATGCCTTTAGGACTGTCGAGGGGACAGATTTTGATGTGGCACTTCCAGAAGTCAGTCTGTAATAGCGGTCCCCCATTGCGAGTATTCTGCATGGTTTCTAGGCTTAGAAACCCAATAGGATTGGTTTTTAACCTTGTAAGGACATTGTAACATCAAGTAATGTACTGTTTTGTTAATGTAAGCACATAGGAACATTTTTAAACACTGGTTAGTTAGTTACTAATATAAACCCTGTTATATAGAGTAGATTAAAAGGCTCTATGCAGTACTGTTAAATATAGAGGTTTTAGTACATTTTGCAACTTTATAATATTTAATTTAACCTTTATACTTTTACTCAGGGATGACAGCTATATATTACATTATTTACATATTAGTTTATATGAGTAGAAAATAGCAATAGTTTATAATGTATAAATAAGGAAAATGTTTATTTAAGGTATGTGTGTTTTTATATATGGTTATAACTTAGCTTTTTTCTATAATAGAAGGAAAACTTGTCCATTTGTTAAACTTGTATTTTTTCAAATGTTATTTTATGAGTATATAGGTGAGGTTAGTATGTATTTATAATGTGCTAATCACAATTACTAAAGTTTTGTTACAGTAATTTATATCTTCAATATGATTTCTTTTTTCAATAACAACTAATCCAAGATGTAGACAACAGTAGTGTTTGTTAGGGAATGTCTAGAATAGACTTTGTAATAGTTAGGTTAGTTAATATAGGTCTTTACTATAGGACGTGTTTAAGGTTTTATAAATTAAGTTTTTTTTGTTATTGTGTTTCTTTGACCCTTTCAGTCTTCTATGTTATGCAAGACCTATGTATGTCCTGGTCCGGGGTTAGAGTGGATAGGCACTGGTATAGGACGGGATGTCAAGAATGCTTCCAAATTATGTATGTTTTTCAAGCTATTTTACCT
>NC_056735.1:1013611432-1013781432 GCF_019279795.1 Protopterus annectens | reverse complement strand
GCTGTATCTAAATAAATCCCAATCCCTCAGCACCACATGCTCCAGAGACCTCAACCTCATTACCACAATCAACAGAACCAACTGGAGGGACAGGTTCATAACCCAGAGACTGCCCATGCTATGGAATAGACTTCCCATACATGTCAAGCAGAGCACCTCGCTGACCCTTTTCAACAAAATTTTGATGAGTGGATGGGAAATAGAAAATTCACCCCAGAGATAACTCCACTGGCTCTACTAAACAGAGGCACTAGGAAATAAGGTTGGGTGGCACGATGTCAGGGTAATCCTATGGCTAGGCTTGAAAAGGCCCCAGGGCCATCAGCCTAGTGCACACCTATGAACCAATGCTGTGTCCAGCACCCCCCACCCCATCATTGTACTAGATGACTCCACAGTTTCATATATATAGAATACTAAACATAAGTTCTGTCTTATGTTTACTCTAGCCATTGATAGCCATTGATATTAACAGTGATAAAATGTGGTGTACCCAGAGAAGAAGTATGAAGATGCAAAACTGCCAGTGACATCTGCAAATGATTTACTGCAATAAGAAAAATAGGTGTGTAGTGTTCCCCAACCCTAACTATAAGCACATGCATTGTCACATGCCTCTTCCCAAACATGCTGCAGCCAACATACTCCTGTGCATGCATGTAAGCTACTACAGCAATGTATGACATGTCACACTTGTTCATAACAACATATGTTAACTGTCAAAGTACATCTATTTATTTATTTAGTTATTAATATTTGTTTACCGGGAAAGTCTGTCTTGGAAAAAGCCAATTTTCAGTGAAGGGCTGGAGAGAAATACTTCAGCTGCATGTCTTTGTAACATGGGAGGAAATCAGAGTACCCAGAGGAAACCCACATGAATGCAGGGAGGACATGCAGACTCCACACAGAAGACATCCTAGCCAAGGATCGAACTGGAGAACCTCTTGCTCTGAGGTGACAATGCAAACCATAGCACCACTGCGCTGTCCACAAATGCTAATAAATAAATAAATAATACATGTCTACAACATGCCTGATGTAGCCAAGACTGCATCATTCCATGACATAATGCAGTCCTTGTTGTAGAACATATATAAAGCCAGGGAATCCTAGCATGTGATACAGTTTCATGCAGTATATTTTATGCTCAATGTCAATAAAACCTCCAATCAGATGGCATTAATTTTCAATGATAGCAAAAATACTACACAGCACACCTTAGCTACAGTTCAAATACTACACCCTTGCAAGTGCTACTGAACAGTGTGTTGTATGTCCTCCATCTTACCAAAGTGGGCTCAACACAGATCCATGGTGGCTTCGATTGCTATAAGGTATTCATAGCAACTCACTCTATATTGTGGCTCCTCAATATAGAATGAATCCAGGGTCATGCTCAAAGTAAGAAGGCATCTTTTACATGTTCATGTTACTCAAGATAGCATCACTAAAGCACCAGAATGAACCCAGAGCTGCAGCAGCCAAAGGCTGCTTTGGTACAACTTTGTATAACATGAATAGGACAGAGATGCTGTCATGAATTCCACAGGCACTTGTGATGGAGCATAAGAAGGCAAATGCTGAAAAATGCACCCATGTTCCTGTCTGATTTAAAGGAAGGACAACTGAATATGGTGCAAGTGTTCCCTAAAAAGGGCATTTGTTCAAACTGGTGCCTAGGTTAACATACAGCCTGGGCAGCCACAGAGGCTGAGACCCCACAGCTCACACAGGTATTTCTATTCTCCAGGAAACAGCTAGAGAGTCAGGAACAGCTTCATGCATAAATCTGTACCATCTTTTGATAACATTTGATATGTAACTGAGACTGCTGTTCTGCAATAATTTCCCAGCACTAATGTCATGTGCTGAACATAAGTATTTCTTTTATTATTGTTAGATAGTACTATAGGCTCCCAAATAATGCACAAGAGCAGTCATGTATGCTTGGGGTGAAATTATTATATCAGCTGTGTCCAGGCTTAGTACTTACCATGTGATTGTGTGATGTGCTAATATACAATGTGTTTTACTACTGATTGACCTTGAAAGTGCAAGCCACTCATGTGCACAGCAAGTGTACTCTATAACTCCAGTCATCAACTTCTCTGAGAACATTTATACTCTCATGTTAAACAAACATTGTATACCTTCAACTCCTTAATGTGCAGTACAGCAAGTGAATATAGCTGGGATCTATGTAATGTGCAAGGTGACTAGCAATTCCATGTGTTTTCCTGCCAGCCACTCTAGAGATCCAAATATATAGTTAGCAATGCATAATGAGTACAGGGCATGAGGATTTCACATCTCAAGTATGTGAGCCATCCATGCTTCAGCATACAGTATGGCATAGGTAGTAGCGCTCATGGCTGCAGTTCAGTCCGCTTCTGAGAATCTACTGATTTGCAGTAAGATGTGGAGTTTATGTAATCCCTGTGTACAGTGCTCCACTGTGAAGGAGCCACAGAAAAAAAAAAAGAGTGTCCACAAAACTAAAATTGGTTGGGCAAGGAGCCAAAGGCAGAGACAGAAAGAGCAACAGTAAAAAATCATGAATATAAGCTGATCGCTCACAAACTCACAATGATCAGTGACCTAAGGAATTACAAGAATAAGAAGCTTAAAGTTCATCTTCATCTTTACTGACACAAAGACTGTCCCTTCACCACAGTAACATCCTTTTTTTATTTTTTGTACTGATAATGATGTAATACCATTACAAAGAACATATGCAACTTAATATAGTTTTCTGGAATTTTACTTTTGTTTTCTTCTATTTATGTACTGTCTGCTTTCTTTGGAAAATCAATAATTTGCCTTAGTAAAAGCTCTAGCAAGTGCCTCTACCTGTGCACCTCTAAATTGACATGTCTAATATGCTCTGATATGGTAAATCCCCTGAGCAGTATTTCACAGACGAAGAACAATAACAGTAAAATCCCTACATCTTCAATACTTGGAAAAGTTATGCATAACATTAAGCAGTACTAAACTTCCCGGCTCCAACCTTATCATGACACAGCATGGATGAGCTCACCCCCCCCCCCCCTTCTCACTGCCCATTTTTTTGTGCTGTATATTGGAAATGTGTTTCTGCATTTTTGCAAGTCACAGGCTACTTGAAAGTTTTCTGCTTCAAAACGGCATTCTATGTTATTACAGCCCATACATTTATACTTAACCATGTATCGGTTAGAGAAATAATAGTTTATCAGATACAAGATATGTAAAGCTGCTGAAATCACAAATTCCTAGCTTTAGCTACTGTATTTTGAAGAGATTCCAGTAAATGCTAGTGACTTATTTTAATTTCCATCCAATAACCTCACACAAATTACAGAAAGCGTACAATATCAAAACTAATACAAAAACACACTTTGAAGCACGATGTAAAAAGGGATTAAAACTTTTATTAAGGTTAAGTGCTTTTGTTCTTATTTATAGAACTTCATCAGAACCTACATAATTTCATTTATTTATTTATTTAATACAGTGTAATTTTCTACAAATGCATTAACAAAAATGAAGGCAAAAGAGACATTTTATACAATTGTGTTTAAAGACAGGTTATTAAAAGAGTAACAAGTAGATGAGGGGTAGGAAACAGTGGTTAGATCAACAGATTGGTAGTAGTATTCGGGGGGGGGGTGTTAGTGAGAGTGAATACCGAGTGAGTCAGTAGAGGTGAAAAGTTAGTAGATGTTAGTTGAAGTGATAGTACAGTAGAGTTCCAGAATAGAAAAGTGAAGTTGCAGTTGAGAGTGAGAATCATTATGCTAGAAAGTGGTTGGGTTGTAGAGGATGTTGTGTTGTAGAAGAAAGGCACAGGGTATTAGATGGAATAGGAGGAGAAAAAGGGAGACTGATAATAGATAGGATTAGGATTATATGTTACAGGGACATATCCAGGTGTGCTTTAGGTAATGTTTGAGGGATTTCTTAAATTTGTATGTGTGGGGTATGCTTCTTAGGGCCAAGGGAAGCTTGTTCCAAAGGAAAGCAGGTGAGTAACTATACAGACTCTGTCCTGCAGATTTTTTTGGTTTATAGATTTGTAATAAACGTTGATCAAAGCTCCTAAGGGGATGAGAGGTGTTATAAAGTGAGACTAGTGAGGAAGTACTTAGACGGGAGAAGGGTTTATTGATGGTGGAGTGAATTACAAGAAGTTGGGTAGATTTGATGTGGTTTGGGAACTCAAGCCAGTTGAGTGATCTAAGGGCCAGACAATGGTGAGAGTTGCAGGCAAATTAGCAGCAAATCTTGCAACTTTGTTATAGGTAGTTTCAAGTTTGGAGAGTGCAGATAACTGAAGGTTAGTAAAGATTTGTGCACTGTTTAAAAGGTTGGGAAGAAGATAAGCATTGGCAAGTGTGCTCCTAGAGCCAGAGGTGATATATCATTTGTTTCTGTAAAGGAGGCCGAGCTTTCAATGGGTTTTCTTGATGCAGTGATGAATGTGTAATTAAATCACCACCCAATTTTTATAAAAAATACAAAATCACATGCTCATAAACAACTAGTCGCAATAAAACATCCACACAATTCCTGAATAACAATAAAAAATAGACAGCCAGATTCAATAAAGCCTACACAGTCCATTTACACTGTGTGAATATCACAGAGCAATCCGCACATGGTAACGCGCTATTTTGGATTCAATATGCAGCTCTACATAGTGTGTAGAGCTGTGCACAGCTGCACAAACAAGGTAAACACCGTGACTTGCAAATTACAGTATCTGAATTACAGCAGCTAAATTGTATGCTAATCAACCAATCCAAGATGGAGCAACTATTCAACAAGCTGTAAAGCAGTCATGTACATTCAGTGCTGGTTTTGCTTGCAAATTCCAAAACCTATTGGAATACAGCCATGCAAAGAGTCTACACAGAAAGAATGTTAGGGGCTGCTGTTGCTTTAATTCATGTGTATTTGCAACAGGCTGAAGTCTATGCTGCTGTTGCTGTGAATAGACCATGGCCAAGAAGGAGAAGAGTTTTCAGACCCGGGTAACTTATCACATTCTACATGATGTGGAAATTTTAGAGTACTACAAGTTGGAAAGTGACACACTACATTACAGGAACTCTGAAACCTCTGTCATCCTCAATTCAGAGCCAGGGCATACTGAGGGGAAGCCATCCCAGTGGAGACAAAGGTATGTGTAGCACTTAGAATTTTCGCTACAGGTACCTTTCAGAGACCAACAGGGGATATGCTGGGGGTGTCACAGGCATCAGCTTCCAGGATCCTCCATCAATTCCTGAATGGTATGCTCCAGTTTACCAGCGACCACATATATTTTTCCCATACACCTGAGGACAGTGCTACAATTATGCAACAGTTCTACACTGTAGCACACTATCCAGAAGTATTGGGTGCCATAGATCGCATACATGTAGAAATTAAGGCACCACTAGGGGAACAGGGAAGGGTCTACATAAATAGAAAGGTTTCCACTCTATTAACTGCCAAGTCATGTGTAATGCCAAGGGAATAATCTTAAACAGTTGTGCTGGCAATCCTGCCAGTGACCACAACTCACAAATCTGGCACACCTCCAAACTGCATCAGATGTTCACTAGGAGGGATATCCCACAGGGTCATCTACTGTGGGATGCAGGTTATGCACTGGAGCTGTGGCTGATGACACCCATCAGAAATGCATGCAAACATGCTGAAGAACACCATAGTGAGGCACACACTTAAACCAGAAATATCATATACAATGTGTTTGGGCTGCTGAAGTCTTGGTTCGGGTATATAGATACATCTAGTGGAGCCCTGCAATACAATCCACATACATGTACTGAAATATTCACTGTATGTGCCATGCTATACAACATTATCCTGAGAAAACAGCTTCAGCTGGATCAACAAGGGGAAGGGGCATACATCCCACTACCAATGGCAAGATCACCACAATCACACACAGATGAGGAGTCAGAGAGGAACCAGCAGCTGCTGTGGGTGTAGGCAGACATAGATGTGCTCAATATGCCCTCACATTGGCTAAGAGGCAACACATAACACACTCACTCACTACCTAAGGGGATAAAATTTTCCTCCTAAGCAGGCAAATATAGTAACATTGATGCCAGGCAACATTCACGACCTTTACCTACCCATATAATGGCTGTATACTGCTAGCATTAGCCAGAGCCAGCCCTGAACTAAAACTGTTGCAACTGCTGGATTTAGAAGGTAAGTGTTGAACCTGGAGTGTATTTTGTAATAATATCAATGACTGGTATATCCTTGCATGTTGTTACTTGATAGTGTAAACAAGTAAAAGGTGGGTGACTTGTACAGAAATTACTTTAACATGTGACAGCAGAGACTTAGGTGACTTATATGTGTTCATTATGAAGTAGCAGGCCTCAGGCATCAAGGATTCACACACTCATACCTCTCAAATGTACTGATGGTCACCGAATGTCCTCAGTTTATCACCGTACTTTTGTACTGGAAAATCATTAAAGAGAGAAGTTAGAAAGTAATGAGACACATTGATTTGCAGACTTCACAACCATCATAAGATTATTAACAATACTGATGCAAAAAACTGTTGATGCTATCAACTGTCTAACTTTCTACGACCAATATAAGTCAAAGGTACAATTACCAATTCAACATCATGAATGTAAATATACTAAGCACTAAGTCAGTTATGTACCCTGAGCATCAGACACAAAGCATATGTATCCCTGAATCCAAAAGGTAAAAAAACAGGGATATGGCACAGTTATCATCACTTGCACAGAGTGTTGTGTTGAGGGGCAGGAAGCCTAGGCTGACCCAAAAGATCAGTGAGTGTTTGTGATTAAGAAAGAGAGCAGGCAAACATTTATATAAAGTAAAAAATGGGCAGTGAGACAACATTAGTTTTATGCTTCATAGCTGAACCATGTATCTGTTTTTTTTTTTTTTATGTGTGTGTGTGTGTGTGTGTGTGTGTGTGTCTGTCTGTATAGGTCCTCCATGTGAAATTGGTGTGTTAGTGTCTGAATGAACATGCCAAATTCTGAGCAAGCTCTACATCTTGGTATGTAGGACATGTGTGAGCCATGCATGGTAGAGGTGGAAGTTCATCACAGTCATACCCGATCATGAGATCTGTCTCTGCTAGGAGTTACACTGGTATGTCCACACCCATGGTAAGATGCACTGCTGCTATCTGAACGTGGCTGGTGTCTGCAGATGAGCTCCCCTCACGAGGATGCCCAGGACCATGACACCATGGCCAGCCACATCTATATGTGGACAGCTCAACCACTGATGGAGCAGTGGATGTACTGCCACTATGGAAGCATAATCGGGTATGGCCACGTCTGCTAATAGCAGATGATGTGGCTGACCTATGCCCATGAAGATGCCTATATCTTCCAGCAGACTTGCCATTGCAGATACCACCAGTTCCAATGTGTCATTCATCAGATCCATTGAATCAGCAACACCATGATGGCCCTAAACATACGCTGAGTGGCACAGGAAAAGATACCTGTATCAGGTGGAAGATGAACAGCAGGCCTCCTCTGAGCACCCCTAACAACCCTCCTGTGTGGCACCTCACCCACATTTTGGCTACAGCCACACTCAATAGGCACTGAAGCCACAATAACTACACTTCCTTGATAAATTGTCTCACTCTCCACCTGTCTAGTATCTGAGGGCTCACTGGAATAGGTAGGCATAGGCCTACTGGCTGTGTCCAATAAAATTACAGGGGATGGCTACATGTTAATTTCAGTGTCATATTCAACCTCTGCACCCCCAGATTGTGCCTCTGTTTGGCCATCATCATCACCAGAGTCTGCTGGTACTCTGGCATCAGGTGGTATAAGTCCCACACTTTCGCTGTCAGGATCACCTGTGATAAGCATCAAACACAGTAAAAAAATAATACCTAGACTACTATATTCCAACATATGCTAACAAAAAACAGTTGTGCCAGTATTGCAGACAGTACAGCAATACATACAACAGTCCTGACATCAACATCACCCACTAAATATTTCTTTGGACTGCTTGCAAGTACTGACATAAAAATGTTTGGCTTACCATGTGCAGATAATTGTAGGCTCCCTATGCTGGATGGTCCAAGAAGATGTTAAGCCAAAGCTAAGGAAAACATCATCACAATTAACAGTAACACTGGAGGTAAAACTTTTTTCCCTTAAATGACCATAAATTATACTTTCAACAAGAACTTGTATGACAAGTCCAACCTAAGCCCCATGTATCATCAATCAGAATGTGTTGTTAACTGTAGCAATCTACAATCCACTCCAACCAATTTCTTCTTAAACAGAAATAACATACTGTCCTAAAATACAATGGGAGGATAATACACATAATTATCATGTAACTAAAAAAATATAATTCCCAGATAAAACAGAAAAGGTAGCATTTCACTATTACCCACTGGAGAAACATAAAACCTTCTAGATATTTAAAATATGAACAAGATGAATTGTGTGGTCATAACATATTACATTCACACACAAAGCAAGGCTTGATGCAAAACAAGAGAAACTAACAATAGCAACATATCATTGTTTGTGCCAAAACACATATGCAGCTTTGCTCTCCAAACCCCAAAAGAACAAGCAAATGACACATTTTGTTAACAAACCATCAGTGAATTGCTAAAGATGCTATCAAATGAACTGTTCCTGAAACATGTGTACATATTTACATGTATACCTGTGAAACCCCCTGACAAACATGCTTGATCATCAGTATACTTCTAAGTAATGAATGCAGATAACAGTAGCATTTGCTAATTAATATGTATATAAATATGAAACAGATTTTTCTTAATAATATTTCAGCATCAGCAGCTGAAAAAAGCAAGCATACCTTCTCAAGTTCAATAGTCTCCATTGCAAATATATCCCAAAGTAATAGCCTCCTCTGTATTCTCCACATAAACAAGTATCCTCACCTTCAAGTTTTCTAGCTACACAGTTGCCTTTTTTGGTGTAGATTCAGGGCTGTTAGCACAGTAAAGATGCAAATGACGTGTGAACTCATTACAATTGCTGAATCCCAAGGCTCTGCATAGCAGATGTAAACATAGTACAGGCACTCCCTCTGTGTTTGTTGCTAATGGATTAGAACTGTGAATGATTACTGGTAGGGAGAAAGAAAACACAACAGCAATGCAGTCTGGCCTACCTGCAGTGGGTGTGTTAGGTTAGACTTATAAAGTGTAAAGAATTAATTTTATCAAGGTTGGAAATGTAAGCAAGAGCACATGATTCACAGGTTCTGTTCATTAATATCAAACCTTCCCTTCATTTGTTGACAACTATATATTATTGCCATTTAATATCCTCACACATTTTAAGGACAATGATATATAATTCCATACAGACTGTATATCTCAGATTACTGGTCAGATAAGACAAGAATGAACAACAGACACAGAGAGGAAAGACAGAGCTGCACTTTTGCTAGCAATAGTCATTAATGGTTGTGCCATCACTCAGTACACTACATCCAAAAATAGTACACGTACAAATAACTTTTATGTGGTTTCTTAGTACTATGGATGATGTTGCAGTTGGATGTATGTAGAATGATTTCAGTTCCCTGTTGCAAAGTAGTTTGCATGGCAAAGATGGATAAGGCACCTTTACTGTGTTGTGAAAGTTCAAATCCAGACCTATGTAGAAATATTTCACGTATACTAAGAAGCATTTTGTAATGTTTATTTCATAGATTGCTTTTCTTCATTTCAAGTACTTTTCCCTTTTATTTATTTATTTTTTATTTTTTTATTTATTTATTTTTGCCAGTGTTTATGTTTTGCACAGCTTAGTGCAAACAAGAGAAAAGGAGAAAACAAATGTCAGGTCTGGCTGTACTTATCTCATTTGGGTGATACTTAGCAGGGTGCAAACCCAGACCAGTGGTCCACACAGGAAACAGAAAGAACACCTGCAGACAGGGCATCTGTAAAAGTGGCAAGGTCAAAATGGATACATTATTGCAATTTTTGCTTTCCTTCGAGTGGCGGTTAGCAAGGTTTCCCAACACCTGCAGTCATCGAATATCTTCAGACTGGACACAGACAGCCAGTCATTGAAAATGGATATTTTAAACTACTTCTGTTGGGCAAGACACAACCACTCTAATCAGCTTTGGACAGTGGTTAACTCAGAGAACTTAAAAATGAGTAGAAAATTATGAACCTGTCATCTAGCTAGTCCTGTGGCTGCAGGTGTAAGTGTCGGGCTGGAATACATAGATCCTGAGTTCTTGTACAGAGTTTGCAACCTATTTTTACTATTGTGACAGTGCAATGTATGGCAATGAACTAAAAAAAAGTGTTATTTCAACATTCTTGTGGCAACAAGTGTAAGTGTAGAGTACCATACACATGGCCCTGGGTTCTAATACAGGATATTCCACATATTTTTATTGTTGTTTCATTTTCCATTATATTCCCTCTCACTTATAACTCTTTAGATAGTGGAGCTGATATGAATTATAAGTATGAGGGATAATGCACTATTATTGTGTTTTCAGATGTATGAGTGAGAGTATACTATTTACTATACTTCTATAAGTATGATTCTGCTATCTAGACTTGGTTGTTCTTTACAATTAAATAACACACATAAATAATTGGTTCTATATACAAGAAGCTTGGCATGTCATAGGCATACATGTGTAAGACCTGAAACTATCAAATATATTTGTGAATGATTCCTAAAGAGGTGTAAGCACTTCTTCTGTGGCAAAGATGAAAAATAACCACTGTGGAAGACAATGTTTTCTCCCTTATGCCAAGTTTTGAATCCCACACTTTAAAATTCAATTTTGCTAGTATATATAGACAAACAAAAATGTGGCACATCATTACATTTATTCTCCCAGTGCATATCTGAAAACATAACTCAAGTATGAGGTATCTTTCAATTGCCAGTGTATATTTCCAAGCTACAACAGCAAACACCCCTCAAACTAAGGTCAGGTGTCAGATTAACTTTCAGATTTAAAATATTTTTCCTCCTTGCTTGTCACTGATGCTGTCCACTTAACATTGCACAAATGTGGGTGGCATGATTGCTCGGTCTGTGCACTACCAGTAAACATGACAACTAGAATTGACGAGAAAGTATTAGTTGCCATTGGTCTAATTCAGTTGTTTGACATGTCTGGAGTTAGAGGAGAAGCTGCACAGTTTAGGGTACAGAGGTGTGGTGTCCAGGAGTCCAGAATATTTATTGGACTCCTGTTAATGCACCACAGCCAAAGGCATATACAGGGGGACTATTCTATCTCCCAGTAGAAGTGTGAGGCTTTGGAGTAGTTTGGGACTCAGGCTGTATCCAGCATTACTGGTGTCCCATGCACTGGAGAACAGTGTAGGCATCATCTTAGTGACCTACAGAGGTGCAGAAGGGATACCCTTAACCAGTGGTTGAATGAGTTTCAAACTCTTCCCATCCCATAGCTGTGTAAGTATGATAACAGAGAGTATTTGTAATACATAGAAAGCTAAATATATTCAATACTGGTATTTATAATGCTCTTGTGCTCTTTTATGTTCTCTCCATATCTAATCCTAAATGGAAGTTTAATAGACAGGCTCATGCTTATTGAATGGAGAGATTGAGGGAAGAAATTGGTATGTATGCAGCACAAGAGAAGTATTATTGTAGCTTTAAAAGTTAAAGATAGATTTTTGGGTTTTGTATACAGCTGTAGCAAATCGAGCATGCATATCTTAACTGTAAAACCAAGTATGCATGCATTAGTCTGCACCACAAACCAACTTTAGAAGTCAAGTATAAGACTGTAGTCAGCGGTTGTGGGTTTGAATACCACAAGTAACAACTATACAATACTCTATTTCTTTAATAATATTACATTAACTTAAACTCTATACACGTGGCAAAAGGGCCCTGCTGTTAACTGTAGTCTGTACAACTGGACCAAACATATGTGCAATATAATCTGGTCAAAAATAGAATTGCATACAACACACATAAGTACAGAAAAAGCAATGGAGCCATTCATTTTTTAGTCTCTGTGTTTGTGCTGAGTTTTGCATCTTGCTCCAATGCCAAGCGATGGAGAGCAGCCATACAGTGCTGCAAAACAATGCAATACAATGATTACCTTTGTGCAATGCTGCTTAAACCCACTGTGTTATGCCAACACACAGCAAAACACGTACTATAAAGAATTGATGTCATTTTTTATTTAAAAGCATTGGATAACTTGGATTGAACCCAGTATCATCTGGGCTCAAAAGGAAATGTATCAGTTCATTTACACCTGCTGCCACAGAGTCAGCTAAGCAGCAGGTGTTTTTCATATATTCAATACTAACTCTCAGAATTTTAGCAATGAGGCCCAAGTTTGCACACTGCTTAACTTTGCACAAACAGGGAAAGTAATGGAAATGTGTATCTTGCATGTGCAAACAGTTTGTCAACAACCACAAGGATCTGTGCTGGTCCCTCTACTGTTTGGAAACTATTTCTCTGAAGTCCAGGTGACGGTAGATGGCTGATGTCTTACCAAGTTTTCAGAGGACTGTAAACTGGGCTCAGTCATATAGCATCCCCAATGATGTTAACATATTACAGAAAGGGCTGACACAAACAAATGATTGGTGCCAGACTCCCAGAGTGAATCCTAACAAAAAAAAGCCTCATTATTCACTTTGGCAGAGAAGTAGCCCCTGCTAAATATAATATACTTAGCACCCCTCTTAGCGCAAATGCAGAAACACAATGGTGCAAGACTTGGAAACACAGGTTGATACCAATCTAAACTTTTATTACCATGTGCTCATAGTGGTAAGAAAAACATTATACATTGCTCATCTCATAAAAAAGCCATTGTATCCAAGACCATGGAAGTCATAGCTTCATTGTAATGTACCCTTAGCAGACCACTGATTGACTACAATGCTCCCTTCTGTATGTACCTCACCAGACACCTTCAGCAACTGGAGAGACCACAGAGTTGTCTGACCAAGATAATCCAGGGTCTATAAAATATGACATACATGGAAAGATTGAAAGCTCTGTCACTGTACTCAGTATCATACTGGCTACCGATAGGTGACCTGTGGCTGGCCTATAGAGCAGTCTTCGACCCTGCCCTAATAGAAATGTTGGACATCTGCAAATCAAATGTCCCAATAACTTCCTGCAGGGATCTCAACCTAGCCTGTGACATAAACAGAACATGCTGTAGAGACAAGGATATCTCTCAGCGATTGCCATTCCTTTGGAATAGGCTCCCACTAAATGTGAAGCAGAGATCCTCAATGACCCTATTCAAGCACAACCTTGACAACTGGATGTGTCACCAAAAGTTCTCCCTATGGGTGGTACTTATGTCCCTCATGGACAGTTGCAGTTGATGCTGATGACAAAATTGCTCTGCTAATAACAACCTTCTAACTATAATCAATAAGGGTGCTCAGATTTTTACACAGACAGTCTTGTAAAGGCACTGGAGTCATTAGCATAGTAATGTCCTATGATCCTATGAACCTTTGCAGGCCTCCCAACATTTTCTCTCCTACATCAATTGTTGATGTCATCCACTATAAGTTTCCTGAAACCTTGTAAAAGTCAGACTTGTGCTGTGGTGCTTGTGTGAAGTACTGAGCTCTGTAGTCTGTGTACTTAGATAGATAGGGGTTCTGTTCTCACTGTAGTCAACTGATGTGTGTGTGTGTGTGTGTGTGTGTGTGTGTGTGTGTGTGTGTGTGTGTGTGTGTGTCTATGTGTGTGTGTGTGTGTGTGTGTGTGTGTGTGTGTGTGTGTGTGTGTGCGTGTTTGTGTGTGTCTGTGTGTGCGCGTGTGTGTGTGTGTGCGTGCGTGTGCATGTGTGTGTGTGTATTTGTATTTTTCTAGTCAGAGGAGCATAATTGTGTATACTACAGTTACCACTCCAATCCATAGGTTCATAGGTTCATAGGTAGGTACCAGGCTATCGGCCCTGGGGCCTATACAAGCCCAGCCAAAAAGGTACCCTGGCCTTTGCCACCCAAGAAAATGATATGCCTTTTACAAACCCAAACTGGGTGGGATCCAGAGTTTGGAGATTACCAATGTCTTTGTTTATAAGTTCCATGATGATACATTCCATGGCCTTGCAGACCAGGCTTGTCAGGCTAATGGGGCGGTAGTTCCCGTGGTCCATGGTTGCTCCCCCTTTGTGGAGTGGGATAACCGTTGCTGTGCACCATTCAGCAGGCACAAAGCCTGAGGTGAGGCTATGACTGAACATGGTACTTAGGTGAGGTGCCAGTTCGTTCAGTAGTTCATGTAGAACGCAGCCTGGGATATTGTCTGGTCCCATGGATGCTGTGTTCTTGGCTTTGGAGAGTATGTTTTTTACCTGTGCAGCCGTAATTACAGGAACTTTGCATTCTTCCGGTATAGAGATGGGCTCTTTAGGGGATGAGAAGGGGGTAAAGTTAGCACTGAACCTATCTGCCAGGATTTTGGCATTATCAGTTGGGTCTGTATATTTAGTGCCATTGTGCTGTAACTCAGAGCAGATCTCAGTGTTGCCATTCAGATTCTTGACATAGTTATAGAATGCTTTGTGGTTGTCTTTAGAATCGGTGTTAATTTTGTTTTCTTAACTAGCTTTAGAGGATTTTATCAGGGATTGCAGCTTCTTACTGAGGCTGACCAGGGAGCTCCTCCACTCATGGAATTTTACTCTCTTTTGCAAGAGTTTCTTCCTTCTGTTGTACAGTTTGTTTATGGCAGGGGACCACCAGATTGGGTTCCATTTTTTGGAGGATAGCGTCTTGGTTCTGTTTGGGATAGCATAATCCATGCACTCGTGTAAGTGCTTATAAAGTGCAATTGTGTAGGATTCAGTAGTTGTAACTGTATTGCCCATCTGCATGGGTGTCATGAAGTTCACCACTTCTGTCTTAAGAAGCATGAAGTTGGCTTTGGAGAAATTTTTTATTATGGTTTCTTTAATGGGGGGTGGAGGCAGGATGTGGATATCTAGGGTAATTAGCTTATGGTCAGATCGGACCAATGAGGCATTGACTTCAGGTGTGGAACACTGGTCACTCATATCGGTAATGACTAGGTCTAGGATATTATTGACCCTGCTGGGGGTGTGGATAAGTTGATCCAGGGCATTGGAGTTTATGAATTCCAGAAAGCGTTGCACTAAGGAGTTGGTACATGAGTAGTTTTCCCAGTTAATGGTGGGGTAGTTGAAATCGCCCATTATTAGGGTGTTTGGTTGAACCCTAATATTTTCCAGTACATCAAGAAAAGAGGAGTGGGAATCCTGGGACATGGTGGGTGATCTGTAGCAAGCTACAATTTGGATTGCAGTTTTGCCCAGAGTTAGTTGCACTTGGATAACCTCGGCTGCATTATGCTGAGCAACTAGCCTGGAGGTATGGATATCCCTAATGAATATGGATACACCTCCACCTTTGGTGTTCCAGTCCAGGTTAAATGGCCAAAAAGTGTGGTATGAGTTACAGCCTGGTAGTGCAGGGGTGCTTTCTGAAGCCTTGAACCACGTCTCAGTCACTGCACAGATATCGATGTTCTCCATTTTAAGGAGTGCCTTGAGTGAGTGCATTTTGAGATTTAGACTTCTGGCATTGAGTAGCATCACCCTCAGTTTTTGCTTGTCTGTTCCTTTTAGGGTGGTGACTTTGTCATTTGAACCTTGCCTAAAAAACGCACTATAGGGGCAGCAAGAACCTTAATCAGTATCCAGAATCCCAGGGTTGACAGGTGCAGGCCATCTCTGGCAAAGCATCATGGTCTGTCGACCATGTCATCCCAGGCAGACAGATACTGGATCCCTTTAGAATGGCACCAGAAGCTTAGCCAATTGTTGAAGTCAATCATTTTGTCCTTGTACTGCGGCATCATTCTGGGTGATGGCAGAATGCTACTCAGGGCTAGGGTCATACCTGCCTGGGCTACAAGATATGAGAGCTCTTCCATGTCTCTTTTCATATACTCCAGGGAGGCACATGTCAGGTTGTTCACACCAACATGGACAATGACAGAGTCATATTTGTACTTGTTGTGGAGTAACCTGAGTGCGTGGGTTATGTGGTGGATCCTGGCACCCGACAGTCAGCTGACAGTAACCTTCTCCTTGTTTAGCCTGGTGAGTGGGACATCAATGTGCCTGACTATAGAGTCACCTATGACTAGTATGTTGGGTTCGTTGTTTCGGCTTATTGGCTGTGGTTGAGTGGCACACTAAGTCTGTGGGCTATGTGTCATTTGGGTTGGGTTGGGGGGTGGAGATTGCTTGCATTTCTGCTTTGGAGGTCTCTGTTGCTTGAGCAAATTATTATTGAGAGCCTACACGAATGTTTTTGTATTTCTATGTGTGGATTTTGTTGGTGTAGATTTAGTGAGACTATGTGATGAGTGTGGTGTGGTGCAAGTGTTTACCTTCTCCTCTTGACTGTCAAGTTCAGTCTTGATTGGAGAGAGCTTTACCTCCAGTTTGGCTAGATAAGTGCATCTCTCACAGGTTGCAGTGTTGGGTAGTAGGTGGAGAGGGTTGTCTGTGTACATGAGGCAATTTCTACATTGCCCCAAGATGCCCAAATTCATCAGATAGACAGGAGAGAACACTGGGAGCTGACCCTTGGACATGCCTGAATAAAAAAACTATTTTCCTCTAGATAAGTGAGGAAAGTGAGTACAAGAGCTGTTTTTCTCTAAGCAAGTGAGGAAAGTAAGTACCAAAACTGTTTTCCTCTAGGTAATGAGGAAGGTTGAGTGCTGTAGTAATTAGTAGGTTATTTAGTGCTTACAAGTTCTGAACAAGTGCTGATCTTGATTAAGCAAATTCAAGTACTAAAAGTAAGAATCTGTATCTGGACTAAACTAGTTACATGAAAGGGGGAAAACAAGTGAAAATGTGGGCTTTTAAATCAGAAAGTTGAGAGAGATGGAAAAACTGCCCAAATGGCCAATAACTACAATTTCTGGGCCAGAACCACTCCTTATGTGGTAGATAGGTTACCTAGTGCTTACCACTCCCTCTGATAAGCTAGAAGGCTTCCCTCCAACACAGAAAACTTGGGGGGGCGTGGCTCAGAAGCTTACATACAGTCCTAGATACAATAAATCTGAATCTGGACTACACTAGTTATAGGAAAGGTATTATATATATTTATATATATATATATATATATATATATATATATATATATATATATATATATATATATATATATATATATATATTAAAACATAAAAGTAGCTAAAACAGCAGTCATAACAATTCAAATACAGTGCAAGCTAGAACACTTGAGTATGTAGCAATGTTAAACCAAACAGTTTAAAAAATGCAATTAAATTAAAAATGACTAAAAACAATGCAGAAGGAGTCTATTAGGTAGAATGAGGTAAAGCGATGGGACTGGGGGGAATGTCACAGATCAAATCTACAGTGAGGGCGGGCAACTGCAAATACCTCCAAATTTAAACAAAAACACAGGAAAAGGGAGGGTGGGTATGGGAAAACCAACACCTTCAGCAGATATCTGAAAAACTATATAGTGAAGCAAAAATAACAGTGCAAAACTCAGAAGACAGCCAGCAATGATATAAAATTAGTCAAACAACAATTACCAGTACACAACTCTGAAGTGCCAGAAAAATATACTCAGCTCTGTATATCTCCAGATAGTTTGAAGAGCACTCTTACAGGACACAGGAAGACTCCAACAATGATATGCAGACTTTTTTACTAAGAGGGTCTAATTTTATGCAAGTAATCATTGAGATGGTCAGATAACACACAGGATGCAAAACCAGTTATACCAACTTAAGACACAGAGAAATAGGGGGAGGGGGGAAAAACACCTTCAGCAGAGATCTGAAAAACTATACAGTGAAGCAGAAATAACAGTGCACAACTCTGAAGACAGCCAGCAATGACATAAAATTAGTCAAACAACAATCACCAGTACACGACTCTGAAGTGCCAGGAAAAATATACTCAGCTCTGTATATCTCCAGATAGTTTGAAGAGCACTCTTTCGGGACACAGGAAGGCTTCAACAATGATATGCAGACGTTTTTACTAAGAGGGTCTAATTTTATGCAAGTAATCCTTGAGATGGTCAGATAACACACAGGATGCAAAACCAGTTATACCAACTTAAGACACAGAGAAATAGGGGGAGGGGGGGAAACACCTTCAGCAGAGATCTGAAAAACTATACAGTGAAGCAAAAATAACAGTGCACAACTCTGAAGTCAGCCAGCAATGATATAAAATTAGTCAAACAACAATTACCATTTCACAACTCTGAAGTGCCAGAAAAATATACTCAGCTCTGTATATTTCCAGATAGTTTGAAGAGCACACTTTCAGGACACAGGAAGGCTCCAACAATGATATGCAGACTTTTTTACTAAGTATACTTATCCCATGGATATTTGCATATGCCCACGCACCCATTTCATGAAGGTCTCCCAAAATCTTCTCACCAAAATCCCCTGCTGATGTCATCCACTATAAGCTGTCCTGCAGCCTTATGAAAGTCAGGTTTGTGATGTAGTGCTTGCCTTAAATACAGAGTGCAGTAGTCTGTGTGCTTAGATAGGTAGAGGTTCTGTTCTCCCTGCTGTTAATTGGTGTGTGTGTGTGTGTGTGTGTGTGTGTGTGTGTGTGTGTGTGTGTGTGTGTGTGTGTGTGCGTGCGTGCATGTGTGTGTGTGTGTGCATGTGTGTGCGTGTGCGTGTGTGCATGTGTGTGTGTGAGTGTGTGTTTTGCACTTGCTTGACATTACAGAGAACATTTTACATCAGCATACTTGACATTGCTTTTGCTATATTCTCCTCACCAAACACTGCTTATGTCATCAGCTATAAAGTGTTGTCTGAGACACTTCAAATTAGACTTAAGCTGTGGCACTTGCCTTAAATACAGAGTTTTGTAGTCAATTTATTTAGGGGTTCTGTTTTCACTGCAGCCTACTGTGGGGGTATGGGGTGTGTGTTTGTGCAGGTGCTTGACATTCAAGAGACCCTTTTACATCAGCATTTGGGACACTGCTAATGTCATATTCTCTTCAGCAAACACTGCTGATGTCATCACCTATATCTGATTTGTGGATGTGCAGTATTCCCACCAATGCAGGGTCAGCGACTGCATTTCACACAGAGCTAAATGGAGGAAGGGCACTGAGCAAAACTCTTATCTGTGATATATAACATTAAGTATCCTGTTTTTTGCTTTTTTGTACCAGTGATTTATAGAATTTTTATTGTCTGCTGCATACTTTGTACTGTATTTTATAGCTATAAACTAATATGCACTGTTGTATTATAATTGTATCCCTCACATGGCCTGATAAATAAGGTTTTTACTGTCACACTGTTTGTAAATCTTTTCTAGCTAGTTTCACTATATGTGGGGTATTAACTGGAAATGTTCTCCATTTGTTAAACATCTGTTTGTGTTGGTTTGTTCTGATTTCCTGGCAAGGAGTGTATTATATAACTGATTTCTTTGCAGTTAAAATCATTCTCTAGAGCCTCCTTGCTCCTTATCTGTTTAAAACTTTCATTTAAAGGCTCACTGCTGTTTTTCTGCTGTGATAAACATTTCTGTAGTTTTTCTCTACCTAAGTAGTGTAGGTAGTAGGTGTAGCATTGTCCATAATCTGGCTTGTGTTGTAGACCTAGTTGTTTGCTTGCAGAGGCTGTGTGTCTGAGCACATGTTCCAGGCCATCTTAATTTAGCAAAAGCCATTTTACATTTTCAGTGAGAGTGAAGGGTTTATGGTCATTGGCTGATTGGGGTTACCTGGACTACAGCTTGGAGTAAGCACCTCATTGGTTCTTTAGAGCTTTTTTTAGAGTTGGTTCAGGTTTCAACTTTCTGTTACTTAAGACGTTACCTTGTGAGTGTTTCTGCAATTTCACACAGAGCCAATTGGAGGAAGGGCACTGAGCAAAACTCTGATATGTAATATATAACATTTAAGTAGGTTGCTTTTTGTTTATTTCTACTAGTTATTTATAACACTTTTATTGTCTGCTGCATACTTTTTACTGTATTTTATAGCTATAAACTAATATGCACTGTTGTATTATAATTGTCAGCCTCACATGGCCTGAGAAATAAGGTTTTCACTGTCACACTGCCTGTAAATGTTTTCTAGATAGTTTCACTGTGTGTGAGGTATTAACTGGAAATTTTCTCCAATTGTTAAACATCAGTTTGTGTTTGTTTGTTCTGATTTCCTGCCAAGGAGTGTATCATATAACTGATTTAGTTTCCCACCCACCCTCCCTATTGGTATTGTGTTCTTATACTTGTTGGCTTTGCAGTTGCCCATCCCTACTGTAAATTTGATCTGGGACACTCCTCTAAGTCTAGTGTCATTAGCTCATTCTACCTAATATAGACAGAACATTTGAGAAGGCCAACCCACTTAGATTCTTAACCCTGAATTATCTTCTGCTCCTCCTTTTTCCCTTTCCATTTTACTCCAAAAAATTTCTAAGCTTGTTTCCTGCCTTTCCAGTAACTAGTGTAGTCCAGATACATATTTGCTGTATCCAAGATTGTTTGTAAGCTTATGAGCCCCCCAAGCCTTTCTGTGTTGGACGGAAGCCTTTTTGGTTATCAGTGGGAGTGGTAAGCACTAGGTAGCCTATCCACGACAAGATCAGTGGTTTCTGGCCCAGAAATTGTAGTATATTGGTTGTTTGGACAATTTTTCCATCTCGTTCAACCTTCTGGTTTAAAAGCCCACATTTGCTATTTTTTCCCACCTTTCATGTAACTAGTCTAGTCCACATACAGATTTGCTGTATCCAGGACTGTTTGTAATATTCTGAGCAGTGTCAATGTCTGATTTTCAAATTTTCCCTTAGATCTATTAGTTCTCTCCTCGCCTGCACTTTTATTAGTCTAGCACTTTACTAGACATCTTGTAGCAATTATTGTAGCACACAAAAGTGCTACCACCACTAAACGTTCTGCAAGGAAACAGCTCCTGTACTTAATAATTTCCTCCCCTCCAGGCATGTCTAAAGGTCAGTTCCCTGTGCATTCTCCTATTAACCTGGTGAACTTGGGCATCCTGAGGCAATGTAGCAACTGTCTCGTACACTGACAACCCTTTCCTCTTGCCTCCCAACACTCAGACTTGTGAGAGATGCACTTATATATCCAAAGTGGAGGCCACACACTATCCAGCCAAGACAGGAATAGCTGGTCAAGAGGAGAAGGTCAACACTTGCACCACACCATACCACATGGAACACATAGCCCTCCAAAACACACACCTGCACTGCCTTGACATAAAAACACAAACTGCACACCCATCTTTGTGGAGGCTGTCAATAATAATCCACCCAAACAGCAGAGACCTCCAAGGCAGAAACACACTCAATCACCACAACACAACACTAATCATGAGACACATAACTCTCCTAAATAGTGTGCCACTCAAATAAAGCTCCTTAGGCAAAGCAGCATCCCCAGCACACTAGTCATAGGTGACTCGATAGTGAGGCCACTCACTAGGCTGAATAATGAGAAACTAACAGTCATCTGCCTGTCAGGCACCAGCATCTGCCACATAATGCACACACTCAGTTCACTCAACAACAGGCACAAATATGACTCTCTCGTTGTACATGTGGGTGTGAATGACCAGAGATGTACCTCCCTGGACTACATGAAAAGAGACATGGAGGAGCTTTCGGATTATGTAGCCTAGGTGGGTATGACCCCTAGCCATGAGCAGCATCCTACCATCACCCAGCATGATACCACAGGACAAGCAGAAAATAATTGATTTCAACAATTGGCTAAGTTTCTGGTGTCATTCAAAGGGGATCCAGTATCTGTCTGCCTGGGATGATATGATTGACAGACCTAGATGCTTTACCAGAGATGTCATGCACCTGTCACCCCTTGTGCTTCAGGATACTGGCCAAGGCTTTTGCCACCTTTATAATGCTTTTTTAGGTGGTGTTCCAAAGAAGAAATTACCACCATATCAGCTACAAACAAATGTAATCTGAGGGTTGTACTGCTCAATGCTAGAAGTCTAAATCTCAAAATGCACCCACTCGAAGCACTCCTTAAAATGGAGAACATCAACATTTGTTCGGCAAAAGAGACCTGGTTCAAGGCAGCAGAAAGCACCACTGCACTACCAGGCTATAACTCATTCCACACCTTTCGGCTCCAGAACTTGGACCAAAGCTCCAAAGATAGTGGTGTTTCCATATTCATAAAGAATGCACATACCTCCAGACTAGTAGCCCAATATAACTCATCTGAGATACTTCAGGTGCAGCTAACACTGGGTAAGACAGCGATTAAGGTCGTAGCCTACTATATGTCCCCAACCATGTCCCAAGAATCACACTCCATGTTCCTAAGGACCCTGGAGAATATTAGGGTCCAATCTAACACTCTCATACTGGGTGACTTCAACTACCCCTCCATTAACTAGGAAAAATACTCATGTACCAATATACTTGCCCAATGTTTCTTGGAATTCATTAATTCCAGTGCCCTGGACCAGCTCTTTCTTACCTCCACTAGAGGTGGGAACATCCTTGACCTGGTCATTACTAACATGAATGACCGTTACTCTACACCAGTAGTCAACACCTCCTTGGTTAGATCCGACCACAAACTTATCACATTGGATATCTAAATCCTCCCCACACACACAAAGTAACCACTATGAAAAACTTCTCCAAAGCTAACTTTGGGCTCCTAAAAACAGAGGTGGCTAACTTCATGGCACCCATGCAAATGGAGATCAGTTGCATGACCACCAAATCATACACCAATGCACTGTACAAACACATAAACAAATGCATGGATCTTGCCATACCCAACAGAACTAAGATGCTCTACTCCAAAAAAGGAAGCCAGTCTGGTGGTCCCTTGCCATAAACAAACTCTACAACAGAAGGAGGAAACTGATACAGAATAAGGTTAAGTCCCAACACTGGAAAAGCTCCCTTATCGGCCTCAATAAAAAGTTGAGATCCCTCATCAAATCCTATAAAGCTAGCTATGAAAACATAATTGCAGCAGATAGTAAAGAAAGCCACAAGGCCTTCTATAGTTATGCAAAGAATCTCCATAGCAATACCCATATTTGCTCTGAGCTACTGCATAATGCTACTTCCTATACTGAGCCAACAGCTATTGCCAATATTCTGGCTGACAGATTCAGTGCCAACTTTACCCCTCTCCCCCCAAGGAACCAGTCACAATACCAGTAGATTGCCAGATACTCAGTATTACTGTTGCACAGGTAAAACAGCACTGTCCAGGGCCAAGAATACAGCTTCTATGGAACCTGACAATATCCCTGGCTGTGTTCTACATGAACTACAGAGTGAACTGGCACCTCAACTGTGCGCCCTGTTCAATCACAGACTCACCTCAGGCTTTGTCCCTACTGAATGGTGCACTGCTATAGTCATCCCTCTCCACAAAGGAGGTATGACTACAGACCCTGTGAACTATTGCCCCATTAGCCTGACGAGTCTGATATGCAAAGCTATGGAAGGCATCATCATGGACCTAATAAACAAAGATATAGGGAATCTACCAACTTTGGATCCTACAGTTTGGTTTTGTGAAGAGTAGCTCATGCCTGCTCAACTTGGACATCTTTGAGTCAGTCACCATAGCTGTGGATGAAGGCAAGGTGGTTCATATAGCCTACCTTGACCTGGCCAAGGCCTTTGATACCATTCCCCACTCAGGAATCTTAGAAAAACTCACTAAGCTAGGAATAAAGCCCTATATCAGTAGGTGGGTTGCAAACTGGCACACAGATAGAACCCACAGTGTGAAGTTGGCTGACTCCAAGTCAGCCTGCTGACCAGTCACAAGTGGAGTCTCACAGAGTTTGGCCCTGGGTCCTCTCCTGTTTGTTATCTACTTCTCTGAAGTCCAGGCCAACATGAAGGGACTCTGGCTGACAACTGCAAGTTGGGAGCTATTATTAACTCCCAGAGTAATATTGACATCCTACAGAAAGCAGAAAGGCCCAACTGAGACCAACAACTGGTGACAGAACCATGGCCTTAAGCTCAATGCCAAAACATGTGTCATCGTCCCCTTTGCGAAAAACCCAGTTCCCATACATCAATGGTAGCCCACTGAACACAGAAGGCATTATAACAGATCTGGGAACACAGGTTGACTGCAACCTCTCTTTTGACCACCACATTGCCACTGTGGTCAGAAAGTCTTTCTATGTGGCACATCTCATTACAAAGGGTTTTGCATCCAGGAAAAAAGAGGTCATTGTCTCTCTCTACTCTTCCCTCATTAGACCAATCATTGAGTACAATGCCCTATTTGGCATGTACCTCACTAAACACCTGCGACAACTGGAGAGGCCACAAAAGTACCTCACAAAGAGGATCCTGGGCCTTAAACATTTGTCCTATATGGACAGATTAAAAAACTACGACTATTCTCTGTCTCATATCGCCTAGTTAGATGTGATCTCTACTTGACTTACAAAGCCATGTCTGACCCAGCTCTGTTAGAAATGCTACATCTAAAGAAATCCCAATCCCTCCACATCACAAGCTCCAGAGACCTCAACTTCATTACCACAATCAACAGAACATGCTGGAGGGACAGGTTCATAACCCAGAGACAGCCCATGCTATGGAATAGACTTCCCATACATGTCAAGCAGAACATGTCACAGGCCCTCTTCAAGAGAAATCTTGATGATTTGATGGGAAATAGAAAATTCACCCCAGGGATCACTCCAGTGGCTTTACTCAACAGAGGCACTGGGAACTAAGGTCGGGTAGCATGATGCCCGGGTTATCCTATTGGATAGGTTTGTAAAGGCCCCAGGGCCATTAGCCTACTACACATCTATGAACCTATGAACCTATGAACATGGCTTTCAGTCTGTCCACAAATGGCATGGCATGGTTTGTAGGCCCTGTGTTTTCTTGGTGGGAATTCCTTGTGGTCTCTGCATCTGCTGCATGTCTCTAGTGAGGTACATGCAAAAGGGAACATTATACTTTATTAGTATTCTGATGATGTTCAAGTAAAGTGCTTTATATAATCCTCAGATCTGAATATGATGGCATGACTTATGATGTGCACAACATGAGCTTTTAATACCACTATAGACACTCATTGATCAAAGTTCAGATTGATATCTATATGTGTTCCCAGCTCTTGCATCATTGGGTTTCAGCATAGTGGGAGTGTTGTCCATGCTATAATTAGCAGGGAAATTCACTTTGCAGGAGGCCAAATAAAGAGACATGTTTGCATTTATTTGTAGACTGTGTGGCTTTGTCACCAATCATTTGTCTGTGTTAGCCCCTCCTAACGTATTTTATCATCATTAGTAGATTGAATGATTGCACCAGATATGCAAGAATCAGCAAAACAGGTAAGCCAAAGACCATAAATTTTATCCTGAACTATTGAAAAATAGATTCCAAACAGTAAAGGGCCAAGCACAGATCCCTGGGTACGCCAGTGGTGACAGCTCTACTGATACAGGTTTTCACCAGATTTCACAGTATGTATTCTGAGAGTGAGTCAGTTAGTTACCCATCTAGTGACATAAGCATTAATACCATGCTGGGAGAGTTTCACAATGCCACCTGCATGAGAGATTGTGTCCAAACCTGAGGCCAGGTCAAGACAGGCAGTATGCACTTTCTTACCTTCCTCCAGGCCTCACACAGAATCAATGGGCTATGACAACATCACAGATCACCTATACCGTGACTCAGCACATACACCTTCCTGATATGGTTGAATACATACTTCAACACACCATCCATAAAAACTAATTTCCTGTAGAAGGGTGTGCATCAACATGCATCCATCTGAGTTGGGGGGGAGGCAGCACCCGATGCATGCATATATAGACACACTCTGACTCTCCTCATCTGTAGATAGAGCAAAATGTCATCATGGAGCTTTAATAAATGGACACTAGTAATATCCCAGCTGTGTGCAACAGACCTGTGTGAGTTCTTAATGCTACATCATGTCTGCTACATCTGTTGGATGTCCTGAAATAGGTCATTGAGGACATGCATGATAACAACACTATCATCCTTTTGAACTTGACAAGCTCAAAACATTTGATACAAATCTGCAGTGAGGTATTCATCTAACAATTTCAGATGTGGCCATAAACACCTACATTACCAAGTGGGGAGGCCACTGTATCTCATACATGGCATCTAATTATGTTGAAATGTGTGAAGTGACCTATATCTCAGGTCCAGTTATCAGGTCCATACATCAGCTCTCTCTGCTAGGCCCTTTCCTGTCCATTATTTAAGTCACAGATGTCACAAATTACATTCACATCCTGTGTCCACACAGTTATCTGAGGGAGTATAGATTGTGAGTAAGCAGTGACTCCAGCTGTGATATTAGTAAAATGCAGGCAGTATCAACACACACCAAAGATTACTGCTAGAGCCATAACAAAACCTGCAACAAAACAAAAACATGTGGGATGTGTTACATCAAGAAAATAACAACCCAAGAATAATGTAGTCATCACATCTTATAATCAAACAACTAGGTATGTGACCTATGTCTTGCGGTAGATGGTATGTGGAAAGTCCACCAGCATCTGGCCACAGTGGTAACTACTCCCTTGTATGTAACACAACTACTGAATATATGAAGGACATCCACATCAAAGGCCATATTACCTCCACAGTTCACAGCCTTCCTTACACCAATAACTGAGCACAATGCACCCTTCTTCATGTACCTCCCTACACATTTTCTAGTTCTGTGTAACTGAAGTGTACCATCTTTGTCACATATCTTATTAGCCATACTGAAATATTCTTTTTGTGGCATAAACATTACTATCTGATGATGTGGAGCCCCATCAAGTTGTTACACCAGATGCATGTGTGCTACCTGTTCCACTGATGCATGCATTACATACCGTTAGTATAATGGAGTGTAGCTGTTTCCAATTGGAAGAGTATCTATGATTTATTCAATTAATCACTATTTTAATTATAGATGCCTTTATATAAGTTTCAATCTCTGGGATTTTTAACCCTCCTTGTTCCCATTTTCTGATAGGATGAGAATAGGAATTTCATCAGAGTTGAAGTGATTTCCTTAAGGATTTTTTTCCTGGTGGAAGTATAAGGGCTTGTGCTATATATATTTTAGGTAACAAAACCATTTTTATCAGTTGTAACCTATCATCAAATGTTATAAACAAATTATTCCATCTGCTTATTAATGTCTTGATTAAGTCTATGGTTTTAGCATAGTTAAGCTGTAAGGTTTCCTCTATATTCTTGCCTAGGACTATTCCTAAATAGTCTAGAGTTGAAACTTGGTTTCCAATAATATGATTAACTGGAACTTGTATGTTCTTTTTTATTTAACAATAAATATTTTGATTTAGATTTGTTGAAGGAGAGTCCTGAGATTTTTTGGAAATTTGTTGTTACTATATCCACTTCACCTAACACTTCCATAGAGCTGGGTAAGGTAAGTAAGACATCATCAGCAAACATCATTATTTTAGAAATATATTGGTCATATATATTTATAACTCTTATCTTTGGGTTATTACGTATTAAAATGGCAAGTATTTCTACGGCCAGAGCAAATAAGATAGGGGACATGGGACATCCATGTCTAGCACCTCTAGTGATTTGGATTGCTTTGGAAGCAAAAGGACCAAATTTGAAATATGCTAGATTATCTTCATAGATTTTCTTTATTATTGTTATAAAAAGGGGGGATCAAATAACTGTAAGACTTTAAATAAATAACCTCAATTTAAGGAGGCAAAGGCCTTTTGATTATCTAGGCCTATAATCAATGCTTCATGGTTTCCTCTATTGAGGTAAGCTATCAGACTTAATACTCTGTTAATATTATCCTGTCTATGCTTGTTATGTATGAAACCAGTTTGGTCTTCATTAATTATTTTAGATACGGGTATTTTCAATCTATTGACCATAATTGACATAAATAGCTTATAATCATTATTCAACTAAGAAATCAGTCTGTATGAGTTGCAATGATTAGGGTCCTTATTCTCTTTTAATATAGGGGAAAATAGAGAATATCTCCAAGAAGGAGGAATATTTGCTAATGTTTAAACTTCAAGAAAAGTTTTATGTAGGAGAGAGATTAGAGAAGAAGGGAACAATCTATAAATTTGGATAATTAAGCCATTTATTCCAGGTGCTTTATTAGACTTACTTCCTTTAATCCTATCTATAATTTCCTTTTGAAAAATAGGTTTTTGTAGATCTAACTTAAGTTCCTCAGGAATTCTTGTTATGTTGGAAACGATATTCTTTAGCTTCTCACATTCATTTGTACTTATTTTATCTTTATGATGCTCTGCATAACGATAATTAAAAGCCTCCAGAATGTCCCCTATGCCTGAGATTTTTTTTCCTTTTCCCTTCATGAAAGATACAATCAATGTTATTAATTTTTGTTTGTATCTTAACTTTCATAGATTGGTTATGAAGATATGAAGATACTTAGGAGAGGTAGCATACACATTTAATTTCAGTTTTTTCATAGCTAAATTAGATTTTTGGGATAATATTTCATTGTATTTCTTATTTGCTTCTTTATTTTCTTATTATTATCTGTAGCAATTACGTTTTCATTAGACTTAAGAGATAATATTTGATTTTGGAGTTGCTGTAGCTCTGAATCCCATTCTTTACTTTTGTTCCAGCTAATGGTTTACCATATAAAGAGGCCTTAAGAGATTCCCAAAACATAATTGTGTTTTCTTCAGGTTTATAATTAATCTCTTATAATTAATTAAATCTGTAATTTATTTTAAAGTATGCCTCTTGGAGAAAAAATACTTAAGCCTTGTTTAGTTTAAGATACTTTAGTAGGTTGGCTCTTTTATATGGGTTGTTTAAACCATTAGTATTTAAGGATATCAAAGTTAAATCCATATCAGAATTCTTTAAAGATAAATAATAAAGGAAATTGTATCAATAGAATCCTGTATACATAATACTCTACCAGAATAGACAATAGAATATCAGTTGTTGTATTTCTATGTATCTCAATGCAAATAACTTTCCCCATGAAAGATAAAAGTAAAATAATGGTATCAGGAATTTCAAAACTAGAAAAACATTTAAATAATAACAAAATTAGCATATTTCACTCTGATATAAACTTTAATACACCCGATACATGGAATGAGATATATTCCTAGTCTAGCAAACAAAACTAAATCTTCTAGACTACCTATACCAACCATCAACTTTTGTTGGTTCGAGCCCATGAAAACAAAGTAAAAAATGCAGAATATATTATAAATTAAGAGAAAAATAGTAGTGATAAACAACTAATCAGGTATTGATTCCAGTTAGGTTTTAGAGATGAGTTACATACACTATTATTAGAAACATTAAATATTTATACAGTAATTATTCACTAAGGAAGCAAGAGATATATTTGGATATCTATAATCTGAATGTAGTGCTTAATAGACTAAGGACACATTAGCTTTATTAACAATCTAAAAGATTACCCAAAATACCTAAGCATGACATCTGTATTAGTTCTAATAAAAACTTCAAAATAGCAGAGCAAATCAAAGAATCATTTAGCATTTGTATTTACTTGCCCTCTGAATAAATCTCATCATGACAAACTCCCACTAAATAAAAAGTTCACAAGAATTGGGTGTTAGCACATAATGAGTGTGTGTCATTCCCAAAAGATGTTAACATAGATTTTTAGAAATATTCCATAAGACATATTTGTTCTTAATTAACTCCTAAACTTTTGGAATAGCAGATGTTTAAATAACTGACTAAAATCAATAATAATTAACTAGCATCAGTTAAAATGACAAACATTTGTAAAAAAAATATTATTTATATAAAATTAACTATGGATAACAGGTCTTAAAAGTAAATGACTCAAAGGTAAAATTAAGCTAGAGATAGCTCTAAATATCTATCATAATAATAGGTTAATACTGAAACTCAAAACTTGTTTGTTGTGTTATCACTAGTCATAGATATTACTGAGCTCTTTCCCTGTCATAAAGTGCTAATAAACTAAAAAACATGACTTTATAATAACTGAAAACATGACATCTGAAATATAAATAATATCTAGGATACAATAAGGAAATCAACATATTAAATGCAAAGTAATTATAGTTCAATCTAAATTATTCATACATATATTTGCTAGGATTTAGTATGGTGTTTGAGTATCCTTACAGTTATTACTATTAGTCATAAGCATTTCCTGAAATGTATAAGCCTATACTAAACACTTGCTAAGAGTTACTGATAAATCTTCTTGGACTGATGTTAAAAAGAAAAAAAAAACTGAGTCAAAGATTGATGTTCCCATTAAATCTCTCAAAGCATCTACTGCAACTGGACTTTAATTTGTTTTATACTTGCTAAATCTCCAAGTATGGTATGTCATGACAATATTTTTCTTATTGCTTTTCTTTCTCTTTTTGCTTTTTCATTTCTATACTTTTTTTGTTCATATACAAATTAAATAACTGTTTATGCATTAATTTTTTTCTGATATTGGAATACCACACATGGTAAATCATCATTTAAAGGGAAAAGGACTGTCAGAGTAATGAAGTGCACATGATGTTAGAACCATATGTAGATTAAAGCAAAGTTCACCACAGTTCAAACAAACAGAGTTAGTTTTTAAAAATAATTGAAGGAGTGACCCACTTAGTAATGACCCATGGATGAAAACAGTGAGTAATTACATGTATTAGCATAGTGATTTATGATATAACTGCAAGGCAGCAAATCACTTTCAAAAGGCTACTTTGTATCCATTTCAGTAACTGAATGAAGACTGAAAAACTAATTACATTGCTTTCTAATCCATCAGAAATTTCACTTAGTCACATGGTTTAGAATGATGCTTAGAAGAAAAGTGTTAATAAATTAAAAAAGATACAGCTGAGCCATTAAATAGCCACATATTAGACAGGTTTATCCATGTTTAATTTTGACTTACAAATATGTTGCATTACTAAATGGAACAAAAGCAAAGGAAGGGCAAGAACAACTCTAATACTTGAGGAGAAATGAAAAATCACAGGCACTTTGGCTTACTGTATTACATCATGCATGTATAATTCTATCTAAAAGCCCTTTGGGGCAAGGGAATGGAAAGAATGCAGACAGACCTGTTGCAGAGAAAGAAAATGTCAGCAAATACTTCAAAAATCCTGACATGGAAGGTCATTTATCCACATGTCAGTGATTGTACACTCTCAGGGTCATATGAGCATTGCATAGGAAAAGCCAGACCTGGGCAATAACTCCACACATTTCAAACAGATAAATGACAAAACAGCTTGTACATTTTTCACAGGTATTTACCTTTTGTAACACCTGTAATATATGAATTGTTGTTCCATCATGGAGATTAGTGGCATAAGTGATTTGTATACATAATGCAACTATAATATGCACACTGTAATCAAGTGCCAGATTCCAAACTAATTTACACATGGAGTATTGCTCTGTTTCAAGCTTTCCTGTTATACCTGATTACAAAAGAAGCCAACACGGTTTCCCATATAACATATGCTAAGGGCACTCTGTGTAATTATACACCTGATTCTACAGCAAATAACCCACTTGCTACCTTCTCAGAATTTAGTATATTTTGACATGTGTACAGGATTATATATTGGCAAAATGAATAGGCAACTAAAATAAAGAAAGAATAAATAAGCATTTGTATTAAATTAAGCAATATGAAAAACTGATTTGTGAAACATTGGCTAAATATGTGCAGAGAATAGTATGTAACATTTGCTCAAATGTATATTTTTACAATTAGTTAGTAATCAAGGTGGAAACAAATATTAATTTCAAAGAGATGGTTGAGTAAGATTGGAACACTAAACCTAATGTTACAAACTCATCCATGGTTGAGTAGGATTGAAACACTAAACCTGATGTTATGATCTGGCCTGGTCTAAATGATCATTATAGTCTGACATCAATACTCAAACACAGAAGTCTTGGAAATTGCATGTATATGAATCTTGTGTTCTTTATTATCACGTCTTTAGTTTAAGAGGGTATCTCTTTATGTATGCCAGCGACAGCACCATAGAGCATCAATGTGCTTTGAGTTGAGTTTTGTTATTTTGTTGGTTTAATGAAATTCCTTCAGTCACTAGTTTTTGTGCATGTCTTTTTCCTTTCCTTTTCTTTTCTTTTAACTATAGTATGATTTTGTACTGGCAGGAGAAGAACAGAGTAAAAGGTTAGGGGTATCAGTGCAGGGTGGCAGAATACCTCTATTATTGTACATTTGACCTTCTAAAGTCAGGTCTAATGTTTCAGCCATGTTTTTTCATGAAATTAGTTGATGTGAATAAATCTGACTCCTCAAAACTGAATCAGCACTGTGCAATCACCCTTCTAGAACTGCATGCATACTTGTCTGTATAACACTGACACATAATTTATGATATCCAATTAAAATGACTCATCTGTGCATCCCATAATGTAGACCTAACGTATCCTCATATAATTCCATGTACTTCATTAAATCACTTTCTATAAATCTGGTAATATAGCTGGCACCTTTAACCTTTTGATCAGTGTGTTGAAGCTACTAAATAGTATATCATTATTTTAAGTAATTATTCTTTTAATGCATTTTGATAGTTCATGTTCAAAATGTTAACTAATGCTGCCACATTTTTCCAGTGTGATCATAGAATATCAGACGAATAACAAGATAAGTTCTTTTAAGGTACTAGTTACACAGAATACTTAAATGGCAGAATCACATTTTGTTAATTTTTCTAGTTGAGCCAAAACAAAATCTCTTAAATACCGAAAATGTTGGTCCAACATACACACACACACACACACACACACACACACACACACACACACACAGACACTCACACACACACACACACACACGCACACACACGCACACACACACACACACACACACACACACACACACACACACACACACGCCCGCACGCTCGCACGCACACACATTAACACAAACACACACACAGCATATATTATTACTTTTTTTTTAAAGTCCACAGTTGTCTGTACATACAGTAGTAATGGTTTTAGCTCTTATTTACAAACAGTGAACTGTAGCTTGCTGTATATACCATTGTCTTTCAGACCTGTCGTAATATGTACTTGCATAATTAATAAAGCTTTTGAGGGTTTAAAAATGTAATTATACTCATCTGTGAATTGCACAACCAGTTGAAGATTCTGAATGGTGAACCAAGAATTGCAGCTAACCACGATATAGTAATGGGAACCAAAGTGGACTCATTGTGCAGCAACATCGCCAACACACAAGGTTTACTCGGGATTAAAAGATGAAGGCAGGAAAAAACATAAATAAAACAAAATAATAATATGCTGAAATGAAAACAAAAATATCTTAGCTACAATTACTGTACAGCTGACCCTGGTGGTCTGTAACACAAGTAAAACACATGTGCACCCACAGATGAATGTTCTCCATCTAACTACACATAAAACATAGGGATAATGATTCACAGATCTGAGCCAAAAATGCTTCATGTATACACTTCAGTTTCTGCAACCATGAAAAATGTCAGAACAGCAACATATATCAGCATACAAATATATTAATATGCAAAACAGGAATACATTATGTACAGCTATATACACTTTTCACACCACACATGTAGGTAATACTTCTCTGCTGAACCCTTTCAGATGATTGTACTGGATATTTTTAGTTTCTGGGGTGAGTAACATGATTCTGCAGAAGACAGTCTGTTACAGCTACCCATGATGGTGGAATAGAAAAATTGGGGGCAGACCAAGAAACCAAAGTCTGCATCAAATGAGTATGACTATGGTGCCTTATATGGTATAAGCAGATGAAATGTCATGATCAAGGTCACTGGGGGAGAGAGAAATAAGTAATACATAAACTGATTTATTGCCATTGAACTGATAAAAGTGCTCAAAATGTCTTCAATGCAGTTCAACAGGTCATAAAATTGTGTGTCAGTGATGTTCTGGCCTACCAGGACATTAGTGTGCCCACTACATTTTCTGAATGGTGCACCTATAACACAAACTGGCTATGCAGAGTAATGTAACAGTGAATATGTGAATAAGGGTGTCAGAATGGAAGCGTACTAAAAAAATAAAATAACAGTGAAGTAAACTTATTCATTTTACTAATTTTGCAAAGGAAAAGCCTTCAATACAGACATTTACTAATACAGAGTTTAGTATCCATTTTAAAGGGCAATGCAAACTCTCAAACACTGTTACTTTTTGAAACAGGAATATGGAGTGTCATCAGTCTGGCATGATTTTCTTTTCCTTCTCCAATACCACCATTCAGGAAAAAAGCCTTAAATTTTCTAATAGCCTAGAGATTACTGTTTTACAAGAAAACAGCAGTATAAATTATTTCCACAGTTTACTGCTGGTGTCTTAACAAATGCCAGTCCTGAATGGTTTATCTGGGAAATCTTTCCTGGGGATTCAGTAAACTCTGTGTTTGTGCAATGAGCAGCAGTGTAAATTGCATATGCATGTCGCATATCATGCTTACACAGATACAAGCATGGTTTTATGGCCAGCAACAGTATTACCAGCCAGGAACCCATGTAAAGCAGCACAAACAGCTGTGGGCATGCAGACATGTTTACCTATGGGCAAACTAGTTCTGTATGATCGCGCAGATAGCCACAATGACTACTGTGGCTTAATATAAGGTAATGCATAAACTTCTAATACATAAGAAAGTGTAATCAGTACAGAGCACTGTGCAAATCTGCTTTAGGCATGCAGAATAAACATTTTGGTACTAATTAGTGGGTCTATATCTTTTCAGTGAACCGTCACTTCCATGAATGGCATTTCATCGGAAATGCCATTCATTAAATTCCCCTCACACCCCCCACTAATTATATATACCAACTCTGAGATCACATTACAGTGGGGAAAAGGCAAATTTCCTGATCCTCACTGTACTGCAGTCTCAGTATGAACAGTTTGATGAATGGTATGTTTGATGCAATTGCAGTGAAAGTGCTATTCAATGAACTGATTTTTTGAAAAACTGATAGGGACCTGGTAATCAGTAAGGGTACATAGACTGCATTATAAATAATTATTTTAGGGATATGTGTGTAATGAAAAGGGGCATACACATGAGTTGTATAAATTAAAACAGGGGGAGGGGACAAGTGAAACATGGTAATGTACACCAAATGAAGGCATGCCAATGTACGTATACCACAAAGACAATACAGTTGCCGCATGAACAGTAATGACATATCTACATAAAACAGTATGTACTGCTGTATACACCTCCTGTGTGGGTATAGTCATAGCATCCCACAGTTGTATTTTATGTGACTGTCATACAAGATGACATATCAATGGAGACAAATTTGTTGTGCTGTAAGCATCCTGACATGATCACTGCAGACATTTATCAAGAATGGTATATACACTAGAGGGTATGTACATATTGTGAAGATGTACAAAATGATTTGCTTCAATGTGAATGCAATGTCTGCTTAGGTCCCAGCCAAACAGCACACATAGCAACAGGCTTACTGTCAACAGTAGAGAGAAGTACACACAATGAGGGGCAATATAAGAATAATAAAACCACACATCTGTGTCACTAACATTAAATATGTGATTGTGAGTTAGTATACATGTTCTGCATGAACACAGGTGTACAACTGTAATAATTTGTCAGTAATCTATAAGGGGAATCAAGTACACCTTCCTGAAAAAATAACACCCTTCAGAGGTGTTAAGAGGGACACTAGTACACCTGTAGTTTAAATTACGATCAGGCGTAGCTAACTGACTGGTTTGCATGGCATATATATTTTACAATCCACACTTGCACGAATGTAAGCCATGCCAGTAATGTTGTTAATGAGCAATGTATTTAATAGGTGCATCACAGATTATGTAACATGCATGTATCTTGTATAACACCTTCAAGGGAACTCTGCACTGTCAGTTCCTAATGTTTGTGCAGCAAAAAGAATACTTGGATATGGCTAATAAGATGTGTGGGAGTTCACTCTGGCAAAATTACAGAGAACTATGAAACCTTGTTAAAAAGCAAGTCAGCAAAGACAAAAATGCCTACTATAGCTCTGCTCAACTCAACACCAAATGTAGCACTCACAAGTTTTGGTCTACTCTTAACAAAATTATTTCTCTATGCTGTCCCACCAACCCCTCCATATCCGAATAAATCTCCTCAGGAAAACACAACCCTCTTAAACAAACACTTTATTGAAACAATCCAAAAACTTACACCATTCAGTTCAACTACAACTACTTCCCCAACCCCTCCCAGCCCACACACCAATAACCTGTTCTCCTTTCATCCTGTTCCCATTTCCTACATTAAATCTCTTCTTCTGAAACTTAAACCCTGCTCTCCCTCACTGCCAATCTGCCTCCTACCTTCCTCAAACTCACTGCAGAATCTATAGCCTACCCTGTATCTCTTCTTATCAACAGTACTATTTCTGAAGCTACTGTCCCTGTCCTATGGAAGTCTCTTCACTATCCCCTTGCATAAAGGAGGTAACTCAACTGACCCATCTAACTACCGACCCATCGCCATCCTATCACCCCTCTCTAAGATACTCAAAAAATGCATTCACTCACAGCTTCTCAACTACCTCTTCCAGCATAACTTTCTCACTCCCACTGAACGCGGTTTCTGTCCAAACCACAGCGCAACTACTGCCCTACTATCTTTCATCCATACTATCGCCGAAGGCCTGAGATAACAATCTACTCATATTCTGTCTCTTTCTTGACCTTTAAAAAGCTTTCAACAGAGTCTCTCACCCCATACTATTATCTAAACTTGCTAACCTCAACCTATCAGCTACCTCCCTCACCTGGTTCTCCAACTACCTCTCCAGTAGGCAGCAATCTGTCAAATGGCTCTCCTCCTACTCACCCTTCATACCAGTCCCAACTGGAGTACCACAAGGATCCATCTTGGGCTCCCGACTATTTAACATCTTTACCAATGAAGTTTAGACATCTAGCAAACAATCCTCCCTCATCCAATACGCAGACGACTCAACTCGCATCTCCATCTCCAGCAATATATCTGAACTCCACACCCTAACCCAACACACCTTTCTATCAACCAAAAAATGGTTATTTGACAACCTGCTCATCCTCAACCCTAAAAAGACCAAAGTCCTACTCTTTCTCCCTCGTTATCTTTCTCAACATCTACCATTTCTTCTTTCAACAATACAATCATTAATCCTGAAACTTACACAAAGCTCCTAGGTGTCATCATTGATGATTAACTCAGATTCAACCTACATATACTACAATGCATAAAAAGAACACATTAGAAGCTAGGTTTGCTATACCGCAACAAAAAAATTTTTAACATCTACTGCTAGATTCTCTCTAGCACAAACATTACTCCTCCCCTCCCCTCCCTCACTTATACTGCCCCTATTCTAACCAACATTCAGACCACAACCTTGAATAAATTTCAACAAACATGCTATAAAATAGCTAGGTTTATTACAAACTCTCTATGCAACTCATACCACTGCCTGGCCCTAAACTCTCTACAATGGCTTAACCTCCCCCAACAACTCCTTCTATCACAAGTTCTAATATTACATTCTATTTTATACAAACCTTCTTCTTGTCCAGCCCTCTCATCCATAGTCTCCACATATAACCCACCTCAGACCCTTCAAACCTCTAACCAGCAACTCCTCGATATCTACCAGCTAAAGAAAAATGTAGGTAAACTACTATATAAATGCTCTGTAGCTCAAGCCTGGAACAAACTGCTCCAACACATATGTCCCATCACCCACCCTCTACACTTTAAAAAAGAACCGAAACTTCATCTACTTAATACCAAAATTTGCCCCTGTCAAGACCCAACTTAACCCACCTTACCCCTGTATATGTATCTAATATAACCTCCCTCCAATTTTGCCTTGTAACTCACAAGATGCCTACCTACTATACAAAATCAACAATACTGAAAGAAATCTAATATTACATAACTCTATCTTTATCTTGTAAATAATACTATATGTATATTACTATGTGCATGCTTTCTACTATGTATATACTTGCTACAATAGGTATGCTTTCTATTTTGTAAGTGTATGCTTTCTACTTTGTATCTTAGACGTGGTGTTTTTCTCAATTTTATTTACTCCTTGCATTGTGAAATTTTTATTTTTATTTTTGTACTTCTTAAACACTGTAAATTGTTTGTAACTGGAGCTTTTCTCCTTGGGTCACCACTGCAAATGGGCCACAAGCCCAGCTGGACCAACCCAGTTAACAAATGTCATAAAATAAATAAATAAATAGTGATATATTTCAGTAAATCTTCTCTGGAAGATGTGTTAGGAGGTACATGCAAAAGGGTACACTGCACTCAAATATTGCAATGGGACTATAATGTCCTTTGATGTGAATGTCCTGCAACAGTTCAGGAGTTGTGCAATAGACAAGTGATTAGTCACCACTGTGGGCACTTGCTGGTGGACATTCTGCATAATATATACCTGAGTACACAAATCACATATCACTTGGTCTGCTCATAGGGATGTGTTGTCTATATTGTAATTACCTTGTGTATTTGCTGCCATAATGGAACTAATCTCCCTAAATTTTTGTTCATCTACTGTGCCTCCATGAGTCTGGCAACAATCCTTTGTGTGTGTGTTAATGCTGTCTGCATTATACTAATACAAATTTTGGATTCAATGATTGTTCACAGTTTACAGTCCTCCATAAAGCTGGTTAGACAAAGGATGTGTAAGTTAGTCTTGACTGCTGAGACTTAAATAATGAACAGGAAAAGGCCTAATACAGAATTCTGAGGTACGGACCTGATCATTGGACTCTAGATAGAGGTAACTTCACACACATTTTCTGTCATGTATGTGATCCATTTGTCTGCCCACTTGGTGATGTTGGTGTTTATGCCCATTTGAAATAGTTTATTTGTAATATCTGAGTGTGGATGTCTGCCAAATGCCTTGGCCAGGTGAAGTTATGCAGGATGAGAGTGTTTTCCTCATGGTGACCTTCTTGAAGATATCAGACAGATGTAACAGACATAATGTAGCCTTAAGATACCAAAAATGGGTGTGGTACACAGTCGGGAGATTACATCTGTCCATTTGATAAAGTCCATGAGAACTCATTGGTCTGCCTCACAGATGAGGAGAGTCAGGAGTATGGGTCTATAATGCTATACATAAGGTGATGTTCCCCCTGGTCAGATGGATGACTGTTGCTGTACACCCTTCTATGAGAACATAGGCTGTCTGGAGCCTGTGTTCAAGTAGGAATCCAACTGTGTCTGCTAGGTGACATTTTAAGTCATGCTATAGGCAAACTGGTATGTTGTCAGGATCCATTTATTTTGTGTTAGCTGTAGAGAGCACCATACCTCTCAACTGTACAGAATTTCGCAGAATGTCCAGATTTTTGCCTTATATTTTTGGTGTGTTCTTCCTAAAATCTGTAACTTTCTGGCAAATAGCTGAGGATTGAAGTCATGTAAATAATGAAAACATTTGAGTTTAAGACTCCACATCCTTCAGAAAATGTATGCTAATGCAAAATCTGTTATTCTATCAACTTTCTAAGTTTGTAAGAGCGATATTTAAAATCTGTCCCTATCCCCCCCATCATTTTAGGCTTTGTCCAGATTTTTGTTCTAAGAGGTTGAGAGGTATGGAGAGCACACAGATGAGCTGCTCTCTTGAGGAGAAAAACTGAGTAATGTTTGAATGTATGCTTTGGCTGATGGCCAGTGGCAACAGGGGTGTGAAGTGTGGGACAAACTGTCAGCTAGCAGATTGTCTATTTTCTCTGGTTGAGAATGGTTGCTGCCATCCATAAATAGCTGTGGGCTTAGTGGTGTATTCCCCCTAACATGTTACCTTTATTGAAATACATAAATTCTGAAAACACCTACAAATACAGTCTTGGTTGTGCATCACATGCCACATACTGGTACTGTTCACACAGTCATACAACTGGACCAATGTCACTGATTAAATCAATTGTAAAAAATATGCCTATATGTGTTTCATGGGAAAGCTATGTTTGAGCAGCCTAATGATATTTAAAACACATAACAAATCAGTTGCCTGGGCTCATGCAGAACATTTCTTGACACAAATGTTACTAGTCACACAATTATGCTGCTGAACACATCAATAATTCTTGGGAATAGCAGCACAACTGCACAAACAATGCATTACACAAGGCTGCAATTGAATAAAAACATATATTTCTGTTTATATCATAGCATTACGACATATGACTGAAACAAGGCATATGTGCCCATGTAATCAGTATGCATCTATATTGATGTCTGTTGCAGAGCGTATAATGTTGATAGGTAGAGACATGCTCACCTGTGCCATACTATAAGTGTCTCTGTGATGGTGAAATGAGAGCTGTGTAGAATGTTGATCTGCTTCACTACATCAACACATGTCTTAATAAACCAGCAATATACATAACAGTTTATCATACCATGCCAACAGTTTTCAGGAGGTATATTACTACTGTTATAAAAGGAGCATGTAATGAAATTGCAGCAGTGGCCATCGATACATGAGCTCACATCACAGATTATAAGACCTTCTTGTATGCATACTGTATATCCCCACCTCAAAATAGCATGTGTCAGTGACAGCAACATTGACATGTCAAATTATTATAGGACACTATTAAGCTAATGGCCAATGTCACATAAAATCCTAGCCATTATTTTACCATTTAAAACAAACTCCATATAACTATATGATGGAAAATTGCAAGAGTATTGTGCATATGTGTGTATTTGCTGGGTTTCATTACATACTGCCACTGTCCATATGGAGCATGTGCACCACACCATGACAGAATTAGTAGTCACACATGCGGTGGTCTTGAGATGGCTTGCAGAGGTTCATGGAAGGACTCTGCTTCATGATGTGTGTATGCATATTGGATATGAGGACATCCTCCACTTCTCTGCAGGAAGAATGTTTAGTTTCATAGTTTCATAGTTTAGTACTAGGCTATCTGCCCTGGGGCATTTGCAAGCCTAGCCATAGTAATGTGGCTTTCGCTACCCCTTGAAATGGTACAAGAATGCACAGAATAGATTTAGAATACTGTGCCTCTGTCTAGTAGTGACACAGTGAAGGTCCCCTTATATAATAGAATTAGTTTACTGTGTCCCTGTCTAGTAGTGACACACATGTGATCCCTGGGGTAAACTTACGATCTCCCATCCACTCATCAAGATTTCTCTTGAAGAGAGTCAGTGAGGGGCTCTGCCTAACATGAACTGGGATCTTGTTCCAGAGCATGGGAAGCCTCTGGGTTATGAATCTATCCCTCCAGCATGTCCTATTCATACTTGTGCCGAGGTTTAAGTCTTTAGCTCTCGTGGTTCTGATGGATTTGGATTTTTTGAGGTGGAGCATGTCCATCAGTTCCTGATTGGACATGGCTTTGTACGTCAGGCAGAGATCACCTCTGAGCAGGTGGTATGCTACTGAATAGAGCTGGAGTTTCTTTAGTCTGGCAGAATAAGACATATGTTGGAGACCCTTGATCCTCTTGGTGAGGTACTTTTGTGGTCTCTCCAGCTGTTGCAAATGCCGTGTGAGGTACATACCAAATGGGGCATTGTACTCAATCATGGGTCTGATGAGGGAGGAGTATAGGGGTACAATGACATCCTTGTATCTGGATGTGAATCCCTTCATGATAAGGTGTGCAAGGTAGAATGTCTTTCTAACCACTTTGGCAATGTGGGTGTCAAATGAGAGGTCGCTGTCGACTTGGGTCCCTAGGTCTCTGATTACTTTTTCCGTACTCAGTGGGTTGCTGTCTATGTGATAATTTGTGGGTACTTTGTTTTTCCCAAAGTGGATGACTATACATTTTTTGGCATTTAGTTTAAGGCCATGACTCCGGCACCAGTTGTCTGTTTCTGTGAGGCCTTTTTGTAGGATGTATGTGTCCGCTGGTGTGTCGACTATGGCACCTAGTTTGCAGTCATCTGCAAACTTTGTCAGCCACAACCCTCCCATGTTTGCTTTAACATTTGAGAAATAAATGCCGAACAAGAGGGGTCCCAGGACAGATCGCTGTGGGACACCACTTGTGACTGGCTTTGAGTCTGACATTGCTCCAGTGATTTTAACTTTATGGGTTCTGTCCTTTAGCCAGTTTGCAACCCATCTAGTGACATAAGGGTTTAGATTTAAGCTGTTGAGCTTATCTATAATGCCTGAGTGGGGTATTGTGTCGAAGGCATTAGCCAAGTCCCGGTAGGCTGTATGGACTGCTTTGCCCTCGTCAATGGCTCTACTGTCTGTTTCAAAAAAGACAACCAGGTTCAAAAGGCAGGATCTGCCCTTTACAAAGCCGAACTGGGTGGGGTCAAGTGTCTGTAGGTCCCCAATGTCTCTGTTTATGAGTTCCATAATGATTCTTTCCATAGCTTTGCAGACCAGGCTGGTTAAGCTTATGGGGCGGTAGTTCCCAGGGTCTGTAGAGGTACCTCCTTTGTGGAGTGGGACCACTGTTGCTGTACGCCAGTGTTCAGGTACATATCCTGTAGTAAGGCTAAGGTTAAATAGTATTTTTATGTGCGGGTTTAGCTCCACTTGGAGTTCACGTAGCACACAACCCGGGATACTGTCAGGTCCCATTGATGCTGTGTTTTTAGCTTTGCTGAGGGCGGCTCTCACCTGAACATCTGAGATGACAGGGAGATTACATTCAGCTGGTATAAGTATTTCTTCTTTTGGGGGTGAGGGAGGGGAGAAATTTGCACTGAACCTGTTAGCCAGAATGATGGCAATATCTGTGGGTTCATAGCTGAAGAAGGCTTTGTGGTTATCTTTAGTGTCCTTAGCGATTTTTCTGTCAAAGTTGGCCTTGGATGTTTTTATGCGAGAATGTAGTTTTCTGCTAGTGTTGATCAGAGATGTCTTCCATTTATGGGATTTTGCTCTGTCGTGCAGTAGCTTCCTTCTTTTGTTATACAATTTGTTAATGGCTGAGGTCCACCAGACAGGACGCTTGCCTTTGGTGGAGAGGGACTTGGATTTATTTGGGATTGCATGATCCATGCATTCTTGGAGATGTCCATAGAAAGCATTTGTGAAGGATTCAGCATTGTGGGATGTGGTATCCACTGGCCCAGTGGGCTTAAAGGATACCATCTCAGTCTTAAGAAGAGTGAAGTCTGCTTTTGAGAAGTTTTTCACTGTGGTCTTTTGTGCTGGGGGTGGAGGTGGGATATGTATATCCAGGGTGATTAGTTTGTGGTCAGATCTCACTAGTGAGGGGTATACCTCCAGTGTGGAGCATTTTGTTCCCATGTTTGTGATGATCAGGTCTAGTATATTATCTCCCCTAGTGGGAGAGGTGACTAGTTGTTCTAGTGTATTTGAATTTATGAATTCCAGGAACCTTTGAGCTAGGGTGTTAGGGCTAGAATAATGTACCCAATCTATGTTAGGGTAGTTGAAGTCTCCCAGTATGATGGTATTTTGTGATACATTCATATCCTCCAATGTCTTCAGGAAGGCTGAGTGGGGTTCCTGAGATTGGGAGGGTGGTCTGTAACATGCTACCAGTTGTATAGCTGTTTTTCCTATGGTTAGTTGCACCTGTATGGTCTCCGATGCTTCATGTGTTGCTACTAACCTGGAGGTGTGGGTGTCCTTGATGAATATGGACACTCCCCCTCCCTTTGTGGTTCGGCCCCGGTTTTGGGGCCGAAAAGCATGATACGAGGTATAGCCTGGTAGTGCTCGGGTGCTCTCAGGAGCCTTGAACCAGGTTTCAGTTACTGCACAGACGTCGATGTTCTCCATCTGGGCAGAGGAAAAAAGATGATAGTAAATGCATGGGGCTACATGAAATATTCTCCTAAGTGGTGGTGAAATGAAGATCAGCTGTAAATATCATGCAAGGACAAGGACCATAATGTACCAGCAACCACATGCATAGCAGTACTCTAGGTCTTTTTTGAACATTACACCTGTGTATGTATAGAAAATGAATGGCATGCAATGTAACAGTAACACCACCACTTATGTCTGATTTTAACACTGTCATGTTACACTTTATGAAGTATAATAGCATCATTGTATGCTGAGAAGAACATGTTGGGAGGAGTGTCTGACATGGATGTGTAGTCTCACCTCTGTTTAAAAATTGTCTCAAAAGTAATACTTGGATGTAGAAACTGGGAGCCATTACTGAATCCCCAAGTAATGTGGATATTCTACAAAAGGGAATTACAGAAACAGGTGCTTGGTACCAGAGCAACAGGCTCAAGCTTAATGCCAAGAAATGTATAGTTATCTCCTTTGGGAAAAAACATGTACCCATGAATTACCACATAGGTGGCAGTACACTAAACACCAAAAGTGTGATGAGAGACTTAGGGACACATGTGGACAGTGGTTTCACCTTGAATAACCATATCGCCACAACAGTCAGGAAATCCTTTTATGTGGCACACCTCATCACTAAGGGCTTTTCATCCACTAAAAAGGAGGTCATTGTCTCACTGTACTCATCCCTCATAAATCCCATTATAGAGTACAATGCCCCATTTGGTATGTACCCCACAAGTCATCTGCAACAGCTGGAAACACCACAGAAATACCTCACTAAAAGAATCACATGCCTAAAGCAGATGCCCTATGCTGACCATCTAAAAAAACTCCAGCTATACTCTGTGGCATATCATCTACTCAGAGGTGATCTCTGCTTAACATACAAGGCCATGTCAAACCCTGAGTTGTTGTACATGCTCCACTTAAAGAAATCCCAATCTCTCAGAGCTACATGCTCCAGGGATCTAAACCTTGTCGTTACAATGAACAAAACATGTTGGAGGGATAGGTTCTTGACCCAGAAACTCCCCATACTCTGGAATAGACTGTCCATACATGTCAAGCAGAGCACCTCCTTGGCCCTCTTCAAAAGGAACCTTGACGATTGGATGGGAGATAAGAAATTCACCGCAGGGATCACATCAGTTGCCCTGCTAGACAGGGGTCCAGGGAAGTAAATATTGTGGGAAGAAATATCCAGAGAATTGCTATGGCTAGGATTTTATAGGCCCTAGGGCCAATAGCCTAGTACCAACCTATGAACCTATGAACCTATACACACTCAAGTTGCCTACTGTCTTATTAGAACCATTATATATAAGCCTGTTTGACATGGATGAGTAAGCATGTACAACTGTCAAAATAATTGTACTCCACACACACACACACATACACACACACATATATATACATATGTATATATATATATATATATATATATATATATATATATATATATATATATTTATATTTATATATAGGTAAGGGAACTTGTGAACATAGTAAATAATGTCACTGCTATGGCACAAGCTTGTCTTGAGTACTGTAAGAGTGCATGTTATACAGAATGACATCATCAGTGTATGCTACAAGAACATGTTCTGAGGATTGTCTCACATAGCTGTGGACTCACATGTCACTCTAATATTGTCACCATACTGATTGTTGAATGAATACACAAACCAATTGACCGCAGACAGAGTAAAACCCTTTGCTAACTATCTACAGATCATAGTACTTAATGCAAGCACCACAGCAGAAGTCTGGTTTTTATAGTGACAGACAACACTTTATAGCTAGTAGTAGGAGTGTATCACATGCTGTTCTAAAATGATCTCTTGAATGTGCAGCAACTGATTATACACACACACACACACACACCAGTTGACTGCAGTGCGATTAGAACCCCTACCTTACTAGGTACACAAGCTAGAGAACTCAGTACTTAATACAAGAACCATGGCACAAGTCTGACTTTTGCATTGCTGCAGCACAATTTATAGAGGACAGCATCATCACTGGATGTTTCAGATAATGTTGAGAGGCCTGTATGACATGGATGAGTAGCATGTATGACTGTCAAAATATTTGTACTCCATGGAACTGTATTGCTGACAGTAGGATACAAACTTACACTATTTGGACTAGACATACACACATGACAGTTGAATACAGTGAAATTAGAACACCTACCTAACTAGGTACATCAGCTAGAGAACTCGGCATTTAACTCAGGTGCCACAGCACAAGTCTGACTTTTACAATGATGCTGGATAATTTCTAGTGGATGACATCCTCACTGGATATTTGTGAGAAGATGTCTTGAGGCCCGCATGACATGGCTGCCTAGCTATTAATGATTGTCATGATTTTAGTTCTGCATGGAATGGACTGATGACAGGATATGGACTGATGTTCCTCTGTCTATGCACACACACATATACATAGATAGAAACACACACATAATGTGGCTGCTGTGTTAATTTAGCACACGTGTAAGCATTTTATTCCCATCTGAAAAACACAGTAATTATTGCAACACTTCTGAAGTATGTTTTTGCCTTGTCACACTGGTCTTTATAGATGATGCCATCAACATTATATGATGTGGGCAAAATATCCTGTTATGAGAGTGGTGTGCAAAGAGTGGATATACTATTTCTTGTTGTGTTTATAATGTGTAGGTATATTTTAAGCAAAAGCTTGTAAAACTAGCTGCAAACAGCTGTCAAGAATGCATATAGCAGAACTGAGACATATGCAGATGTTTGCAGTATGTTGTGTATTACACACTTATCTTCACATACAAACACTACATTTTGTAATCAGCATGGATGCAACTGTGTATGTATATGTGTTCATATTGGTGAAGAATTTCTGTTCACATTAATACATGTAAAAGACAATAGGAATGTCTATTCTCAATATAAAGGTATACATGACATGTAACAATATAATTTTGCTATTTATTTCTGTAGTTTAGTTGATATTTGGGAATTAGTACTGACATACCAAGTTTCACGTGCATGAGTATAGGTAACGTGAATCTGTAAATATATGTTCAGCCAGTAAAAAGTGCCTTCCCTTTCATTGTGTCTTTACTTGGATTTTAATGGGATGAAGACTAACTGGGCAGTAAGCATAGCTACTACATGCTAATAACCACTTTCCATAGTACACCACAGAGCAGCTCGTTTGTGCAATCTATGACTAAGTGTTTGCACATGCGAGATACACACTTAAGGACTCTTTCTTGAAGTTGAGAAGTACTTTTATCATATTGACTATGGTAGACACAGCTAACAGATACTATGATATTCATAGCTATTTCATTTCAGAAGTGTTGTGTCATAAATTGTATAATCTTAACTTTTATTGCTTTCCTCGTTTGCACATATTTAAGTGATGAGCAAATGTGGGTGTATGCTTCATTTAGAAACTTATGAGAAACTTATGAGAGTTCCATTGGTTCTTTTGCCTCAGTGCAAATAAGTGGAAGAAAAACACCTGCTGCCTAGCTGACTCTGTGGCAGCTGGTGCAGTAGCAACTAACCCTTATTTTGAGAAGAAATGATACAGGGTTTTAATCCAGCTCTATCAATTTTTTTACATATGTATTCATGGTGTAATTAAATAATTACATGTGATAATTATTGGAAATGTGAGAGGGAATGACTACAGTAAAGTACTGTATAAAAACAAAATGTACACATATAGATTTACATATTTATACGGTCGTGAGTATAAATAAATAATTATATGACATTTTTAGTATGAGTGTGTTTATTCTACTTTAGCTGTGTGTTTCCATAGTGCAATGGGTTTAAGCAGCATTGTGCAGAGGTAACTGCACCATGCCATAGCACAGGAAGAACCATTCACCATCATTCATCATTGGTACACAATGCCAAACTGTGTGCAAATGCAAAGGGCAAAAAGTGAAGGACTTCATTGGGGATTTATTATTTATTTTTTTGTGTGTGATGTGTGATTCTATTTCTTAACCAAATTAAAAGTGTGAAAATGAGTAGATAAGAAAGTGGTAAAACTGGGGGCAAGCAGGGGGAAGAACAAAGGGGAAGCGATATAGGAATGTGCAAGAGGGAATTAGGAAAGAACCATAACTAACCACTGTTTAAGCAATATAAAATGAACATGGATAGAATATTTGATGAATTGTGACTGTTACCTTAACAAATATGTTTGACAACAACACAGTAATGTTGTATAGCCAATTGGACCAAATCAAGTGTGTCAAGAAGACACACGTAAAGAGAAGAGGTATGTATGGGATGATATTTTTTGGGACAGGTACCAATTTCTGTGTTTTTACTTCAGTAAGAAGAAGAATATTGGGCAAAGGATTAGTTATGTCAGGGTGGGTAATTAGGGTAGGAAAAGAAGTGGATGAAGACAAGACAAGCAAAAGAAGAGACTGGGATGGTGAAGAACCCAACAGGTTGTGGGACACCATGACTGGGGATAGAAAGGAGATATCGAATGCCCATGCCCATCAAACATGAAGGCAGTGAGAATCTAGTCCTCACTATAAGAATTGTCATCACTGTTCCCCTCCTCAGCTTGCTGTTGAAATAAGTGACATTTTCTTTTGCCCAGTATTCCAGTGAGCATCTTAAATATCTAGCTGATGTATGCACAAAAGGTACTTTCCATGACCTCATGCACAATATCTGGCATCTCCCAGCTGATGACAAAATCAGCACCTCTGCTAATACTCGCAGACAATCACACTGCACCAGCTGCCAGGATAATGCTAACAGCTTTGGAGAGACAGTACTGACAGATTGGGTCCCAGATATGCATGGCATCAGTGTGGCAGCCATTGGAGAGGGGCAGGATAAGTTGTACTGGTTGGCCTGCCTCTCTGTCCTGTAAATCGTTTTGTGAGTTGTCAGAAACTAATGAAGTCAGAATATTGTGCTCACACATATAAAATAAAAAAATAGAGATAATGGGTGGGGTAAAATACAAAAAAGAAGATAATTAGTACCATATGTGACATACGATAAATTAGTATGATTTTTTTTTTTGTGTGTCTTTCGGCTTTTCCCAGTTAGGGGTCACCACAGCAGAACTCCAGTCCACTAATGATTGGCAGTAGATTTTTACGTGCCAAGTTGGAAGCCCTGATGCACAGCCTTCAACGAAGGTATGCCCATTCACGCATGTCTCCATGCAGAAGACACTCTAGCTGAGAATTGAACTGGACAGCGTCTTACTGTGAGGCGACAACGCTACCGCAGCACCACCACCACAGGCTTATGATAAATTAGTATGATATAAATAATAATTTTACTTTTACATTAAATATACTTTTTAACAACTACAAGCTATGACTAACAATTCTTCAAAGTAATCCTTACACTATGCATATATTGCACATATGCTTGATCAAATAATACAGATTAAGTTGACATCATGGCATGTATGCCAATTTTGTTGACATTATTATGTTATATTTTTAAATTATTTTACAATATATTTGCTACTTATGAGATTTAAAGCCACAACATTTGAATACACTATTACAATTGACTCCTAAAGTTGGCTTGAGCTACAAACTGAAGCATTCATGCTTGATTTTACAGTTATGATATGCATACTTAATTTGCTAATAATGTATACAAAAGCAATACTTTAGCTAAACTAATTTTCTTTTGTGCTGCATGCATACCCCTTGCTTATCTCAGTCTTTCCAAATGCTCAACATGGGCATCCCTGTTCTCTGCTATCTCCTGGGTAGCTGTTAAAAAAAAGGTGAGAAAAAGAGAAGAGCATTTTCCATAGCTGTCTTGGTTATATCCAGCTTTCTATCTAATTTAAAGTATCTTTATTGGTATACTTACACAACTGTGGGATGTCAGCAGTGCTAAACTCATCCCCCCACTGGTTGAGTTGTTCCTGCCTGTGCTTTTACAGGTAATTATAGTGGTGCCTGCATGGCTGGCCAGTGCCTGGAATGTCAGTCACACTAGAGACAGCCTTGGCCAGAATATTCCAAGCCTTTAATTTGTATTGAGTCCTGGTATAGCTCCACTGGAGTAGCTTACAAAGGTGGCACTTTACAAGGAGTCCACTGAATATTCTGGACTCCAAAGCACCTTCCCTTCTATCTCCTTCCATGATTACACATGTCAATCAGCAACAGTTAAGAGTGTTTTCCTGCCAGTTTGAGTTTTACAGCTAGTGGGCAAAGTGAGCAACCATGCCAACCATGTTTGTGCAATGTTAAGTAGAGAGCAACAGTGCCAAACAGAAAATAAAGCAGTATATGAAATAGGTAGGGTAATGTGATGTTGCATTACTTTATGGGCTGTTTGCTGCTGCACCTGCTAGTTGCTTTAACTCTGCAGACATGTGTTGGGTGTATAAATGTTATGACCTGACACATTTTTGGTGTCTCTAAACACTGATAAAAGTAATTTGTGCAATGTGGAATTCAAACCTATGTAAAACAGACAAAACATATTCTTCAACATCCATTTTTTCTTCATCCTTGACACAGCAGAAGTGATTGTCAGACATGCTCATTAATTATATATATACATGAGAGAGTGAGAGCTTAGCCATGTATGCGTGTGATCTGACAAGGCCCTGCCTTATAAATTAATTTGTATAAAGTATAAATACTATCCAAGGTCAGAAAATACAATTTTAATTACAGAAACATAATTATCAGTATACCTGCAGTGGGCAGCCATGGTGGTGCAGTGGTGAGTGCTGTCACCTCACAGCAATAGATTCTCCTGTTCGATCCTTGGCTGGGGTGCCTTCTGTGTGGAGTCTGCATGCCCTCCCTCTGGTCGCATAGGTTTCCCCCGGGTGCTCCGGTTTCCTCCCACATCCCAAAGACATGCTGTAGGTAGATTAGAGACTCTAAATTGGACATAGGCATAAGTGTGTGCATGTATGTGCCTTCTGTGGAAGGTTGGGCATGGGCTGGCAACACAACACCATAAAACTCCACTGCCAATCATGAGCAGACAGGTGATCCACTGCGGCGACCACTAACTGGGAAAAGCTGAAAGAAGAATTATCAGTATACCCGCAGTAATTATTTTGTTAAGATTGTTCCTTATTTTTTATAATTGAGCAGACAAGCATTAATAAAATTGGGAGTATGTTAGATTAGAACACTGGCTCATCAATATTGTGAGCATTAACTTATAGCAATTGACACAGAAAAGGTTGGACTACAACAGCATTTGTTACAGTCATTACTGTACAGCAAATGAGACCTTGCATTTCAGACCTGTTTATTAGTTATACATCTATGGTACAGAGCTGAGTGTTTTACCATTTATGTCCTTGAAATTAAACTTCAGAAAATAATTGTAGAATCATAATTCTACTAATACCACAGTTACACATGTAATATATATCTGATATCCTGTGTATGCCCAGTGCATCTGCTATGGATAGTTATTTCTATGTGCAATTATTTCTTTTAACATTAATTTTTATAAAAAGTAAACTGGAACGGCAGTAATAAAACTTTGGATTTTGCTGTAATAGAACCCAATCTCAGGACCTGTACTGCAGCTCTTAACTTCCACCTGCTGCCACGTGAACAATTAGACAGCAGCTGTATATTTTTACATTCATTGTTATGTATGTGTGCTGACCACCATGCAACACCACAAAGTATGTTTGCTCAGTGCAAATCACACATGATAGAATGTATCCATTTTGAAATTGACAAGTGACTGCTTGGTGTCTGCAGGTGTTCTGGACTTGCAGGTGTTGTGGAAGCTTGCTGACTGTCGCACAAAGCAGCTTAGCATGTTTGCATGATGGAAAGAAAAAGATGTAACACTGTATCCTTTTTGAAATTGACAATGTCTGCTTGCTTTCTGGTCTATTATAGCATGTTTGTGTGGAGGTGAGCAATGCATAAATGGAATTAGTAGAGTCTAACATAAATTAAAATTGTGAAAATGATTTACTACTTTTTATCAGTAAAAGGTAGACATGGGACTTGAACATTGATCTACATACACTATGTGCAGTTTTATTCATTGTGTTTAACAGATGTGCTACACACACTTGATTCACATATCCTATTTTTTCTGTCTTTAACATAGAAGAAACTTTCATAAATTTGGAATTATTTCACTGCTTCACCGTATTTGTGGTAAGCCACACATTGCACAAATAGTAATATTAATAAAGGAATAAATAAAAAAAATATAAAAGGAAACAGAAGCAACATTATGAAGACTTTTCAACACACCTTACATATTTTTACATACATCTAGGTTTGAACTGTCAGTCTAATGAAACAAAAAAACACACTAGGGGTGTCTTATCTGCTTTTGCCACAGGGAAAAGAAAACTTTGTAGCAGGAATACAATTCATTGTGCATAAAAGCAAGTCCCATTTCCTCTACAGCATTAAGAAAACATATACACTTGCATACTCTCACTTGCTTGTACATGTGTGGCTTACATATTTGGGGCAATATGTGATCATACAAGCAGTTATAAATATTGTCTGCACAAATGCAGCTCTGTCTTCTCATTCTAATGTGTTCATTCCTCCCTTATCTGTAATATACTCTTACACATGCAGTCTATAGGGCATTTCATATCACTAACACTGAAATGTATACTAGAATTGCATGACAGTAAAATACAAACAGTTTTCAACAAAGGCAGGAGAGTTTGGCTATTAGTGAACAAAAATTTGAAACGTGTGCTGTTCACTTGCATTTAAAAGCTTGCTACAGTTACTTCTACACATTGTAAGTGTATCCTGAATGACACACCCACTGCAGGTAAGGTGGTATCAATTGCTGCTGTGTGTTCCTTCTCCCTACCACTAACGATTCTCAATTGCAATCCATTAGCAACTAACATGGAGGTAGTGCTTACACTATGTTTACACCTGCTACACAAAGTCAAAAGTTTGGCAGTCAGCAAATTCTAATGAGTTCACACCTTATTTGCATCTTCTCCATGCTCAAAGGCCTGAATCTACACTATAAAAAGGTAATCATGTAGCTAGGAAGTTGAAAGTGAGTAGAGCTGTGTATGTGGAGAACACAGAATAAGATTGCTACTACTCTGGATTTATCTGCAGAGAAGCATTCTGATCTTGCTAAAGAAGATTGCATTTTTCAAGTACGTGTCAGATTTGTTCACATTAGATGGAAAATATTTTATAAATATGTATTAGAAAAATTGAACTTTTATTAATATCCACTTCTTGTAAGTTCACTGTCAGCATAGGCATTTTTGTCAGGCAGTGGTGGTGCTGCGGTAGCATTGTCGCCTCACAGTTAGACGTTGCCCATTCGATTCTCAGTTAGAGTGTCTTCTGTGTAGCGACATGTGTGAATGGGCGTTCCTTCGTTGATGGTTGTGTGTTAGGCCCGGCAAGCCAGTATGTAAAAATCTACTGCCAATCATTAGTGGACCAGAGTTCTGCTCTGACAACCCCTAACCGGGAAAAGCCGAAAGACACAAACAAATTTTACATTCTCAGATAGACAGCCTTATTAACTTTCATCACAAGTGTTATTATTACAGCTGATTGTTTAACACTCTTATATGCTATTTCAGTGAAATGTGTAATGTCATAGATTGTCACTTGCACAGGTATGTTATGCTTCTAAGATTGCTTACAGATACTTCTAGGGGAGTGCTGGGTACAGGGAGAGGTGACTGGCAATCGTATAAAATTGAAGTTTCTGTTGTAAATGTGTACACGTTTTGTGACAAATTGTTTTGCAAAGCATTTATAACAATTGACTAATGTGTTAGTCCTTGGTTGGTACAAAATGTTATTTGCCAGTTGTTTTGTGGATGGGGAACCTAGTACACAACACAACAAATGGTGTTTCCAAGAGGTTTGCTCTTGAAACTGTGTAGTCATCCAGTTTTTTATATGATAAACAATACATTATTCCATTGTTGTTCCTCGTTTTGGATCAAACAAATTGGTTTGTGTGTGAGTGTGATATGGTGCAACCTGGTACAGTCACGTAACCTTAAATTTTAATAACTGAATTATCTGTCACCAGTGGTTAATGTTGAAAAAAAAAAATATATATATATATATATATATATATATATATATATATATATATATACATACACACACAGATGTTTAATTGCATGTGATAATTACGTGTTGTATCCTTTTCTGTTTTATATCACATAGGGTTATGGCACATGAAGTGTACCAATCCATATAAACCCCCTTTAATTGACTAAGAAAATGATGTAATTGGGCAAGCATTCAGGCAACATAGTGCCCTTCTGCTTGAGAGAGGATGTGGGGATATGGCTGCAGAATGCAGCTTTAGAACTAGATAGTCAATAATGTGAGTGCTGCTTGGGGAGTGCACCAGGACTTATGATCAGGTGCATCATAGGGTCACTGATATGATTTCATCAGCCCAGAGGAGAGCAAGTGCAGTTGGTCATAAACAGCTGGCTACACTGGGAGAGGGGGGGGGGGGTTCTGCTACAGAGCCACCACTGACACCAAATGCAGAGTTCCTGTCCACTGTCAGAGATCCAGAGAGCTCAATGGAAAGTACACAACAGCTTGTGACTGATGTTGGTGTTGATGCTTCTGGGAGAATCTTCCAGGTAATCCTACATATGTCAGTTTATAACATTTTTTGTATATTAAAATATTCTGTAATAGCCTCTGTTGTTTTTATTTATTTATTTATTTTTGTTTGGATGAACCTATTGATAAATTGATACAGTTAACACCAAATTTCTATTCATTGCACATGGGTTTTGTGTGGATGTGTCAGCCATGTTTCACTTAAAATTATTGATAATAGACATATAGGCAAATATTCTGTCCCCCTGTGTTATTGGAATTGTGATGATTGCATGTGTCCTTACCTTTTGTTAACTACTTCCAGGACCATATGCCACAGCAAGTGTGAAGTCATTTCCTCATGGTAAGCCAAACATTTTTATTTGATTATTGATGACCATTTGTCAGAAATATGCATTTATCCGTATGTGTGAAGAGAGTATCGTGAGTGTGTGTGTATTGCTGTACTATCTGTTATAGTGGTACCAGTGTTAGTTTGTTATTATATTTTAAATTGTAGTGCAGGTATTAATTTCTATCCTGTGTTCAGTTCTTATTATCACAAATGATTCGGAGAGTGGAAGTGTAGGACTCTAACCACCTGATGTCGGAGTATCGGCAGACTTTGATGATGATGGTGGCCAAACAGAGGCACAGTCGGAGTACAAAGGTTTAATCTGACAGGCCTATGCATACCTATTCCACTGAGCACTCAGATATTGGACAGGTGGAGGGTGACACACTTGATCAGGGCAGTGTGGTTACTGTGGGTTCAGTGCTGGTTGACTCTGGCTGTAGCCAAAATTTTGGTGAGGTGCCATGTAAGAGGGTTGCTAGATGTGCTTATAGGAGGCCTGCTGTCCACCCTCCACCTGATACTAGAGTGTCTTTATGTGCCACTTTACACTTGTATAGAGCCATTATGGAGGTGCAGGCAAATTCCAATAGGCCCTCTGAGGACATGCTTAGGGTTGTAGATGTGGCACAGGCTGAAATGTGTGACTGGCTTCACCATGTTGCCGATTCAATGGATCAGATTAATGGCACAATGGAATGGGAAGAATCTGTGATGGAATGCCTGCTGGGAGAGGGATTGCATCCATATGGACATAAGTCATCATCATCATCATCTGATGTTAGCCAATGTGGTGGTGCCCAATCATGCTCCTGTTACTACTGCATCAGTGATTGAGGTATCCACCCCCTGACATGGTGGGCCATAGGGTCATGGTCCTGGGTGTAGTCGTGAGGAGAGCTTGTACAAAAGACATTAGTCACATTCAGGTAGCAGCAGTGCATCTGACCATAGGCATGAACATGCCAATGCAACTCAGGGCAGAGCTTGTTCTCACAGTTAGGAATAACGACAATGAACTGTCACCTCTACCATGCACAGTTCATACCTGTCCAACATACCAGGACGTAGAGCTAACAAAGAGCTTGGCTGTGTTCTTGCAGATGCTCACAAACCAATTCCATTTGAGTGCCCATACAGACACATACACACAGATAAGAGTTACATGGATCAGTTGTGAGGCTTACAGCTCATTCTGTCTCAGTGACCATTTGATACTATATCACAATTTCCGCTTGCCCGTCTTTCTTATTTACACACACTCACTACCTTTTGTGTCAGCTGTGGCCTCTTGTCCCCCCCCCCCCCCCCCCTTCACACACACACACAAAACACCTTGTGCAAATGATGATAACTTTGACATATCTTTGATTCAATCTTTTGGATTCAGGGACACATAAGTATTTTGTCTAATGCCCAGGGTGCATACTGATGTAGTGCTTAGTATATCTGTATTTGTGGTGCTCTTTTGAAAATTATATTTCTTTCTTACAGGTTTTTGCAATATTTCAGTATTTGCTCCATGAGACCTATTATTAGACAGAGAACACATCTATTGGCATAAGGCAGGGCTGTCACATATTGATTCCATTGCTGTAAAAATCATCTACTTTCTACTTAGTTAAATAGCAGGTAACAGTATGCAATGATATGCCATTCATCTGTGTTCTTAGTTATTTATTTTTTTATTCTAGGTGCAACACTTACCTTGGAAGTCTGACAGTTACAAGAGTTTTAGTTTGGTGATGACTCTGTGTGACACTAGTAGTACACAGCCATTACACGGGTAAGTAAAGGTTGTGTGCATTGTCTGGTATCACTGTTATTGTATATATGTGCATAGGACGAAGGTTTTTCCCCATTAGGTGGTGAAAGTGTGTGCTATCCACTGCTTCTTAGCCAGGGAAGGGCATATTTTGAACACCTGCATCCGCCTACATGCACAGCGGCTGCTGGTTCCGCCTCTACCTCCTCACCTGCATGTGCCTGTGGTGACTTTGACATTGATGGTGGGATGGTTGCCCCTTCCCCTTTGTGTTCCTGCTCAAGCTGTTTTCTCAGAATAATATTGTGAAGGATGGCACAGACAGTGAAAGGTTTCAGCATAAGTAATGGAGTTGTACTGCAGGACTCCTCCAGATGTATCTAGGCACCAGAATCATGACTTCAGCAATCCAAACACACACTCTATGATATTTCTTGTTTGAATGTGTGCATCATTATAACATTCTTCTGTGGGTGTGTGTGCATTTCTGATGGGCATCATCAGCCATCACTGAAATTCATTACCTGTATCCCCCAATAAATAACCTTGCGGAATATACCCTCTAGAAAACCTTTGATAGAATTGAGAGTTATGCCAGATATGGAATTGTGGTAAATGCCTGAGTTGCCAGCACACAAATTCAGGATGATTTCCTCGGTATTCCACATGACCTGGCAGTTAATGGAGTGGAAGCCCTTTCTGTTTATGTAGACCCTTCCCTGTTTCCCAAGGTAGTGTGCTACAGGGCAGAAATCTTGCAAAGTTGTAGATCTGTCCTCGGGTGTATGGGGGAAATGTACATAGTTACTGGCATGTTGTAGCCTAGCATTCAGGAAATTATGTCAGATCCTGAATACTGAAGTCTTTGAAACCCCAGCATAAGCGCTGTTGGTTTATAGAAGGCTCCTGTAGCTAATATCCTAAGTGTTATACATACTTTAATCTCAACAGATATTGGTTTCCCTCAGTTTGCCCTTGATCTCAGTTGAGGACAACAGAGGTTGCAGAGTTCCTGTAGTGTGTCCCTATCCACCCTATAGCAATCTACAATTTCCACCTTATGCAGATCATAAAAAGTTAAATGGGGTCTAAACACCCTTCTCCTTCTTGGTGGAGATCTATCAGCAGCAGCATCTGCATAGACTGGGGCCTGCTGCATGTACACATATATGAGCAACAGCAGCCCCTAACATTCCATGTAGATTAGTTTCCATGGCTGTATTCAAATGGTTTTGGAAATCACAGGCAAAACTTGCACTGAGTCTTCATGATTGCTTTATAGCTTGTTGAGTAGCACCACCATCTTGGATTGATTGATTAGTAAACAATTCAGCTGCTTACACCGTATTTAGAATGCCACAGTGTTTGCCATGTTTGCACAGCTCTACATGGTATGCAGAGCTGCTTACTGAAAACAGAATAGTATGCTACCATGTGCATATCATGCTGTGATGCACACAGGCCCCCCGATTCACAAATCCTCAGTGTAAGACTAAATAAGTCTTACTCGGAAACTGCAGTTGAATGGTATAATGTCAGCGTGCCATGCATATTCATGAGGGCACGCTGACTCCACTCCAAGTCTAACACGGACCATGCAGGAAGGCAGGGGGCATGTCTGACTGCTGAGCAGTACAAAGGTCCATGCCCCTGCAAGTGTCTGAATTGTGAAATGTCAACACACATGAGCGAGTCCGCTCAAATGTCAACATACCCAACACTACACTCCTTCACATTGTAAACCCCCAGTACAGTTATAAAATGTAAAACCTTTAATTTTTTTTTTTTTATAATTCCCGATATTGCTGCCCATATTTGCTCATGTTTGCGCGGGTGTGCCCATTGCTTAGCTGCAGTTAGCAATTTCGACATTGAAGAGCATAATAAGAAATGTTTATGCAAATTAATCCAAATAGCAAAAGCGTAGTGGTAGAGCCTTCGCACAAAGAGGAGGTATTCACAGTTCGAATCCCACCACTCCCCTTTCTATTTTATGTTTTAAATTAGTATATGAACTAATTCCTGACATATATGAATAAAATTTTACTAAAAAGCATTGAAATGGCCTATGTATCAGTGAACAAAATGTATATATAGAAATGTAAGAAGGATCTTGACATATAAATGCCCGTAGCTAAGCAGCACTTTACCCAGCTCAATATAGTTGTCCGTAGTTAAGCAGCACTTTACCCAGTGCAATATAGGTGCCCGTAGTTAAGCAGCACTTTACCCAGCACAATATAGTTGCCCATAGCTAAGCAGTGCTTTACCCAGCGCAATAGGTTTGCATGGAGCTGCGCACCGCGCTAACCAGCACACCGTTGGGCAACGCGGAGCAACGTAGAGCAAAGTTGCCTAAACACAGCCACACCCCCTAACCTGTCTGGACAGTAGTAAAATAAAAAGCAATGACAAGGTTCGAACCCAGGACACTGTGCACCATAATCAAAGTACTGATCCACTAAGCCATGACAGCTTAGGATAAACATCCACTGTTGACATATATATACTTATAAATGGTAGATTAACCATTGCTAAGCAGGTCTGCAGTCAGCCGAGAATGTTCAAAAACGGCCAATCACAAAAAAGTGCGAGGAAATGCGGCATATTTAAGCTCCATAGGCGGGAATACTCACCATAACTGATTGTAGCTCCCATCTGCAGTTAGAATGGCTGGTGCTGGAGAGGGTACATGCTTTCTAGTGCAACGCTGGGGCATCGAAGAGTCAAAATACAAGACTCTTGCAGGGCCAGTTCCAAGGGACAGAGTACACAGCAGAGGCTTGGAACCGGTTAGCTCATGATCTCACTGGTGCCACAGGCGTCCCTCAGACTGGTGAGCAGGTCCGTCACCACCATGCAGACCTGAAGAGATGGAAGCAGGACCTACGGAACCAATGGATACAGGAGGCCCGTCACATGCAAGATGCCCCACTACTGAGTAGGTAGCCATGGAATGCAGTATACAAGACATGCTAATATAGTCTATATAATGGATAGGTATGTCTCAATATCCCTTCATTTACTTCACAGCTGCAGGTGTCCGTGCTGCGAATCAGCAAGCCTATGAAGATAGGCTGCTAAGGCTGCGCCACCAGGCAGGTTAGTAATTATTCTGCATGTATTGTTATATAAAATAGGCGAGAGAGTCTGAAAAAAGTGTTTTAGCCCAATAATACAGCCATAAAATGCCCTGAATAATTTCTCTGCATGTACTGTTATATCAAATAAATCAGAGAGCCAGAAAAAGAGTGTAGTAACCCATTAATAAAGGTAAAATAAGTCCGGAATAATATCTCTGCATGTACTGTCATATAAAACAAGTGAGCAAGCCTGAAAAAGAGTGTTGTAACCTATAAATAAAGGTATAATATGTCTTGAATAAGTCTTCTGTATGCACTGTAACATCAAATAAAGGTGAGAACCTGTAGAAAAGTGTGTAATGTAATTAATAAAGGTATAATACTTGGAGTGTGTCTGTGTCACTTACTCTGAAATGTTGTTGTACCCTTGCATTATATAAATAGTACTGTTGTATTGAGTGCTGTCAACCCACCGTTGGGCAGTCCCATATAAAGTTGATGAAGGAAGTGCCAGTAGCTGTGAAGCATATATACAGTCCTCAACAGTCAGTTAATGGCTGGCATGCATAGGTAAATCTGGCACATGAGTAGCTTGTTAATGTGTTTCCCAGAAATGTGAGTGTGCTACATGAAATGTAGGGTTCTGTAGAAATTTAACTGAAAATGTCAAGTGAACACATCCAGATATGTAGATATATAAATATAACTAAAATATATAACTATGTAGCAGTAACATCTGCATCTTGGACAGTAAGTATGTCAGATATAGGTCAGGTATATAATGAACTGGCCAAACCCATTACACAACCTAATGCATGTTGCCTAGTGTAATAATACATGTAGGGAATATACACCTGCAGTCAATAGGAATGTAGTGTAGACTAAAAGTACTTATAAGATGTTAATGGAGGTTTCTTTTTACACCCCACTGTATGTGCATAAACAATGCAATTCCACACCTCAATGGGTATGTGTAATCTCAAAACATTTGTTGAGACATATGTCCTATTGTTCTATAAATATCTGCATTTACTTTGATGCATGTGCCCTGTTCAAACACCACAATCTTGGTGGCCTGTTGCCACCAGTCATCCCTGCATGCTGTTGTAATGTCCACTGTCATTCAAAATATGCATGTGTTATGCTTGCTGTTCAACTGTTGGAACCCTGGTGTGTTGGGTTAATGGGAATATTACTGCATGCTGTTACAACTGATTTGGAATGCTGTTGTCTATGTTGTAATTAAACACACCTAATCACAGAACGTATGGGAAGGATGGTCCCAGCAGACCCTCCAGTCCCTCCTCAGCTGGTGATTGCACATGGCACCAGCAGGTCTGGTGCCCAGCCCAGGCTCCCCTCCTCCATTGGTCCTGTGCCACCTTCGAGTGGAAGCACTGCAGGGGATGGGGCTCCCCCGCCCGTGCAAGCGTGGGTGGAGAAGGGCCACCTGTCACCCTCCTAAGGGTTGTGGTGCGTCAAGAGATCCAGTGTTTAGTCACTGATCCCCTACGCCAGCTCGAGGTGAGAGTGGTGTGGCTCATGGGAGAGCCTGCCCCTCCTATGCAGCTGCCAGCACAGCCACCCTCGGGGCTGTGAAGGTGCAGTGGCGACTGCCCATGGGTGGGGATCTCAGTTCCACTGTTACCATCTGTGGGCTCATGGGCTTGCGATTTCCAAACATCCATCCCTGTCAATTGTGTTCACCCACCCCATGTGTCATACTCTGCACCTGTATGCATCTTGTTTGTCTTGTCTGTTTACCTCCCCAAACTACCTCCCCAAATATACCTACTTCCTCTACGTCACATTCCACTCTCACCTGAAAAAAAAAGAAAAAAAAAGGCAATCTGTTCCCACAAAAAAATGACACCCCATACATAGCTGGCCATTTTGCACACATGTCCGCTGGACATGTAAACGGATTATTATAATTGGCAGTACAACATACTTTGTTGTCCTCACCCCTCTCTCAGGGGTGGAAGGTTTCAAATTTCACTCCAAATATCTCACATATGCACAGCTGTTGCTGGTAAAAAAATGGGCAGCTATGGACCTTCCCTACACCCGTCCTGCACATCCTGAGCTGGTTTCCCTACTGTCTTTCCCTCTTTGTGCCCCTTTTTTACCACTTTCCTATTTCCCCATTTTCTTTTCTTTCAAAGAAATTAGCGCGGGGGTTAGCTGGAGTAAGCACTTTTAAGCAGTAGTTAGCGGGTTTGAGCGAGTGTGCGCATGAGTGGCTTAGCTAAGCATCACTAAGCGTCACGCAAACTCACGCAAACTCGCTTACAACTGCTTAAAAGTGCCTTAATCACACTGTATGTCAGGGCCCTTGTTCTGCTAAGCAGCAAAATAAAACTCCTCTGTCAGTCTTGAACCCCAGACCTTGGGCACAATAGACTGCATGAAGTACCACTAAGCAACAGCAGATATACAACAACTTGATGCTGAAATAAATATATCATGCAATACAATGAGTGAATGTAAAGGGAAAATAGGAAGGCCATAGCACAAAGCTTGTTCTTTGGATCTTTACCAGCAATTGTTGTGGAATTGCATTACATGACTGTGATAAGAGAAGCAGCCATTCTAGCAGCAAATAATGTTATAGAGGCACTTTACAACCCCCACACAGTATCATAGCAGGACAAACACTGGCATATCTGATTGGGGCAGAGGCCATACTTCCTAACTGTGACTACTTTTCAGGGATGTCCCTGATTGTGAAACATATTTTAGCTGTGTCCCTCTGAATCCCTCTGAAAAGTACTGACGTTAGTCAGAGAGGTGGGGTATTACACAATGAATAATGACAATAATAATAGTAGACACCGCTTGTACTTCATAAAAGGTGTACTAATCCATATGCACTGCTTCACTCAAGTCTACACTTACTGTCTCTATTATTTGTAAGGTGTACCTCACTTTTAACTACCTATCCCTGACTCCATGCAAATATGTATCTGAGTGTTTCATAGGCCTGGCAGAGGCACAAACACACAGGCATGTCAGCTTATCTGCTGTTACACACTCTGCAAATAGCTTTGGGAGGACTTCCACAAGCATACCCTTATGTAGGAGTACAACACAGAAATACCAAAGGATGTAGCTATGTACTGGTAGCAACTGACTGTAACAATGCCATTGTACCAGTGCTGAAAACACCTGTGGGTTGCACAGACAAAGAATAACAGGCTACCATCTGGCTACCATCTGGATAGGTTCACAGTTGGGAACTATGCAGACAGACAACCTGTTTTTCATACATAATCTGTATAGACATGTATTACTAATTCATGAGCTTAATGAGCTCTTTTACCTTTTGTGATGTCATTTCCCTTCTGGGTTACATAAAAGAGGTGTGCATTATTTTACATTGTTAATTACTTTTTCTCTGAAGAAGCCACACTGTTGTGTGGCGAAAACGCTTGTAAATTAATAAAATTGCGTTAAGATAACGTTCGTGGTTGCTTGCTGGTACAAGGAGTCCGTGGACTATTTTTGTATTTCCAACGGTTTTGTACAACTTGGCTTATCTTGTCTGTTTTCATGTCCACGGGGAGTCCTGTTAGTCCCAGCAGCCCTCGCATTTTCTCTCACTCATGTGTGACTGAGGTGAATTTAAATCCAACTCTTGATGTTCCTGCCTTGCTGATTTCACTATCGGAAAGACTGGATAAATTAAACGCACGCTTCGACTTACTAGAAGGATTGGACAGTCACAGAGGTCGGTCTGCGGCTCCTATTACTGCATCGGTCCAAGGCATTACTGCTTCTAACAGTTCCCTTGTGAGCTCCGGCTCACCAATACCCGCAGCACAACCTGTCCATCTTACCAACGAACAAGGCTCACAGCTGTTTCCAGCGCAAACTACTGTCGTGCAGGAAATTAGCGGCTTCGGACCTACTCTCACTGCAGGTACTGTTTCTAATGGTGTTTCTGCCTTTAATGCCAGAGCGGGTACAAACTACAAAGAAGGGTGCCCTTTTAGGGACGGTGTAGCCCATTCGGACTTGTTTACTGGGACTGCACAATCCTTACAGCGGACAGTCTCAGCTGGTAACACCGTACCTATTTTAGGGCATACTGACAACGTAAATGCACCATTCGTTTTTTACGAATGGATGGCCAATACAGATAACTTCCAATTTACTCAGCCTAAACAAATTATAACAGGACAGCATGACATTGCTCCAAGTAATGAGTTATTGTCAAACAAATTGAAAATCTTTGACAGTAAAATTCTCAAGTTGAAAAAACTGCAGCTTGAGATAGGGTACTTTAATCAATGTATCCAAGAGAAATTGGTCCCGAAGGGCCTACGGAGTAATTTTTCTCCTTCTGGTTTAATCAATGATAGAAACTTCCTTGTGGACTTGAAGGACTTATTTCAACAACAAGGCTTGCAACTGTTGGAACTGATTGTTAAACATTACAACCAGTATGTTTGTGTTTTATTGAAGGAAATTGATGATTTAGACAAAGAGATTAAAGCAGACCTTAACTTTGCAAGGTACAGGTTCGATTATGACCGTACCTTGTCAAGTATTAATACATTGCTAGTTAAGTTAAAACTAAATAAAAATAAAAAGTTAGTTAGGGATAGGTTGGCCTACCAGGACAACAGTGCATATCCTAAACTACAGGTTGTAGACCCTCAGAAGTCTACTGCTAGGACTAGACAGGAACAACTTGACCCTACACCTAATCCTGATTTGGATGAACCCCACTTTGATGAGGACTACCTAGGTGAGGAAGAGGTAGGACCTAGACGTAGTGACAGAATCAAAGGGCTTAAGAATAACAACACAGGTAACAAAAGCATTCAAAACAATAAGGACAACAGTAATAAAAGCAACAACAGTTTTTTAGGCAAACGCAATTACCGGCAACATTACAACAAGAGACAGAACAGGAACTGATATTTTCTAGCCTTACTACTGTTGATAATTGTTCCCCCCACTGTACTGACTTAGGGGGTGTAAACACCAATAACATGATTAGTGCCACCAGTCCTCACGACCAACATGAGGCACCAAGAATTATTCTAAATCAAAAAGGAGATTTCACTATTTACAATTTTACAGAACTTCAATTAAGGGAAGAACTTGTTGAGCTACTCGCTCTTGGTTACACTTTTGTCCCTAGTAAAATGGGTGACATCTCAAAGGAGATCATAGAGCTAAAATGCTTCGTTCGAAAGTTAAATTTTAAGTTACTCTTTAATAATGATTCTGTCCCGTCTCATGACACTTTAAGATTACCTAGAGTGTTCAATCCCCCTATCCATCCCTCTCTGCAGCTCTTTGAGAGAGTTTGTGAGGCTGATTTTAGACACTCATTTAAGGACCGCCAGAGTTACACTGAATCCTTAAGATATAACATTACTAAAGAGCAAGCTTCACTTTTGGAGGAACTTTGTCATTACCCAGTCAGATTAGTTAAACCTGACAAGGGAGGGGGCTTAGTGATCATGGACAATTCTAGGTATATTGAGAAAATGCTTGATGTATTGGGTTCACCAGCTTACTCTCCAGCTTCCCTTAATGAAATACACCGGACTCATAACATGATGAGAGGACTCTTCCGTGACTTGTTTTTGGGAGGCAAGATAGATCTCGATACCTACAACTATATAGACATCACGTTGCCAAAAATTCCAGTAATGTTTGGCATACCCAAGGTCCATAAGGATGTCAACAATCCGCCCATGCGGGCGTTAGTTGATGGTAGATCATCCATGACGTATCCTAGTGCTAAACTAGTGGACAAGATTTTGTCTAAATATCTGAAGAACCTTCGGGGAGTATGCAAAGATTCCTGGACCTTCCTGGGTAACCTTAACAACATACCGTTTGATGATGAGAATAACTTTCTTACCATCGACGTTGTGGACTTATACACTTCTATTCCACACCAGGAAGCTTTGGAATGGATAGCCCTTCTACTCACAGACTTTGGAGCGCCAAAAATGGAAGTTGACCTCGTCACAGAAATTTTGGATGTGGTTTTGTCATCCAATTATTTTCTATTCGACAGGAAATACTTTTTACAGAAAAAAGGTGTGGCGATGGGCTCCCCTTGCGGAGCTTCTGTGGCCAACTTTTTCATGGGATACTGGGAAAAGAATTTCCTTTTCTCGTCTGTAGACCAGATGCGGTTTCTACAATTCTATACAAGATACCTTGACGATATTTTCATCCTTTTCCGGGGTAGTAACATGGAAGCTACCCAATTTGTACAATTTTTAAATAGTACAACAGAATTCCTGAAATTCACATCGAAGTTTTCGGTATGTGAAATAGACTACCTTGATGTGAAGTTAAGGAAAGATGTGAACACTTACACATCTAGTGTTTACAGAAAGCCGACATACTGCAATTCTTTCCTGCACTTTTCAAGCCATCACCCCTTCAAACAAAAGAGATCTATTGTGAAGGGGCAAATGGTTAGGGCAGGTAGAATGTGCAGTAACTTTGCTGCCTTTCAGAATGAATGTGATTTGTTGTATAACATGTTCCTCAACAGGGGCTACCCTAGATATCTAGTGGATGAAATTACGTCAGAGGTCACAGCCAAAAGGGCGAATGGGTTTTATAAACCCATTCTTCAGGGTCAATCTTTATCCGACCTTAGTCCTAATGAGGGTTCACAGTCACCCTCTGGTAACACCTCTTTACAGTGTGATATCATCAGTAACAGCAACGGACGTGATTTTTCAACCAGCTACGTTAACACCTATAGTCTTAATTCTAGGACTATTACCTCATTAATAAGGAAGAACTGGCAATTCATTTTGGGAAGCCCAGGACTTACAGAAAAATTGGGACTTTTTCCCAATTTCGTCTTTAAAAGAAATAATAATCTCAAAGAACTCTTACAAAGGGACCTTTCTAAAAAAAATTTTAATAGACAAACAGGTATGTACCCATGTGGTCTCTGTAATTGGTGCCATAAAATGAGGGCTGGTCAGACTTACACAATAAGGGATAAGAAGTACACAATCCAATTCCCACTTAATTGTGAGAGCAGATCCGTTGTATATGTGGCTTTTTGTGAATGCTGCCCATCGTTCTATCTAGGGAAGACTGACCGTAGACTACGTGACCGTGTCTACGAGCATATGTACGCTATTAAGAAGAACACTGATGTCAACGCATTAGCAAAACACATAGATAACCACCCCGGGCACTCTTTTTCATTTATGGCCATTGACCAAGTAAATAGCAACATCCGTGGAGGTCCTACATCATCGCTTTTAGAACTACGTGAACTAGAGTGGCAACTGCGCACGGACGCATTTTGCTACCCGGGTTTAAATGAAAACTGTAACATTTCTGCAGTACTTAGAATGAGGAGCTATTTGAGGTAGTGTACTGTCGTGCATTCACTATGCATTGTTTAACTGTAAATTAACCACTATTCACTTTATGTTTTGGCATTTTCATTTTTTATTTTATTCTAAATTTAATGTGTGTCCATAAAGTACCGAGTACACATCACTGTAATCATTTTAATTATTTTGTTGTGATTTTGATTCATTTAATGTCTTTTTAATAGGGACAAACATTTTCACATTAAGAAATTTTCACATTAAGAAACTTTTTTAAAGTTGTTTCAAATATTATTTTATGTTCCTGTCACTTTGAAAGTATTTCTACCACTTTAGAGTTTTTAATTATTTAGGTTGAAGTATGACTAATAGTCTGAGTATCTTTATAATATATTTTTTACATTTAATTTGTTTTTCATACATAATCTGTATAGACATGTATTACTAATTCATGAGCTTAATGAGCTCTTTTACCTTTTGTGATGTCATTTCCCTTCTGGGTTACATAAAAGAGGTGTGCATTATTTTACATTGTTAATTACTTTTTCTCTGAAGAAGCCACACTGTTGTGTGGCGAAAACGCTTGTAAATTAATAAAATTGCGTTAAGATAATGTTCGTGGTTGCTTGCTGGTACAAGGAGTCCGTGGACTATTTTTGTATTTCCAACAGACAAAGAATAACAGGCTACCATCTGGCTACCATCTGGATAGGTTCACAGTTGGGAACTATGCAGACTGACAACCTGCCTTGATAAACTAACAGGTACACACCAATCCTTTAAGTCCAGTAAGATAACACCCACACAATAAGACATAATATTCTCTGTATGTCTGCACCCCCCCCCCCCCAAAATTTTAAATATACGTGTGTGTTTAGTTAGTGTCCACCAAGGATGTAGGTAGGCATACTCAGTAGTGGAATTGTCTAGTTTACCTGAGACTCCTGTGCTAATGTCAACAATAAAACACAAACCCTGCAGAAGTGAGTACATCAATATGCGCAGTATAACAGTTCACAAACAGTTCATGTGCCAAAAGAATACTTCTCAATAACTACTTTTGTATGGCAGTTAATTACATTAGTAGAAAAGAAACTACATACTCACATATATCTTGTGTAAGCATTTGTAAGGGTGAGTTAATCTCTACACTGATAGCTCTGTACTGGAAATGGCAACAGTCAGGTCTGAGTACAACATGTACATCACTGTCTACACCTCTAGCTTCAGATATAAGAAGTATACCAACCTTCTGACTTAAACAACAGTGTCCACAGCAAACAAGCATGGGCCCCACTCTGGAAATCTGAAAGGGCTATGCCTACAAAACTTAGCAATTTATAGCATTGGGTTGCTATGACAGTGAGTACTGCAATTACCACACAACAGGCTGTATGCAGTTATCAAATGCTGGGCACCAATTGGTGCAGAGGTCATCACATGCACATGTGCAAATACCTATAAAAGCAGACTGTACTTGCTGTCCCCACATGCAATCATTACATTGCACGTGTTGCATTACTGAACCTGGGGAGGAGTAAAAAAGAATTATTACTTAATAACACAAATGTTTAATTAAGTACAAAGAATTGACTGAATTACCAACCAAATATATTAATTAAGTAACAAAAATAATTAATAACCAAAAGAAATTAAGTAAAAGCAATATTTACTTAAGTAACACCAAAAAAAAATTGTCAAAACATACACAGACAGACCTGAAAGTGACAAACAGGTATGTAACAGATATGTGATTGCCGGCAAGTAGTAGATGTTTATGAAGAGTACTGTAAATACTTTGAAACATGCATATGCGGCAGCAGTAAGTATGTATGCACTAATGTCATGCATGACTACTGCCATGGACAAATTAGTGTGTAGCTGTGTGTGCAGTGGGACATAACTGTGACATATGTAGCTCAGCATTTAATGTCAAACATCCGATCATGTCATCTATGTTCTGTACAGTACTGTGTATAATGGCTGTTTGGGAGAGTAGTGCAAACAGCTATATAAACCTGGATGTCACAGAGTAACACATGCATGATAGTCATATAATGTGTAGCTTAGCATTGGCAACTGCTGTACCAGGCTAGTATAGTAATGTAGCATTAGCAGCTATAAATACTCCCTGTAATATTACTGTTATGCACACATGTTACAACTGTACATGTTGTAGCAAGGCCCAATGGGTCATCCGTGAGGTCTATGGACTTACAACAGTGTGTACCTTGTGTGTGTATGGCACACACATATGTAGAGATATTTATGCGTCAGATATATTAGCATCTTAACATGTGCATAGAACAAGGGACATACTGCAACTGTTTGTGAAGGGTGGACATACCTATGTTGGTGAAGGTTGTTATGTGCATATTTTCATGTAGGTTGTAGTGTGTGGCAAACAAGACAGCATACAGTACTGGTATATGACATGTGTTTAAACGCTGTGGGTATGATTTGTTAAGTTTTTATTCTTCCAGACAGGGAGTCCTGCTAAAGATACATGGCCTGAGAATGCTCTCAATGCATTCTGCACAAGACTGTGCAAAATTATTACATAACTGTATTTCTCTCAACCCTTGCATAATTGATATTCCCACCATGAAAGGTGGACTGTATATGTGCCTACATGTCAATCTACATGTACACCAATGGATGTTTATATGTACGCTCAAGCTCAATGTTGTAAATGTATTGCCATCCCTTTTGTTAAAAATCCTGTACCCATGAACTACCACATAGGTGGTAGTCTACTCAATACCAAAAGTGTGATAGGAGACCACTGGACACAGGTGGACAGTAGTGTCCCTTTTGATAATCACAGTGCCACACTAGTTATGTAAACTGTGTACAGTCCAAATGTCATCAGAAAAGGTGTGTCATCCATGGAATAAGAGGTCAGTGTTCCACTCTACTCATCAGTCATAAAACCCATCATAGAGTACAATGGCCCTTTTGGTATGTACCTCAGAAAACATCAATAGCAACTGTAGACACCAGGCACAAATCCCACAAAGAGTATTACCAGATTCGAACAGATGCCGTATGCAGACTGTCTTACAAAACCACAGCTACACTGTGTCGCATACCGCCTACCCAGAGCCAACCTCTGCCTAACATACGAAGCTATGCCAAACCCACAGGTGTTGGACATGCTCCATGTAAACAGATCAAAATCCCTACAAGCTACACACTGCACTGATCTAAACCTTGTAAGGTCAAAAAGCAGAACTTGCTGGAGTGGTACATTCTCATCTCGGACACATACCATACTCTGGAACTAACTATCTATCAATAGCAAAGAAAGGTCCTCATTAGCAGTCATCATGAATAATCATGATGAATGGATGTGTGATAGGAAATACAACCCGGGAATCACCTCTGTGGCTCTGCATGACAGGGGCACATGAACTTAAATTACATGGGTGTTGAAGGGCAGGTTACCATATGGCTAGGCTTCTATAGGCCCTACAACTAATAGCCTATGAGATACCTAGGATCCTATACACACACGCATGTACATGTTGCATTAATTGCTATGTGAGGTTAACTGAGTGTGATGGTGAATGTGTTGGTTAATGTGTCAACGTTGTGTATATGTGTGATAGCCTAGTGGGAAACTGTTTATATCATGGTATGTAGTGTTCTTGCTCTGATCCCCACAAAAGATATGTATGACATTGCTAGGAAGGAAAAGCAGTATGGCATACGGTGTGACGCAGTCCCATGGTGTTGACTGGAATGTGCCATTGTAGGCTAAAGTAGTACATGTATGCTTATTGATTGTTAACACTAGTGAATACAAATCCCGTATGAACTGTAGTACTACCTGAAGCTGTAGGCCTAAACAGCACAGTATGGTGTATATCCACATTGCTTGGAAACACTATTTTGTTTGTTACCTGTAGTCCTCACACATTACATACCTCAGGCATAAGGTTTTGTAAGTGCTGACACACAGTACTGTATGGTACACAGGTAAAGCTCATCTGGGTTGCCATATCTGTGTGTCTTGTAGGTATGTCTGATGTGTGTGTGGGTATGCTTGTAACATGGCCTCGGTCATATGTGTGTTACAGGATATAAGTGCATATCTAGCAACATGTATAGTGTAGTACAGCAGTATGCCACCTATATTGATGAATGTGCACATATGTTACTTAGGGGCTTGCTATCAACAAGTAGTGTGGTGTACTGGTAGTACTGTAACTGTACTTTACAAGCATTTCAATGGATGACATATTTCTGTATGCATTAGCTTCATATATACCTCCTGTGGCTAGGTGGTGCATTGTGTCACATACAGTGTGCCATGTGCTGTTGTATAGTCTTACATACTGGTTTCACTTTGTTGCTGTGCAGAACATGGTTTAATATATAGAATGTGCCAGGCACTGTCAGGCAATTGTGGGCCGATCACTGATGTGTGGTATTAAAAGTGTGTATCTACTGACAGCCAACAGGTTGCTATATATGGCATTTCATTGATATCTGTACTTTAGAATGTTAAGTGTGCCACATGACTTGTTCACAATAATTGTTTTATTGTCTTCCAGGGACATGTCTCACCATCGCAGACCTGCGTATTCCCCTGAAGAGGAGGAAATCATTATATCCACCCTATTACAACACCACACCCTGCTGTTCTCCAGAACCAGCCAGGACCAGCATGAACACCCTGCATTGTGGCAAGATGTTGTCCATCGGGTTAATGATGTTGGCATGCATAACTGGACTTATGAGCAGGTATGCCATCACTGCAGTGATTTAATTAGACATGTCCGGCAGCATGCCTCTGATGTCCACAGACAACAGCTTGCTAAAGGTGGTGGTGCAGCATCACATCCACCCCTCACCAGAGTGGAAGTGCTGCTCCTCAGCATGGCAGCTCCTGGACAACCACTACAACAGACATGTGTCATCATGGAGGCCGGAGTCACCCAGCAGCAAGTTGACTCGGAGCGTGCAGGTAACATGGCATATCTGTAGACTACTGCTAGCTTGATTGTTAGAACATGCATATGCCAGATGTGTACTGTGTATTTGTGGATGTGGAGCCTGGTGTTGTGCAATACTGATAATTTGGAACATAATATGCATGCCTGTGACTGTCAACCATTGTACTACTGTAAAATTGCAAATTCAAAGCAGCAATGCCATAGCTGTTGACACTGACAAACTGTCTCATATCCTTGTAGGTCCCTCTGGTGTGACAGCAAGACAGCAGACCCATGCTGGTGAGTGTTCTATATTTAATATGGCGAATAACATGTGCATGTCATAGGTGAGTTGTAGGCCATATACACATGTAAAACACCTACACATAATGCATGCTCTGCATGTTTTCTGTGGGACTATGCGCATCCCAGTAACATGAGTAACTGCCTCAAACACATGCTATACACAGAGCATCCCAAACAATTGTGGTACACTGTAGTGGACATTGTATAGGCAGAGTCAATACACATGCACACAACATACACCACCTTGTCATATGCAGTACATGTTAATATGATACACATGGCATATTTAGACACCTGCTGTAAGGTCAGACTCCAGTATCCCAAATGTCATCCACATAGCACACATACTATACCTGAGGGGAGGAGGCCTATCATGGGGCGGTGCAAAACTCTTCAACAAACAGCACATTCATGTTAAGCAATGCTCCCTATTGAACACCTTACATACCCATGTAACAACTGCCTGTGAAATGGTTAATGTAGCCACAGTGCTGCAGTTCAGGTCCAGCAAGATAGTTGCCAGTGTGGCACACGTTAGTGGCCTTGAGTGACCACATGATGCTGCCTGATGATGGCTCATGGTACTACGCTACATCCAGTTACAGTAACTACAGTACTACACATAGCATTCATTGCTATACACCTGACAGTTGTGTGCATCCAGCCATGGTATGTATACCTGTGAGTGATGGTGCACAGGACATTGTAAAGCATTTAATACTTGCACAGCAATATTGTGTCCATGTACACATTGTGTTCCAGGGTGAGGCCATTCATTGAACAACAGACATGTATGCTGTTATTAACAAGGACTCTCTACACTCGCACTGCATGCTGTTGAGCAACACACATTCTGCATGCTGACACGTGTGATAGGACTCCTTGGCTTGTGATACTGTACCCCACCATCAACCACTAATGGGTATGTTCTGGATTGCTGTTGTTTTGTGTGTGTGTGTGTGTGTGTGTGTGTGTGTGTGTGTGTGTGTGTGTGTGTGTGTGTGTGTCTACTTTAGTGAGTAGTGTATTTGTGTTCATGTGTGCATGTATGCATGTGTTCATGTGTGGATGTGTGCATGTGTGCATATGTGCATGTGTTCATGTGTGCATGTGTTAATGTGTTCATGTGTTCATGTGTGCATGTGTTCATGCATGCATGTGTGCATGTGTGCATGTGTGCTAACATCATGTACAGATTGTAAAGTGTGTTTCCTGTTTTTCTCTCACAGGTGCTGAAGTTGTGTTGGTTGAGTGCAGCAGGGAACCTGAAGACACTGCCACAAATAGTGGAAATGATGATACATGTGTTGTGGCACAGGCAGGTTTGACAGGGTCTGTCGTTGGGCCGCCAATTAAGAGTACACAGCTTTCCACCGCATCTATGCGCACATTCATACATCCAATACATCCCTCATCACCAATGGCCTTAGCTGAGGGACAGCATACAGTAGGCATTGACCAAGATAGTGTGGTATCTATGGCACATGCATCCCCTCACAGCAGCCATACCCAGATTCCTGCAACGGTACCACATAGGCGGATGTCCAGGGGTTCTCGTGGGAGCACTGCTGGTCATAATGCCCCTGGCAGATGTGCCACCACAGGTCTTACAACCTCAGGTATGTTTCGGGCTGTAATGCAGGCACAGGCACATATGGAACGGTACACCAGACACGGACTAAGGGTGGTGCCGGTGCTGTCCATCATTACACCAAGGTCATTGATAAATGTTGGTGGGAGACATTAGATGTCCTCCGCAATGTTATGTCCATGTGCCAGGACAGTGCAGGATGGCTGAGACGTTGACGTGGACTTATGCCAGCAACATCATCGTCTGGCAGTCATCGCGGACAACACACAAGTCACAGCCGCTCCCATTGTGGCAGTACCAGCCCCAACAATGTTGGGGCTGGGCTGTCAATAGACCGTCATAGAAGACCATGTGCACATGGCTCTGGCCAGTCCCAGCAGGGACATGGGTCCAGTCGACATCCCTCTGCCTCTGATGATAGTACCCAGTCTGGATTAGTACCCGATACTGTCCGTTGCACCCCTGCCAGGCACAGGCACTCTGTCCATGGCCAGAGATAGTGATCTGTACAGCCTGGCAGGTACAGTCTGTGGCTGTCCCACAACCTCCCCTATATGGCAGCCACATGGTGGAACTGTGTGCATGCAGACCCACACACATAAACCAAACACCTAGGGCTAACACATACACACACACACATTACATCAACATTGACCCATGCTGTACTGTTGTCCCTCACACACACACACACACACACACACACACACACACACACACACACACACACACACACACACACACACACACACACACATGTCGATTGGATGGGTCAATGTCAGGCTCTGGCAAACCAAACACACCCTGTACATATGATGACACTGTGCCACCTCCTGTCATCTGTAACATTGATGCAGGATCAGGCTAACATGGTGCTGATGCACAGGGTGACTTTATAGCAGTGTAGCAATGTTAGCATGTTGTCAACAGTACAGTGTAATGATATCCTTGTAGGTATATCTGAGCAGTGTGTGATGTGTGCAGTACAGATTTTCAGGTGTACATTTGTGAACATGGTGAAGGTGCACTGTCTGCATGTCCGTGCATAGTGGACACATGGGAAGGGTGACATGCCCTGTATTACAAAGTGTTAACACTTCATAGTTTCTATTGGTGGCCAGTATGCATTTTAATACACATATGTTTTAACTTGGGTACACATGTGTGTATGACATGGTTTGACACTATGCTGTGGGTGATACTGTTACTATCTGTCATTGGTTTGCATTCTGGTAGTATACATAACCTCAACAGCCTGACCATAACCAATCGTTAGATGATGTCTTGACAACTGACACACAGATGTAGGAAACTCAGTAGCATTTGGATCCTTCCGGTACTATACTATACCAGTAACCAGTGGTATTGACCGCCAACCATTCCTGGGACCACTCCTGTTTGGCATATAGCCCTCTCAGGTACAGGCAAACACACTAGGGATATGTCCGGCCACATCTGGAAATGCATACACTGGCCTACAATGCATTCTCCGGATGAGACACTTATCCTCCACAAGGATATCATACAGACAGATACCTGTTGTCCAACCCATGCTGTAAAGCAATAAGCCAACTATAGCATAGTCATCCACATTTACAAAACATAGTATCCTGACAATACCACATAGGTAGTAGCTCCCAACATGTAGAACGGGTACCAATGTGTACATACAGCCAAGTGTTATGTCATCTGTCCTTTGGTATTCACATTTACATAGGTATTCTGAAGTCCCTTGGTGTATCACATAAGCAATAAGGGGTCTATATGCATATCCACAAAATTGTTGTACACCTATAATGAATGTCCATTATTGACAGACTTTGTTGTGTTTGAACATGTCTGAAATATACCCCAGGCATGAACCCTCACTCACACTATTCTATAGAAACTGCCCTGGGTGTGTGTGACACAGATGACCTAGGCCACAGATCACTACAGTGGCTGGCCTTGTCACAAACATACATATGTGACCGAAGGTCTGAGAAGCAGCAGCACAGTCTGTCAAAGGTAACAGATGCATTCATGTAGAAAGCAGGCTTCACACCTATGAACTAATTGAGGTCACATGTCATCATCATCATCATCTTTCAGCTTTTCCCATTAGGGGTCACCACAGTGGATCATCTCTTTCCATTTCTTTCTATCCTCAGTCACATGTACATATATGTATTTGCCACACAGATACCTGAAGTGTGTAATGCACATACTGTTGTTATACTGATATGTCATGCAGTAGTAAAAGCTAGACCCACGACACATTGACCAACAGTAGCACATACACACACTCAGCAACTTCAGGATTCAAACCTCTACCTAACTATGTTATGATATTTGAGAGTTACACATTAACATGACGCGCTATATGCTTTACTGACAGTTTTCATTTCCACTGCTATATCTGTAGGATGCTGACATCATCAGACTTGCTAGAGAGGAATATAACACTTCTAAGGTGTTTTCCTAGTCTCAGAAAAGGACAATACTCTCAAAGGAAATCACACAGAAACATACACCCCCCACACACAAACACTCAGCAATTGCAGGATTCAAACCTCTATCTAACTATGTTATATTAGAGAGATACTCATTAACACGACACGCTACATGCTTTACTGGGAGTTTTTATTTCCACTGCTATATTTGTAGGATGCTGACATCATCAGACTAGACATGTTAATGTGTGTGCACTTAGACTTTCCAGAGAGGAATATAACACTTTTAAGGTGTTTTCCTAGTCTCCAAAAAGGACAATACTCTCAGAGGAAATCACACAGATACACCGCCCCCCCCCCCCCACACACACACAGCAATTGCAGGATTCAACCCCCTACCTAACTATGTTATGATACTGGAGAAATACGCATTAACACGATGCGCTATATGCTTTACTGGAAGTTTTCATTTCCACTGCTGTATTTGTAGGATGCTGACATCATCAGACTAGACATGTTAATGTGTGTGCACTTAGTTTTATGCAATCCCAGGACTGAGCCATGGGGGACAGCAGGTGTTACCAGCTTGAACAGGACTCCACGATTCTTACCTTGTGTGATCTACCTGTGGCCCAGTTGCCAATCCATCCAATGACAATACATATTTATGCACAGGTTGTTGATTTTGTGGATACAACATGTGCCTGGGATGTTGGAAAAGGGCTATTCAAAGTGCATGTGGGACGTGTGTAGCTCATTTCATTGATGTATGTCCTGGGTGGCTGCCTTGCAAACAGTCTAGCAGGTTTGGAAACCATGATCTGCCCATGACCAAACCAAAGTTGGTAGGGTTGTGTGTTTATAGGCTTCCAATAGCTCTATTTCTGACTTCAATCATGATGGACTCCATGGCCTTGCAGATCAGACTTCTTAGGCTTATAAGACTATAGTTCCCATGGTCTGTTGTGCACCAACACTTGTGTAGTGTGCCACATGTTGCTGTAACCCATTCAACAGTTTCATATCCTGTAGAGAGGGTTAGGTTCAACAAACTGTTCAGGTGCAGGTCTGTTTGTTCTGCAGTTCACTTATGACACATATAGGGACACAATGTAATCCAACTGATGCCATCTGTTTAGCTTTGGAAGGAGCTGTTTACCCATTCTACATGTGATATCTCCTGGTATGATGATAGGGCCTTTTGTCAGTGGGAGGTGGGTATGTATGTATGGGCCTGTCTGACAGGATGTTGGCATTGTCAGTCATTTACAGTTGGCCCTGACTCAGGACATATATGAGTGTACATTGCTATTTATAACATAGCTGAAGGAAGTGTCATGGCTCTGTATGGACTCCTTCACAGATAATCTTTCTATAACCTGGATTGGATAGTGTTTGGAGTGCACATTGTTTATTGATGATACTGATTTTGGGTTTTATATTTTCTTTGCTTTTCCACTTTCTATGAACAACCTAAGTATCTGTAGTACATATTTGATTATGACAGGGTTCCAATATATTATATATATAACTGCATTCAAGTACTACCGCTTAGTGTTTGGTACGTGACTTATGATAAAGTATAAAGAGCGTGTTGCATTGGTTTCTCTTTAAACTATTTAAACTAGATTTTGGGTACAAGCACTTTGTGTTTGGTGGTTTGTGTTCAATAATAGCGTATAAAGAGCGAGTTGGTGCCCCTTCTAACCACGCGGAAATAACATACTTTAGCAAACTTGCTTCTTTCTTTATATTATAACAGCACACTGAGTAAAGCACGTAGTAGCTTCTTTAGCGCTTAGCGTGCTTGTATTGTAAATCTCCTTCCTTACTCTTTGCTGGTCAGCGTATTGCACATGGGCCATTCCAAACCAAGCGGTTCGTTTTAGCCTGCAATATAAAAAGTAAAGTACGTAGTAGCTTCCATAGCGCTTAGCGTGCTTGTTCTGTGATCTCCTTCCTTAAATCCTTGATAGTCAGTGTAATTGCACGGGGGCCTCCCAAACCTGATGGTTCTTTTTAACCTTTAATATAAAGCCCCGTTTTTGATACATGGTGGTCCATTTTAAGCAGTCTTAAGGATTACTTTTGTTTCTTCCTTCAATTAACCTTTAAAACTGTATATCACAGTTAGACTCCTCGGTCCTCTAGCTACTTAATTAATCATTTTACAGAAGCTGCAAAGTGCCCTCCTCTTTCCTGCGCTCTTACTTAAGCTACGCTGCTGCCTTTCCTAGTATTTAGGTACTACCTGGCAGTCCTTGCCAGTGCTTAGCCTGAGACCCACCTATCTTTGCATTTCTCATATTATCTGCCTGTATTCTATATCTGTACACCGGCCGCACATGTACACTATTGTTTTACAACAAACTGCATACAGCATAGAAACTTTATAAGCATTTTATCTGTGCTGCTTATTATTTTCCTGAATGTCTTCTAATGTAATCTAATGCATATTTTATGGTTTGCCTGTTTTTGTCTTGCCTCCACAGTAGTATGTTTTATTTAATATTGTTTTAATATTGCACTCCTTACTACCTGTCTTTCTCTCTCCTATATTTTAGCTCTGAGTTCTACTTCTACTCTGACTACCTGCTACTGCCCTGCCAGTTCTTCCCTGGTTTTCCCTGTTTCTGCAAAGTAGCTCTCCTACCAGCTCCCGCTGAATCTCACCCAGGAACACAGCTATTTGTGAAGCATACCCAGGAACATTGTACTCAAAGTATGTCTGCTAGACTTAACTAAAGACTTTACTCTTATTTGCTAGGTAACAAAGTATGTCTGCTTGACTTAACTCTTACTTTCTAGGTAACAGAGTCTCCTGAGTCTGATACGACAGCAGCCACCCCCCCCCCTCCAAAGGTCCCTGTATCCCCCTCCAAGCCTATCTGCCATTTTTTTTGTAACCTGCCTGCCCTACTTTTTTCACTGGTTCCTCTCCCCTAGCTCTTATTTCTCCTTAACCTGGGGTAACACCGCTGTGGCTGACTCCTTACTCTCAGGCCTCCTACCATTTAGCTGAGCTCTTCCCCAGCTGACTTACTTTATCCTCTCTCTTTCCCTTTATACCTACTGGCTACCCCTTTCTGTTCTTAACCTTAGCTATTTCTGCTTTGGGATACCTTACATAGCTCATCTGTCCTTAGGGTCTTCATCTCTTTCTACCCTCTAAACATTCTTTATTTTCCTCAGTTAAACCCTTCCTCCCACTATACTTTTCTCCTACACACTTTTTGTCTCTGCTACCCTCTCTGCTTATCCAAATTACACTAGGGCTCTCTGCTCTACCTCTTGCCTATCTATCTCCTTTCTACACTTATTCTGCGCTATATTGCTAAACCTGCCTGCTTTGTCTACTATTGTACTCTCCTCTTCATACCTACTTCTACTTACTTTTTTACCTATCTTCCTGATTGTTTCCTCTCCTCCTCTCCTCTGTGGTTTCTACCTCTCAGCTCACGGGCTCACTCTGCTCCTCTCCCTACCCCCAATTCCCACCCACCCCCAGGGGTCCTAACCTTATAGCTCCCTAGACACACCCCCTATCCCAACCTTCCTATCCTGCTCTTTCCCACTCTAACGTCCACCCACTACCACATACTCTCACCTTATTTCCTCTAATTTCCTCTTACCCCTCCCACTACAACTAACACTCAGATTTTACATCTTTCTCTATCTTACTCCTACCCCCTCTTTCTTATCCTTTATCTGTTTACTCTATTTTTGACATAAGTCTAGGATACTACCTTCTACTTCATCTCTCTTACTTCCTCTCTTCCATCTCTCACATATTTTACTCTTCTCACCATGGCTCCCTACATGCCAACCCAGATTTTACTCTTAATCCTACTTTTTTCCACCCTATGCTCAGTTTACCTCCTATCCTACTATGAGGAATCACTTTACGACCAATCTTTCTATACACACAAACACACTACAACATTGTTCTCTCCACCTAATTCATATCCATATACTCCTTCTACCCCCAACTTCCAACTACCTAAATTCCATAGACTTAAACACCTCAACTATGTCTTGCCTACGGATAACAAATCTAAAACACTTTCCCTTCTAGTATGTAAGCTCACGTTCAAACCTAGAAATCCTACCCTTCAAGATGGGGACATCAACCCCAACCCTCCAACTACCTAAATTCCATAGACTTAAACACCTCAACTATGTCTTGCCTACGGATAACAAATCTAAAACACTTTCCCTTCTAGTATGTAAGCTCACGTTCAAACCTAGAAATCCTACCCTTCAAGATGGGGACATCCACCCCAACCCTGGACCTACTTTCCCTTCTCCCCTAGTGTCAATACACAAACTCGATAACATCTTCCTAATAGGACATCTTAATACCCAAAGCATAAACAACAAAATACCCCACCTGCATGCCCTCCTTCATACACATTCATTTGATATTCTCTGCCTCACAGAGACATGGCTAAAACCAACCACCAAAGACACTGAGATTATTCCCCAAGGCTACAATATAGTTAGACTCGACTGTCCCAACCGCAAAGGTGGTGGAGTTGCAATTCTTTTTAAAAATCATCTTAATATCACTACCCTTCCTGCCTCTCCATCCCAAGATAGCAAGTTAGAAGCAATCATTACAAACTCCAGTTAAATTCCAAAAAATCCCTTTATATTATCTGTATGTACCTCCCACCTGGTGACAATATACCAATCCTGGAAAATTATCTTAGTTGGATATCTACTACATATCCCCAAGAAACTATTATACTAGGTGACCTGAACATAGACTGGAATAACATTAATACTGAAAATCCTTCTTCTCATATCAACCTACACGGCTTTATCCAAACCATCACCTCTACTACTAGGCTGAACAAACATAGTAATAGAGAAAGCATTTTAGACTGGATACTTATAAATAGAATTAAAGATAACTACAAAGCAGGAACCTTGACAGATGATATCAGTGACCACTCCTTAACATTCATAATAAGGGAAAAAGCCGATTGTGTAAACCCACCCACTACAAGAAAAATACGCACCATCAAACATTTTAATCCCGATCTATTTCAGGCTGAACTTAGTGCATGCAACTGGAATCCCTTAAAAACACTTCCTCTTGAAAATGCAGTATTATACTTCAACAAAATCTTTTTATCCATTCTTGACTTACATGCTCCTGAACGCATCATTAGAATGAAATCTAATACTGCCCTTGGCTCTCCCATGAAACCAAAAAACTTATTCTCACCAGAAATAAAGTCTGGGCCTCATGGAGATCCCATAGAAATAACCTAGATCTTCTACACTTCCGCCAGCTCAGAAATCTAACTAAAAGGCAATAATATCTGACAAAAAGAAATTCTACTATGAACTACAACAAACCCATGTCAATAATTCTAAACTTTTCTGGTCTTCTGTCAATAGACTTCTCTCCCCAGGTACTTCCAAAACACCTTCCCCTATTAATGCTGACCCTGATACCCCTCAGCAAACTGCACATGCTTTCAACTCTTTCTTCACTGAAACTATCCAAGCTCTAGCTAAATAACTAAATGCCAACAACTTAAACCCACCAAGTAACCTAACAAATTCTACCTTTAAATTCTCTCTACAACCTGTCTCCACATCTTACATATACAGTCTCCTGCACAAACTAAAACCCTGTACCCCTTCTGCTGATAAGCTCCCCTCACTCTTTCTACAAAAGGCTGCTAAGGTTATCCATATCCTATATCTATCCTCATAAATAGGACAATCAAAGAAGGAAACATCCCAGATATCTGGAAAGTCTCTCATATTATCCCACTTCATAAAGGTGGAAACTCCTTAGAATACTCTAACTATAGACCTATTGCTCTCCTCTCACCTTTAGCCAAGATTATGGAGAAATGTATCCACCATCAACTTGTACAACATCTCTCTCTTCACAACATAATAGCAAACTCTCAACACGGTTTTAGACCACATCATAGTACTACTACTGCCCTGCTTTCCTTTGTAGACACTATTAATCAAAACCATAATAACAACCTACTCTCTTCTGCTCTCTTCATTGACCTCTCCAAAGCATTTGATATGGTCAACCACTCTTTATTAATTAATACTCTTGAATCCCTATCTTTTGATATCCCAGCCATTAAATGGTTTAATCCCTATCTCACAAATAGAAAACAAGCTGTTCTTTGGGACAACCATATTTCTTCACTTTTGCCTGTTTCTATCGGAGTTCCACAAGGCTCGATTCTTGGCCCACTTCTCTTTTCTCTCTTCATTAATGATCTTCATACGATAATCCCTCAAGCAACCTGCATTCAATATGCTGATGATTCTACGCTCATCTGCTCCGCATCCTCCACCCCAGAGCTTATCTCTCTTACTCAAAAAGTCTTTAATACCATAGAAACATGGTTCTCCAGTCGATTCCTCCTATTAAATGCTAAAAAAACTAAACTGTTCCTTTTCACACCCACTTCTAGGACATCCCCCTTAAACTTCTCCATCTCCTCCAACAGTGCCACTGTCATTTCACCTGACTCTACCACTAAATTGTTAGGTATTACCATTGATAATAATCTCTTTCAACCAACACATAAACAACTCCATAAAACAAGTCAACAGAAAAATAGGATCCATATCGAATCAGACCATTCCTTACTCCATCTACCAGAACTAGGATTGCTCACTCCCATCTTATTTCTACTCTTCTTTATGCCTCACCTATCTTCACCAACCTCAAGAAAAACAACCTAAACAAACTAACAACCTGCTACAATAACATTGCTCGCTACAGGTAACACCTACAGAACTCATCACTGTGTTAACTTGAAGCAACTAGGCTGGCTAGAGTATCAGAACTATCTTGCAATCCACCAACTTACCATTGCCCACAAAATACTGTACCAACCAAACAACACCCCTATACTCTCTCAACTCATAATCCCCTATAATAATCTCAACTCTCTCCGCTCATCTAGTAAGCTATTGACTAGTTCCATAAAATCAAACAACACTGCTGGTGACTCCCTTTTTACCAATTCTGTAGGTTCAAAATGGAATTTGTTACCTAGCAACATAACAAAGATTACATCACTGCCTCTCTTCAAACAAAATATTAAACTCCACTTCCAAAATCACTGGCTCTGCTCCTGTAGCAAACCTGATTAACCTGATTCCCAATACTTCAACTTTACTTATAACTACCTCTTCTCTGACTTTACTTCTCCACTTGGCATTCTTCCCTTCCTCCCACACTGTCTTCTAATTCGCTTCCTTGCCTATTACTGTCCTAACTTCATACATTTTCATGATCTAATTCCCTTTTATTTTTTTTTCCCCTTATTCTTTACACTCTTTTTCTTTACCTACTTTCCCTGTATCCATATCTTACATGTATCTCACTTTTCTCTGTATAAAATTTAATATCTTTTTTCCCTAGACTGTAACTGTGAGGGGAAGTAATTAATTCATGCACCTTTAATTTTAAGACATATAGCTTCTTATTTTCTTGTAACTATGTATGATAGAAATTAACACTTGTAGTAACAATCTTAAATTGTTCAGTTTGTTATTATTGTTTTCATTAACATGCATACTAATATTATTTTTTTGTCTCTATGTACTTATTTTTGTGGAGCTTTTCTCCCCGGGCCTCTACTGAAAATGGAATTTTCTCCAGCTAGACTAGCCCGGTCAACAAATGTAAAATAAAAATAAATAAAAATGTGTCTGTTGTCATATCACTGTGTGCACAAGTCAGGATTGGTGAATTGTGAAAGGTTCCTTGGTTAACACATGCAAATGCCAGATATGTGTGGTCCACTGCTGTACTCAGACATGGCCTAAGTGTGTGAGCATGCCCAGTTTGGCCTTTCAGTATGTTGTTGCCTGACATTTGCCTCATTTATTCAAGTGTGTGAGCATACCTAGTGTGACCTTTCAGTATGTTGCTGTGTGAAGTCCACTACATTTGTTGACGTGTGTGAACACGCCCAATATTAACATTTATACTATATGTGTGTTGTAAATCAAGTTGTATTTTTACTGCAGGGCTCACCTTTGTGTCATAACTCTACAGGGATTATGCTGTGCCTGCAGGGTTTCCATGAGACACTTTGCATAGACTTATCAACATTTCTTCATACAGGCTGACCAATGAAATACTGTCATGGTTTAGTGGTTCAGTACTATGACTATAGTGCACAGTATCCTGGGTTCGAGGACTGTCACTACTTCATGTTTTCATACTGGGCAGACCAGACTACTTAAGGAACAGTAAAGCAAATATGACCATGTTTACCTGCTTTAGCTCAACTTTGACCAAACTTGCCCAACATTGCCCAACATTAACCAACATTGCTGAATGTTGCCCAATATTGCTCAACATTGCCCAAAGTTGTGCTACTTAGTGTGTGCAATTTTGTTTACATATACTAAGTAGTGGTAAAAGCTGTTTAGCACTGCTTTATATTGCTTAAAATATGGCAATCATGCCTCAAGTGGTGCTGCAGGGCTGCCTATGTCGGATGCACATAGTACACTCCCTATACATGTTTGGAAACAGGTAGTGTCAGGTTAGGCATCCCTTTTACTATATGTGAGAGTAAGAGACAGGTATCATTTCCAGGGTTACTACTGAGCCAGTGTATATGCTATGCGTTGCCTTTTTGCCAAGGCCAAAGCATACTGGGCATGCCTCCTTCTGCCTACTGGGGCAGGCTCAGGTTGTTCCTCCTCTGAGTCACGCTCTGCCTGTGATGGCCTTGGCAATGGTGGGTGGCTGTTTGGCCTGGCCCTATGCTGCTCCTGCTGAAGCTGTTTTCACAGGATCATATTATGTAGCATAGCACATACCATAACTATTTGGGTATATGTAGTTAGTGAGTTCTGCAAGGCTCCACCAGATGTGTCCAGGCACTGGAACCATGACTTGAGCAGCCCAAACACATGCTCGATTACATTTCGTGTTTGTGCATGTGTCTCATTATGGCATTCCTGTTCAGGTGTGTGTGCATTTCTGATGGGTGTCATCAACCACGGCTCCAGTACATGTCCAGCATCCCACCACTAGGTGACCATGAGGGATGTCCCCATTGGCAAATGTCTGGTACAGCTGGGTCAGATGCCAGATATGGGAATCATGGTAGCTTCCAGGGCAGCCAACACACACATTCATTATTATGCCCAGGGCATCACACACGACCTGGCAGTTGATGGAGAGGGAACCCTTGCAGTTAAAGTAGGCCCTACCCCGCTCACCAGCTGGTGCTTTGATGCATATGTGCGTGCAGTCTATTGCACCCACTACCTCAGGGTATTCCGCTATTTGCTGGAAAAGACGCATATTGCTGGCCAATACCTCACAGGAATTGGGGAAATATACATGATCACCGACATGTGCTGACATGGCATTCAGGAACTGGTGCAGTACCCTGGATGCTGATGCCTATGAAATCCCCATCATATCACCAGTTGGTCTCTGGAAGGTACCTGTTGCTAGTATTCTTAGGCCAACACATACCTTGGTTTCCACTGGGATGGGTTCCCCTCTGTTGGTTCTGTGTGTGAGGGCGTGGCCTGCACAGCTCAACAATTTGCTGCATGAGGTCTCTGTCTACTCTATAGTGCTCCCCTATCTCCAGCTCATGTAGGACCTGGTAGGTTACCCTGGGCCTGTACACTCTTCTCTGTCTCCTCACTGTGGGTTGCTCATCAGCATTCGCATTGTCACCAACCTCAGCATGTTGCATATGTTGGCTTATAACAGCAATGGCAGCCCCTAACATTTCTATGTCTCAGTAAAGCATTTTCAGTTTTCACTTCTCTTAGCTTACTGCAGTGTTGCAGTGTCTCTGAGAAAAACATAGTGGAAAGTTGTTTGCAGAGTTTTAAGTGCTGGGCTGGGCTGGGCTAGTGTACTGTCTGTGTAATTGGCTGATTCTGATTGTTTTCACCTGCTAGCTCTGCTAGTTCTCCTTGGTTAACTTCCTACTATTTGTTGTGCTTCCTTTTCCCTTTCTGTTTCCACAGGGGGCAGCGCCACACAAACAAGCACAAACATGCACACACCAGCTCACACACGCGCACACATGCTTACATGGCCTAACACTTGCTGACTCCTGCTTGAACGCGCGCACACAGGTGCAAACGTGCTTACACAGATTTCAACAAGCTTACACTTGCTTACTCCAGCTTAAACACGTGCACAGAGGCGCACACGTGCGCACACAGTCTTACTCGGATTTCAGGCATGCACCCACATGCAAACACATTGCAGGCACTTCCACAAGAAACATTAGTGTTATCCATGGCATACACCTTCAATTTCTTGCCTTTAGCTAGGATACCTGTTGACACGCCTCTTCCAGTGATGAGTAACTGACAGCAAACACATGCCTCTCTGCTCCAATGAGCTTACATTCTTTCATACATACCCCCCTCATGATGTCACCTATCTTCTACTCTGATACTCCCCTAATCCTACTCTTACACTCCACGGACTTTGCTCATATGCCATGTAAAATTGGGATTCACTATCCTTACCCTCATTTGCATAGGATTGCCTACTTATGCTTGGCTACATCTCTTAGACTGAGCTTCCCCCCTTAGCAACCTCTACTCAGTAGCCATGTTGTCTTCAGCCTGCAATTCCCTTGCATGGCAGTTGGATATTTAGAATACAATCTCTATTTGTGGCTTTTATTTATTTTTTGCATGTTTTTTAGAGTGCAGCACTTTTGTGTGGCACTGCGCTATGCTTAAACTTCAGAGATCAAGGTAAAAAAAATAATAATTTTTTTTTTTTGCAACAGGTAGAATTGCCAATGGCCATATATTTGGCCATTGGCATGCTTCCTCAACTGGATGCATCCTTTATTTTGAGCTGTCACGGCTCCATTTTGCTATTTGCAGAACGGTACTCAGTTGACAACGGACTATATTTCTGCAAATAACACTACTCTTACTCGGACAGGTTAGGTTAGGGTTTCCTGGATCGCAAATTTACCTCATTTGCATAGCTTTCAGCAGCAAATGAGGTAATTTGCATAACCTAACCCTGTACGTGTAAGAGTCATTTTATGAGCTCTCTTGCACGCCCCTGCCGGCTGTTCCTGGATCACTCGGCAGACATGTTGACTGCATGGAGTCTTACTCTACTCTTAGACTCTGTGCAAGCCTTCGTGAATCTGGCCCAGGGTTTTAGCGAGCTGTGTAGGCTTTAACTAATGTATGGATCAGCTTGGCACAAACATTTCCTTTGGATGTGATTCTTTATCCATTAGAAGATATCAGGTAATGTTTGTGGTTTTACTGGAAGAGTACACAAGTCTTGCTATCTAATGTACCAGCATGTGAGTATGTGAAAGAGTCTAGAGACAGCATTGAGTAATAGTTTCTCAAAAGTTTAGTGTAAAATACACAGCAGGTTCTTGCAAAGCTGTAATAGTTTGATGCATATAGTTTTTGATTGAATAGTCAAGCTTGTATAAAGGTGAAAATAGCAAACATACCTTGGGATTCAGGAATGGTTTACTACTAGCAGGAAACTTTAAAACTGCCATCTTGCCACTCACAGTGAGCCTTTCTGATGTTTAGACTACAGTATGCTGCTGTTGACGTTGACGTTGACTGCTAGTAGGTCCATAAGTATGGAGGATGGTTCTGCTGGCAGAGTTGAGTGCTAATGCAGCAATTTGGGGAGAGGCAAAGCAGGAATGATGGATGACAGGGTGGGTGTAAATACATGGACTCATATTTCTATCTTATCTGCAAATTATAAAACATGCCTGACAACACTTCAAGTATATGTGTATATTAATGGTGACAGACTTAGCTTTTTAGAAATACTTAATGGTAAAATGTTTGCATGAGACTACTGAGAACTCAATTTTTGGAATAAAGCTTCTGCTAGATGCACCTTGTGCCACCTTCCTCTTAGCTGAGCTATTACTTACAATATGTGAACTATATTAAATGTCTGTTTGTTTTAAAACAAATAAATACTGGCCACATTAATGAATTTCAGTTCAGTTCTGTCATATGCTTATAGTACATCTCGCTGGAAACCACTTATTACTCCACACATATTCAAACAGATGTGCCTTCTAGTTATGGCTATTTTATTGGTTCTATATGCCTTAGATGACCAATTGTGATCATATGAATAAATAATTAAATGAATAAATAATGGCCAAAGTAATGTATTTCAGTTTGCTGCCGTCATTACAACCCCTCCACTCGTGTAGTTATGAGCACAAACTGCAGTCACTTTATTATTTCTGCCCACATCAGATATCTGACCATGAATCTTCTTCTTCTTCTTCTTTCGGCTTATCCTGGTTAGGGGTCACCACAGTGGATCACCCCTCTGCTCATGATTGGCAGTGGAGTTTTACAGTGTCGAGTTGCCAGCCCGGCATCCAACCTTCCACAGAAGGCACACACATGCATGCACTCATACCTAGGGCCAATGGATCTGACCATAAATAAATATGTAAATAAATTGCTACTGTAAAGTATTTTAGCTTGCTGGTGTCAGACAACTCTCCCAGAAATAGATATATACACAGATCCAGACACACAAACACACATATGCATACACTCACCCATGCAGGAGCATGAGTGAGTGTATGCATACACTTAATCATGTACCTGTAAGTGAGTGCATGTGCATACATGCACACAGACACACACACACACACACACACACACACACACACACACACACACACACACACACACACACACACACTCAAGCAGGTGCACACACACACGCACACACACACACACACACACACACACACACACACACACACACACACACACACACACACACACACAAATACGCCCAGTATTTTCACTTATGAGAAAAGGAAAAAGCATACAGTGCATCATTTAATTAAAAAAATGCAATTACATCTTGCTCACTACCATAACAAATGCAAATTACTAAGTCATAGTAATGAGACTAATCTCCTTGTAGTAAACCATATCATTTTTTTCAAATGTTTGATGCAAAATGTGTGTTGTTTATGCAATTACTTTTGTTAATAAGTACCTTACCTTGAACATTTTCTTGAAAGAGAAATTCTTGACATGACATCATGAAACATTAACCCTACAATGCCTCACTACCTACATTAAATATTTATTTATTTATTTCAAATTTGTTTACCGGGTTAGTCCAACTGAGTTTGCAAACAAATCCTTTTTTCAGTGGAGACCAGAGGGAAAAAGCTCCAACAAACATAAGTAAAGATAAAGTGACAATATACAAATATTAAATAACAATCACAATACAAAATAATTTCAAGAAAGAAAAGGTTATTAACTATTTGCATTGCATTGATAGCAAGCAACCCATTTTCAGTGGAGTCCCAAGGGGAAAGAGCCCCAGCAAACATAAGCAAAGGTAAACATACAGGACAAAAACTATTAAAATAAAAATGCAAATATGAAATTAATTATAAAGAGAAAAACAAAAGAAAAAAATATGAACATTAAGGGTTGCACTGATAGCAGTGATCTAAAATTTACCACATATGAGAGTAAAAAGAAAAAGATAATTGTTATTCAAAAGGAGGACAATGTATAGACATTGATAGGAAGTGGGGGAAAAAGATAAATAGTGTGGAGAATGGGAGGGGGGAGACAAAGGAAGGGGCTATTGTAGGGCTATAGTAGTAGAGCTGAGGGTTTAGGAGCTTAGTTTAAGCAGAAGTTACTAACAGAGAAGGAAAGTTAGGAGATGCAACAGGTTATACAGTAGGACAGACTAAAACTATGTGTGGTCAAGTTAATGGTATAATTTCAAGTTTAGTAGGTGGGATTTAAGCTCCTTTTTAAAAGAGGGAAAGGAAAAGTTGGATCTAATATGGAGAGAGAGTTTCTTCAAATTTAGTGAGACAGAGTGTTTGTAAAGTAGTTTACAATATTCCTTTTGTTTGTTTTATTTATTTATTTTATTTTATATTTGTTAACCGGGACAGTCCGACTGGACTAGGTCCATTTACAGTGGAGGCCCCGGGAGAAAAGTTCCACATATATTAACAGCAATACTAGAATTGAATACATAGTAAAAGCTGATAATAGCACATTATAACTGCAAAAATCCAGCTAGTAAGACAGAAAAGTAAAACAGACAGGATACGACTCAGCAGTTGAACAGACTAAATACAATTAGCATTGAGAGTCATGACATACATCATCCCCCAGATTCATGAAGCTCAGCGCAAGTCCGGCGTAAGGCTTGCGCCGGCCGTGTGGCGTAGATGTGGAGTAGACGCACCATATGCATATTAATGAAGGCGCGCAGCCGCCACGTGCATAGGAAATGTGCACGAGTGCAAGGGGTGTATCGAAGTTGCGCAGGGAGGCGTGTCAATGTCGGCTTTTGAGGAGCAACCTAAACTGCTGAATATTATATTCCGCCAGCAATAGTAATCGTACCTATCAGTGTCAGTGGAGACTGAAACGTATGCAAAGCAAAGTCCCTGCGAACAGAAAATGAAGAGTCAAACACAAATGCACGGTAGGGAATAACGGGTCCCTACCCATGAACAAATGACAGGAAAACCGTGTGCCTGTAGTCCAACATAGTGTTGATAGCTATACTATGTGGAAGTGAAACGTATCAGATGTTAGCGCGCTGCCAGTAGGTACGTCCAGTCAAACAGAGAGGGTCACCAGCCGACCCATAATTTGAAGGAGGGAACATAGCTGTGCAGATGTGTCCATAACAAAATACATGAGGAGAAATGTAGATATAGGTAGTGACCGTATGTCTGAATCATATCCCACAAGCCATTTAATAGTCACATACAAAAGGTATGTCCGTATTTCACATACCAAATATGATAGGAAATAGCATACGCATGTAAACGAAACAGAAGGAGCATATAAACGAGCCATAACAACACGGACACATGTAGGCCGAAAGGAACAGTATGATCCATACTGTCGTCCAAGATTACCACCTGTCCCACTTTGCGAGCGACAGTCCCTGTAAAACTGGCAAATATCCAGAGAATATAGGACATAATTCCTCCGTAGACGTCATGCAATAGTTGCATTAAACATATTTCACTGGTCATATAATACATAAATGTCATAACAAACAGAATAATATACCGAAATGCTACAAGAATAAGCTTAGATATAGGCAAGAATTGTAAGTTCTCTCTGCCGAACTGACCATGGGTATGTGTCGGCCTGTAAAATATGCTGTGTTCACTGCAACTGTCACAGTAGGGTTGCCACCCTTACAAATGGCCAAAGTGGGACATGTTTGGTACAGACATCAGACTGTACAGGCCGACACATACCCACGGCCAGTACAAAGGACAGAGCATAACTGTTTTGCCTACAGAAAAGCATATTCCTGTAGCATTTTAGTTGCTTATTCTGTTTCTCATAACAGTCAGGTATTTCAGAAACAGAATTAACTGTTTAATGCAACTATCACATAAAATATAAGAAATATGTCTGTCCTAAAATCTCAGGACATTTTCCATGTTAACAATTACATGTCAGGACACAACTGACCAAAGAGGGACTGTCCCTCGCAAAGTGGGACAGGTGGTAACCCTATGTCACACTGTGGCCAATTGAAAAGGTGGAGACACAACCATTGACTGTGGGGAGGCAATGTCCACAATGGTCGGACATGTGTAAGGAATAGCTTCAACATAGGAAAAGGTGCCATCCTACCAATGAGTAGAACAGGCTGGCAAACTCCGGAAGTCAGCTGTATAATCCGAACGTGTATGTGACACAGTCGAACAGGTAGTACCCGGATACACCAACCAAGTAAAGAAAGTGAAGTAAGGGCGTGTACCTATGTGCCAGAGGTATAGCATGTGGAAAGCAAACATGGCAGGGTAGTCCACACAACTATAAAGGTACCCAACACATGTAGAGTAGTCAATGTGTAACTTTGGCCGTGTCATGGGCCAACAACCAAAGTAGTGCTCTATGGAGTGTGGGTAATTCGCGTGTGAGGGGTGTGTGTTTAATGGTAAATTCCTCAAAGGCGATACTTGTGTCATATGCAGAAAAGGTGAACCGGAGGTGTATGAGGGGGCAGCAGGTGAAGTGGGAAGAAACACAACCTCATGTAGAAACAGCTGCAAGACAAGCAGACAGGCCATAGTGTAGAACACAATCCCACAAACATGTGATTATGGAAATATGCGAGAAAAATGTATAGATACGGCACCGTCGCATACCCACAGATGGGTCCTGATGGAACTGGTCATAACAAATGCAACATACCTGGATGCATAATAGCCTACTCAGCATATTCTCCACAACACACAACCTGCCACCATACCAGAACGTCCACCAAATCCAGCCGTACTTGGTCCACTGGTTTGTTGCAGAAACACCTACACACAGTGACCCCTATGCATATGTAGTAGGTATTGTCACCCTAGGCAGTGTCAGGATTGCAAACCATGTATCCCCTACAGGTAAAACCCCCTGCACGTTTTCGTGCAGCCACAAAAATCTTCGTTATCAAACTTGTTTTGGTTTTGACCAATTTTTGGGATATCCCTCACAGGATGACCAACTTGTGTAAATAGTAGAATGGGTATGATGACAAGATTTCCAATCCAGTAGATATCTGGACACAAGTCAGAATGTGCAGTGGAGGTCCATGACACTGTCCAGCCCTAAGTGGGCATGCAAAACCTACCACCCAGGATAAAATACCTTCCCGTGACGCACGTGTCCAGACACAAATTGGAGGGAGAATATAATGCACACATTTGCAAAGTGGAAAACGGCATGAGGGCGAGGAAGACACTATGTAAACAGGTCAACCCTGATCAAGTGTGAGGGACACTGACTGTGTGCAGTCATGACTGACCATACCTGTCAACCTGTGTGAGCAAGATATCTGGACAGAGCCATGAATATAAGTGAGACAAAGGTCCAAAATCAGGGACAATCTGTAAACATATCTCTTAGAAACATAGAATTTGATAGAATAACAGTTTGCACATTGGCATTAATGTCTGGAGTATGAAGTCTGAAACCCAACTGTCTGTCAGCATGTTCCAACTGCAGTCTTTAATGCTGAGCTACTGCCGTGGGAGAACACAACAGCATATTACAGAGGTTCGTGCCATACCACTCAACTGTCCGGATATCCGCAGAATGACTAGGGTCACCACCTGTCCCACTTTGCGAGTAACAATCCCTCTGTAGGCAGTTGTGTCCTGTGAAAAAAATCAAGACATAGCAAATGTCCTGAGAGTTTATATCATAATTTACTTTATTAGTCGGTTATTTTATATATGAATCCTCAATATGTTATGTGAAGTAGCATAAGCAATTCAAATGTTACTAGAATAAGCTATTATATGTACAAAAAAGGTTAATGTTCAGTACTATGCACAGCTGTAGGTATGTTTTGTCCTGGAAAATCTGACATCTCTACAGAACATGTCCCACTTTGGGCAGTCGAAAAGGTGGCAACCCTAAGAATGACCACAGGTTCGCCCCATAGTGTTGGTGTGTGCCTCTGACAATCTGCACCAGTGTGGTAAATAGCTGAGGATTGATGTCACTAAATAATGAGAAATATCCTGAGTATAAGACTCCACAACCTGCAGAAAAGTCATGCTAATGCAAAACCTAGCATTCTATCAACGTTCTAAGCTTGTAAGAGCAATCGTTAAAATGTGTCCCTAACTGTCCCCCCATCATGTAGGTTTTGCACAGGTTTGGTGCTCTAAGAGGTTGAGAGGTATGGTCCGTACATATTTACAGGAACAGCCCTTCACACTTGTGTAATGTACAACTGCATACCTGTAGTCACTTCATGTCCAAAAATAATAATCCCCGTATGACTGTATACAGGTAATAGCAAATGTGAATGGGAACACCCCTCACCGTGGAGTATGGACTATAACAACCCTACCCATAATATATAATGCCAACAGAATAAGCTGCTGACAGGTGCCCAAACACCTGTGTCTATAAACACAGGTAAAACTTCAAAATAGGGAGATAATCCCTGTCCATATGCTTCGTCTGACATTTGACCTCGGCCAGGGAAGTTCCATTCACCAGGTGGACAAGCCTAAACCCAGATCACTACATGAACACCCTGACAATCAAAGACCTGTATGTGGCTGGACTATATGCCTTGGTGTCCTGCATATCCTCAGAGTGATTAACAATGCAGCCGGAGTCTACAGCAGTAGGCAATAGGAAATTTTTCCCAGCAGGAGAATGGATGCCTGTGTCGTAGGTGAAGCTGTGAAGTGTATGTTGATGTAGCTAAGTAATATGGGTATGCGTATCAATGAGGGAGAACACCAATAGAATAGTGGTTCCGGTATCTGGCCAACGTGAATGCAGTCCCTGTTGACCTACGACCACTGCACATATAACTTGAAAGTGTAATGAAAGCGTTTGTGCAGTACACACATTTAAGTATGTAAAGGTGAACGTGTGTTTCGCAATAGTCCATAAACTGGAATACAGATATGTAACTGTTACTGTCAGAATTATGAAAGTTCACGGAAGCACAATTATCTATGAAACACATGTAACCCACAATAAGGATATGCAAGTGCGCCTGCGCGTGTGTAATCCGCTCACAGAATAGAAAATTAATGGTGTTTTCCCCACGTTCTATGTACATGGCTCATACCTGTTAAACCCGTAAAGTATGAAACTGGACAAAGCCATGACAACAACTGGTACAAATAGGGACAATCCCCAGATATTGCCCTAACAAACATAGAAAGTGGATAGAATAACAGGTGTGTTACTAGCATGGATTCTCTGAAGGGTATGAAGTCGTAACCTGAAATGTTTGTCATTATTTACCAATGTCAGTCTTTAATGATATGCCACTAACTTGCCAGATAGACACAAGATTATGAAAAATGGACCAAAGATAAGAGGCAAACAGCTGTACATGCAGCGGAAATCTGTACAGTTGAAAGGTATGATATGGAGATATATATACACATATATCCACAGACATAATCCAAAGCAAATTACGAGATGAGGAATGTACAGACATATGTATATATGTACATATATAAATCTATATACACACGATACATGAATAGATATATACACAACAAACATATGTCCCTGTACATATAACACATGTACATAAATAGGTCATGGTATAGCTAATATGGATAGACAGACAGACATGCATGAAAGGAGAATACACCGATGGTTTCCAAACCATTGCCCGGAAAGTACCAGTGTGACAGGGACTGCAAGTTCTACATGTTAAACATGAATATAGGTGTCCTTTGCAGGACCCCAAAAATTGATCCTGTACGATGTGCCAACCGTCATTGATGCAAAAGAAGTCACACCTGCAACTACGATATAGGTGTACATGCAACAGTAGCAGGTGTAAGGGTAATAACATATGGGTCGATTGAATGTATGACGTACGAGCTGATATCTGCAGAGTGGGGAGTGCTCGGAAATGTCCTCACACTTTATTATTGCTCACATTAAACATGTCTAATGGGTACTGTGGAGGTGTGTCTGGTATGGGAATCATGGGTATGCAGAATTGGGCAAAGGTGTTGGTTGGCACAGATCTATTAGGTACGCCCCATGGGAGTGATCAATATACCTATATGGGTATAGCACATGCCTACAGTCTCCAAAAAGGTGCAACCCATCTACTGGATATTGTGTAAACCATTGGGGGAAGATGCAGGGACCTATATCAGTGTCATGTAGGCAATTATCATGGATGGACACGCGTACGACCAAGATGGTAACCATATCTGCCAGAATGTCAGAATAAGGCAGATGGACAAAGGCATAGTACACGACAGACAAATAGGGACTATATTAAATATACCTCAGACAAAGTCAGACCGTTGATAGAATAATTGCGTAGTCAGGAATACGAATGTTATGAGAGTTAGTAATCATGAAATAGAAATGTCAGTCATGATTACCTAACCTCACACTCCATCATGGCTTGTCAGCAATCTACCAGAAAAGCACATTATCATGACAAATGTAACAGAATCATAGGTCATACCCCAGGGCGTATACCCATAATGTGTACAGGTGAGAGGTATGAAGGTAATCCGTCCTAATGAAATGTACAGAACTAGTGATACTAGGTGGACAGGTGAGAAGAAAGACATCAGGACAAATGACAAAACATGTACAAGTCATAAGCATGTTTGTCCACAAATGTGAATTACAATGTATGGCCTGTGAAAGTCAATGTGGAAGGTTAATAGACTCAAAAGACATGTGTCCCTCAGGGTGTCATGAAGTGTCACCGATATAGTGTCCAGTCCCCCATACTCGTACGTGAGCTCTGCCACTGATGGAAAGCGCAAATACCGGTGCACACATAAGGTACATGATGGAATAATTAGCGTGGATAAGCACCTATTGGCCTGTGTGAGGAATATAACCCAGTAGGTGGGTGTGTCCTGTGATAGGAATGTAATGGTAACTGGTCTGTGATGGCGCCATGTATTGTGTGTATTGGAGTAAGGAAACTGATGTCCAGTATCAGAAACATACCTCGCAACTGTACGAATGTGCAGATGTATGCCTCATATGTGTGGTGTGTTCCTCTCACAATCTGTACCTGTCTGCCAAATACCTGAGAACTGACGTCATTAAATAATGATAAACATATGTGTTTAAGACCCCAAATCCCTCAGAAAGGTCATACTAATGCAAAACCTATAATACTGTCAACTATCTACGTTTGTAAGAGCAATATGTAGAATCTGCCCCTATCTGTCCCCCCATCATTTTAGGCTTTGTACAGATGTTTTGCACTAGGAGGTTGATAGGTATGATCTGAAACAGATACATGTCTGAGGAAACAGCATTATCGACTGCAAGATAACTCAGAAGGTATGAAAAGCGCTGCAGTAGGAAGTTCATCTGCAGGTATGTGCTGACATGTCAAATGACACAGCAGTCTACAGGAAGTACCTATAGGGTGTCACCTTTACCAATGATGATAGTGAGACATACCCACAGCCATGCATACACCACAAATAGACATAGCACACAGCAAAGCCTAGGCCATGATACATGAAGCCTCCGGCATGTATGGATTGAGTGAGAGTACAGCAAGGAAAGATGACTGCCAGGCTAATCAGCCAACACCTGCAGGGGCGTGCAAGACTGCCCGTAACATGAACATTGCACGGACAATATTAGGATTTGCAACATACTCATTTTGTATGTGTAAGCTATGCAAATTATGAAATGATAGAGTTGCCACCTTTCCAAATGCCCAAAGTGGAACATTTGTGCTACAAACATCAGATTTTTCAGTGGAAAACATATCCCCGGCCAGTACAAAGGACAGAACTTCATTTTTTTGCCTGAATAAAAGTCTATTCTTGTAGCATTTTAGTTCCTTATTCTGTTTCTTATAACATTTAGGTGTTTCAGATACAGAATAACTGTTTTATAGGTTCATAGGTTCATAGGTTCATACTAGGCTATCTGCCTGAGGGCATTTACAAGCCTAGCCCATAGTTTTGTGGCTTACGCCACCCCTTTAGTATGGGGAACTATACCCATTATTTTGCTGTGCCTCTGTTGAGCAGTGACACTGAGGTAATCCCTGGGGTATATCTGCGATCTCCCATCCATTGGTCAAGATTTCTCTTGAACAAGGCCAGCGAGGTGCTCTGCCTCACATATACCGGATTTTATTCCACAGCATAGGAGTCTTTGGGTGATGAATCTATCCCTCCAGCACGCCCTATTAATAGCCGTGTCGAGGTTTAAGTCTCCGCCTTGTGGCTCTGACGGATCTAGATTTTTGAGGTGAAGCATATTCATCAAATCTGGGTTTGACATGGCCTTGTATGTTAGGCAAAGGTCACCTCTGAGCAAGGTGGCGACTGAATAGAGCTGGAGTTCTTTCAGTCGGGCAGCATAGGACAGATGTTTGAGACCCTTTATCCTTTTGGTGAGGAACTTTGTGGCCTCTCCAGCTGCTGCAAGTGTCGGGTCAGATACATTCGAATGGGGCATTGTACTCAATCATTGGTCTGATGAGTGATGAGTATAGGAGACTATGACCTCCCTTGATCTAGATGAGAATCCCTTCATGATAAGGTGGGCAATGTAGAAGGTCTTCCTAACTACTTTAGCTACATGGGTGTCGAATGACAGACTACTATCAACCTGGGTCCCCAGGTCCCTGATAACTTCTTCTGTACTCAGTGGATTGCCACCTATTTGGTAGCTAGGGGTAACCTTGTTTTTCCCGAAGGGTATGACTATGCATTTTGGCATTTAACTTTAGGCCATGGCTCTGGCACCAGTTATCCATTTCTGTGAGACCCTTCTGAAGGATATCTGTGTCAGATGTGTTTTCTACTATGGCGCCCAGTTTGCAGTCATCTGCAAACTTTGTCAGCCATAACCCTCCTGTGTTTGCTTGTACTTCGGAAAAGTAGATGCCAAACAAGAGTGGGCCCAGGACTGAGCCCTGTGGTACACCACTTGTGACAGACTTTGAGTCTGACATGGCGCCAGCAACTCTGACCCTGTGGGTTCTGTCACTCAGCCAGTTTGCAACCCATCTTGTGATGTATGGGTTAACATTTAAGCTGATGAGTTTTTCAATGATACCCGAGTGGGGTATTGTATCAAAGGCCTTCGCCAGATCGAGGTAGGCTGTATGGACTGCCTTTCCTCATCAATGGCTTTGGTGACTGTTTGAAAAAGTCAACCAAGTTTAGAAGGCATGATCTGCCTTTGACAAAGCCAAACTGGGATGGATCCAAAGTCTGCAAATTCCTATGTCTTTATTTATGAGGTCCATTATGATCCTCTCCATGGCTTTGCAGATAAGGCTTGTCAAGCTAATGGGCGGTAATTTCCAGGGTCGGTGGAGGCACCACCTTTGTGAAGTGGGACCACAGTTGCAGTGCGCCACTCCTGGGTACGTATCCAGAGGTAAGACTATGATTAAACAGCTGTCCTAGCTGTGGGTTTAATTCTCGTCGAGTTCGTGGAGCACACAGCCGGGACACCATCAGGTCCCATGGATGCTGTGTTTTTGCTTGAGAGAGCAGTTCTCACTTGGGCGTTGGAGATGTTTGGGGGCTGCAATCGCTTGGTATAGATATCTCTCCTTTTGGGGAGGGGAGAAGTTTGCACTGAACCTGTCAGCCAGTATGTTGGCAATGTCTGTAGGATCAGTAATCTTCACATCATTTTGAACTAGTTCTGAGCATATCTGGGAGTTTCCTCCCAGGTTTCTAACATAGCTAAAGAAGGCCTTATGATTGTCTTTTGAGTCTTTAGCTATTTTTCTCTCAAAATTTGCTTTGGATGATTTTATGAGAGCTCTTAGTTTTTTACTTATAGTGATCAAGGGTGTCTTACCTTTTAAGGATTTTGCTCTATCTTGTAGTAGCTTCCTCCTTTGTTGTAGAGTTTGTTTATGGCTGGGGTCCACCAGAGTGGACGCTTGCCTTTGGTACAAAGAGTCTTTGTTTTGCTTGGGATTGCCTTATCCATGCAGTCCTGCAGGTGCTGGTAGAAGGCATTTGTAAGTGATTCAGCGGCTTGAGTACTGTTTTCCGTCGGCTTGGGGCCTTAAAGGAGACCACACTAGTCTTTAGAAGTGTGAAGTCGGCTTTAGAAGTTCTTTACTGTGGTCTTTTATTTCAGGTGGGGTGGGATGAGGACCTCCAGCGAGATTAGTTTGTGATCTGATCTCACCAGTGAGGGGTATACTTCGTGTTGAACATTGTGCTCCCATGTTCGTGATGATGAGATCAAGTATGTTTTCTCCTCTTGTGGGGATGGTGACTAGTTGTTCCATGGCATTTGAGTTTATGAATTCCAGGAACTTTTGGGCTAGGGTGTTTGGGCTTGAGTAGTGTTCCCAGTCTATATTAGGGTAATTGAAGTCACCTAGTATGATGGTGTTTGGTGATACATTTATCCCCTCTAGTGTTTTCAGGAAGGCCATGTGAGGTTCCTGAGTTTGTGAGGGTGGCCTGTAACATGCTACAATTTGCAGAGCAGTCTTGCCTATGGTTAATTGCACCTGGATGGTCTCCGATGCATCGTGCGTTGCCACCAGTCTTGAGGTGTGGGTGTCTTTGATGAATATGGATACCCTCCTTTCTTGGTATTGTCCGGATTTTGGGGCGGAACGCATGATAAGAGGTAAAACCTGATAGTGCTGGGGTGCTCTCAGGAGCCTTGAACCAGGTTTCTGTCACTGCACAGACATCGATGTTCTCCATACTGAGAAGGGCCTCGAGCGTGCATTTTGAGATTTAGACTTCTGGCATTGAGCAGCATTACCCTTAGTTTTTTTCCTTTTTTGTGTTCTAGGGTGGTAGGTTTAGAATTTGAGCCTTGCCTAAAAAAGGCACTATGGGGGTGGCAAGAGCCTTTGCCAATATCCGGAATCCCAGGTGACAGGTGCAAGCCGTCCCTTGCGAAGCAGCGTGGCTTGTCCAGCATGTCATCCCAGGCAGACAGACATTGGATCCCCTTTGAATGACACCAGAGTTTAAGCCAATTGTTAAAGCTGATCATCTTATCTCTGTATTGTGCAACTATGACATAAAATATAGAAAATAATTTTGTCCTAAACTCTCAGGACATTTGCCACTTTTTTCACATTTTTTGCAGGACACAACTGCCCAAAGAGGGACTGTCCCTCGCAAAGTGGGACAGGTGGTAACCCTATGTAATTACGCGATACATGAAACAGTAAGCTGTCCGTACAAAAGCAGAGTTATGTGCAGAAATGTATCCGGATGTTATGCGACTAATGCTTTGCACGTTGCTAAATGGAGCAATGACAGCTGCAAATACAGTATGAATACAGTCGAAGAAGCATGCCAATGTCCAAGTCCAAGGCCAGTGGCAGCTTTGTCCATTGGATATCAATGAACCAGTAGTTGTCCTCCGCCGATCCCTGGTGTGGAAGCATAGCGTAGTGCCACGAGAACGCGCTGCACTTCAAAACAAGACATATGGATAATATACATACAAAATGTAGGTTTAGTTGGATGTTAGTACGCCATGCAGATGAATGGCAAGCTGGAAACTACATGGCTACTGCGTACTGGTACTTATGTGTGGAAGCGCTCTGTCAGAGATGTAACAAAGTATTTGTAGGCAATGTGAGGCAAGTGAGGCTGAGGATAGTGAATCACAACATGTCAAGCAATATGGGCCAAGCCTCTACAGTGTAGTGTAGGTTAAGGGGACTATTAGAGTAGAAGATAGGTGACAACATAAGTGTGTATGTACAAAACACTGTAACCTCACCAGATCAGTGTCACATATGTGCTGTCAGTACTCAGTGGAAGAGACATGCCATGAGCTATCCTAGGGAACGTCAGGAGACTGACGGCATACACCATGGATACCACCGATGTTACCTGCAAACCTGCCTACAGTGTGTCTGCGTCCGTGCACACCAGTAAGCCCGAGTAAGCATGTGTGTGCATGTGTTAGCCTGTGTGCGCGTGTGGAAGAACGAGTAAGCTAGTGTACGAATGGTGAAGCCCGTGTAATGTCGTGTATGCATTTGTAAGCATGTATACATGTGTACTACACACATCACACATGTACTGCACACACAGACACAAATGCTGCCAATACTACACGCATCAGTAAAATGGCACATGGATGGAGACTACATCATCTGAAGTAACAGTGCTGTAAACTATGCTACAGTGATGGTCATAGCTGCAATGCATCATGCCTGCTGAAGTACACCTGGAAGTAACACACTGTGTGTTAACAGCATGCTAACATCAATACAGTGGAATAAAGCCACCGTGTGCAGCAGCACCAGGTTAGTCAGATCCTGCATCAATGTTACACATCACAGGTGGTGGCACAGGTGACATCATATGGACAGGGTGTGGTGTTAACATGTCCAGAGCTGTAATAGAGCCATCCAATGTACAAGTAGGTGTGTGTGTGTGTGTGAGGGACAATGGTTATTGCATGGCCCAATGGTGGTGCAATGGGTGTGTGTATGTGATAGCCATAGCTGTTTGTGGTAAGTGTGTGTGTCTGCATATACACAGGCACAGCATGTGTCAGCCATATACGGAAGGTTGTGGGACAGTCACAGACCGTACCTGCCAGGCTGTAGAGATCCCCATTACTGGCCATGGACACCCCTCCATGCATCCAACACAACTCAGTCCTGCACCTGTCAATGTCTACACATACAGTCTTGGGATCTGTACCACAACCTGTGGATAAACATGCATCTGTAATGTTAACCTGAGGTGCATAGAATTGACAGTTACTACAGAAGGATATGAGCTATACTCACACTCCAATGTAATAACCACTGCTGACAGTTGCCGAGATCTGCTTATGACCAGTCAAAGGTGCTGTACTAACATTGTTTCCAATACCCGTGTAATACCCAGCAACACAATAACCGGTCACTACACATGCATAACCCACGATCACTACAGCACACAGTATGTGCACTATCACAGAACCATAGCAGATGTACATACATCCATGGTGCTCACGTACAGACAATGCAGCAGAGTCAAGAGTGATAATCCCAACATACATATCTATATACAATATATATATATATATATATATATATATATATATATATATATATATATGTAGATAGATACATACACACACACACACACACACACACACGCACACACACACACACACACGTGGCAGGGTTGGGAGCAGAACATAAACGTAAGCACTGTGCCACATGACAGCATCACGCAGTTACAAAACGCGCTACCGTGATCAGTGGATCACATGATTCACACAGGCACACGTCTAGCTTGCAGACAGCAGCATCAAAGGCAAAGATGCTGCACGGATGTTATGGAGAGTGAATACTGTAAAAGCAATGTACTGTTGTCATGCAGCTGGAAACACACACACACTCACACACACACACACACACACACACACACACTTGGCAGGGCAGGGAGTCGAACATACACCTAACTACCCTAACATACTACAGCATGACGCATTTACAGAATGCGCTACCGAGATTACTAAGCACAGCAGTCCTACAGGCAGTCATCTAGGTGCGTGTCATCATCCGCAAAGGCAAAGACGTCGGTAGCAAACTGCTGTGGTGTGCGGCGTCTAAAAGCAGGACTGCGTCCTCAGGCAGACGGGAGCATGTGCGCGAACACACACACACATACACACACTTGGCAGGGCTGGGAGTCGAACATACACCTAACTACCCTAACACACTACAGCATGACGCATTTACAGAGTGCGCTACTGAGATTACTAAGCACAGCAGTCGCAAAGGCAGTCATCTAGGTGCATGTCATCATCCGCAAAGGCAAAGACATCGATAGCAACCTGCTGTGGTGTGCGGCGTCTAAAAGCAAGACTGCATCCCCAGGCGGATGGGAGCATGTGCACAAACACACACACACTTGGCAGGGCTGGGAGTCGAACATACACCTAACTACCCTAACACACTACAGCATGATGCATTTACAGAATGCACTACAGAGATTACTAAGCACAGCAGTCCCAGAGGCAGTCATCTAGGTGCATGTCATCATCCGCAAAGGCAAAGACGTCAGTAGCAAACTGCTGTGGTGTGCGGCATCTAAAAGCAAGACTGCGTCCCCAGGCGGACGGGAGCATGCGTGCAAACACACACACACACACTTGGCAGGGCTGGGAGTAGAACATACACCTAACTACCCTAACACACTACAGCATGATGCATTTACAGAATGCACTACCAAGATTACTGAATACAGCACTCCCAGAGGCATACTTCTAGGTGGGTGACATCATCTGCAAAGGCAATTGTGGTGTGAGGCATCTAAAAGCATTACTGTGTCCCCAGGCAGCTGGAAACGCACACACACACACACACACACACACACACACACACACACACACACTTGACAGGGCTGGGAGTCGAACATACACCTAACTACCTTATCACACTACAGCATTACGCATTTACAAAATGTGCTACCAAGATTACTGACCACAGCACTCCCAGAGGCATACTTCTAGGTGGGTGACATCATCCGCAAAGGCAAGGACGCCGATTGGGAATGTATAGAGAGTGAGCAGTCTGAAAGCATATTACTGTCCCAAGGTAGACGTAGACAAACACATGGCAGTGGTGTGATTGGGGCAACCAAATATTTATGGAGCACTACAACAACACTACATAGATACGGGACTCGCCACAGACAGTACACCCTTCAAGACAGCAACCAGTGTGTTCAATGTAGGCATCCATCGTGACATTGAAAATGGACATCTGTTGCCTGGATGGCCACCATCGCTATACAGGATGTCAATGGCCATGCCCACACACTTAGTATCACACATCTGTTTGGAATGTACTCTGTACCCATCTACACAATGGCGTACTGGGCATGCTCACACTCTTGCTGCACACGGATTCTAAACATGGAAGGGCGCAGTTTGGAATGTACTGTGTGTCCATCTACACAACGGCGTACTGGGCATGCTCACACACTTAGCAGTTGCAAAGGGCCGTCTTGCATGCACACGGATTCTAAACATGGAAGGGCACAATATGGTATTACTGTCCCCATGTACATGAAGGCCACTCACATGTATTGACCAGTACACACTCAGGAGCTATCACAGATGTCTCAGGTGCATATCACAGAGGTACACACCACAATCTACAATGTAGCACTCCAACATCACCATGTCATTGGACCAGCAATACACAGCCATACATTAACACAACACCGTGTGACTCATGACCAGTGCACTGTACATAGGTCTACAGCAACTGTGCAGACTACACATGTACTGACAGGGTTCCATCATGTGTTATGCATTGCAATGATACCACTGTGCATAACCAGGTCTGCTCTACACATACTAGGGGCCCTGGTTCTTACACAGCTGTGACAGATGACTGTCGCTGTACACCAACAAACACACATGTTTGGCTATGTCATACATGTAATTGCAGTGGATATGTGCATGGACCACACACACAACACATATGTACATAGCATAGCTTTTGCTGTCCTCCATGCAGACAAGTGGCTACAGCAATCATACGCACGCAAATGGAAGGTGGGTCCACGACTATTGAATGCTAACAGTACATGAGGCAGCAATGTTGACTGAGGACACATTCCCTCTGTACTAGTTACCCATGACACCCATCATATCATACAACAGTCCATGTGTTATGTATGTCAACACACATGTCCAGCAATTGCAATGCATACAAACATGGCTACATGACAGGCATGTAGGACCAACACACATGTACAATCTGTAGTGTGCATGCAGCTACCATGCATGTGCAGTAGTTGATGTAAGTAACTAATCTGTGCCAAACTACAACATGCAGTTGCAATGCAGCCCCATCATTGACACCTGTATATGGTGACATACTGACAGTACGGTAGGATGTACAGCAGGTATGGATGGATGTGTGTACATAAAGTGGTGATCCACCTGTGTAGATAGATGTTTGCCGGGGACGGCTCACAGGTGTGTCACACACCATCCTACCATTACATGTGCAAAGAGTACGCTATGTTACCGTTACTTGATGGTGGAGACATAAAACCTACACAGCGGTCAGGTGTCACCTACAGTACATCACTTGGCACCTGTAACACTTACATCCTCCCGTGTGCATATAGCAGCACAATTGCTGAAGGTAGCGTTGGTACACATAATGCGGCCAATACTGCTGCATGTCTGTCAGACGTATCATCATATAGCAGGTGTATCATTCACAGTACTGCCATGTGTGTTTGCTTGTGTGACCATATATTCCACATATGGTGGGGAATACATCCCAATTGCTACACATCCCTGTACACTGTTGTAAAAATCTGTACATACTGCAGTGTGGAAAGCATGACGTAGGCAGGTGTGGTGTGTGTATCACACACATCAGCTATCCATATGTGTATGACATTTGTGGTCTCCACAGTGTGTGTGTGTATGTAGATATGTATGGCTGTCTGGTGCATGGAGTGAGGGTGTATGCTACCATACAGAACACACAGGATCCCTAACCCCTCATGGTGATGCAGTCCACTACCCTGTTGATGCCATCGGTCTCAGCTGCACTGGCTACCTGTACATGTTCTTTTTCTGTGTCACGTCATGTGGGTTCACAGTACTGTGACGGTGATGACCACATAGGCAAGGGTCCTCACCTCAACACTATGGGGTGTGCATTATAATGTTGTTGACCCCGTGAGTGTGAGCATGTTCCTGTAATGTGACAGGGTATTACTGCTACACAGTGAGGCCTCATGCTATCAAGTGGCCTCTAACATTATCATTGGCCAGACCGCTGTGTACAACCCCTGCACCATGTCAACATACTTCTGATGTGACCTGGTATGGATGTCATGTCTCTAGCCACTGTAGCCTATTAAACTGCCCACATGCTTCTGGATCAGCATATGTGTGGACATCTGTGTTATGTTAGACTTTCCAACAGTCAGGGTGAGGCTACGTCTAGCATGCTAATATTGCTATATGTGCCTGTGAGTACTCCACAGTTACACATGGGACACAGCAAACAGTGCTACCTGTAGGCACATGCAAGTAGACCATAAGGAGGGAACCAGGGCATCATTACCAACATGCTGTTACTGTTGTTACCGAGACACATACTATGAACATATAACAATGCATGCTAAACCTGTACTACATGGTATGTCTGGTGCATGCCACTAGTACACAACTAATGTAATATACACGTCTCTCACTATTCACACACAACTAATGTAATATACACTTCTCTCACTATTCTTACACAACTATTGTAATATACACTTCTCACTATTCTGTACACCCTGTGCATCAGACCATTTGAGCATGTCCCTGCACCAATGGTGTGGATGACAGGGATGCAGCACAGGCTTCATCATATGCACAGGGTGATAATGTTTGCCAGGGGCATAGGCTGCACCAATGGATGACGTCTTTTGTGTGGGTAAGGGCCAGTGATATGATTGGACATGTCTGTTCAGTATGCATGTGGGTGTTGTGGTGCCCTACAGATGTCTTTGCTGTATGCGTGTATGTGTGCACACAGTTCTGCCTTTTGTGAGGCCTACACGGGGTATTATTGACAGCTCCAGATTGTACAGACCAGGTTGTACAGCTCACAGTGTCAGGCCACGGCCACATGACCTGTGCCTGCCAGGGGTTGCACGGGCACTACCAGGCGGAGGTACAGCTTGGCTACTGTCCTACAGCACATGTCCACTGGAACCGTGTCCCCACTGGGAACATCCAGGGCTACATCCACGTGGCCTGCTGTGTCCTGGTGTGGACAGCGCAGCACCAGCTGCACTGCTACTGCTATCAGCACTATAGGAGCAGGCATGTGAAGTGGCACGTTCACGTTGACCTGCACTAGGTGGTGTAGCTGGCCTACGTCCATTTGGCCTACACTTCACTCCTACCAGATGTTCCAGCACAGACAGCTCACGCTCGCGGATTGCCATGCCACCCAATCACCTGTCCAGAACATCAGCAATCTGTTGTTGAGCATTTGCCAATGTCTGGATGTTGTCATTTAGGGTACGGATAGCAGCCCTCTGCAGCCTCTGCCCTTCTCTGTTCTGCCATTCAGCACGTGCCTGTGCCACCATTACAGTCTGGAACATGCGTCTGGTGATACCAGCTGCTGCGCTCTGTCCTGCAGGTGCATGTCTGCCAGAGGTCCTCCTACGAGCAGCACCGGCCACATGCCTGTGTGGCACATCTGCAGTCATTACACTGACACCATGGTGTGTAGACACACCTTCTGTAGCCACCACATGTTCCTGTTCCACGCTAACCGACACTGACTGTCCTTCCCCTACGGCCACTGGTGATGCGGTATGTGTTGGCAGCAGAACTGTGTGCAGGGATGAGGGGGACATAGCTGGGATGGCAACCATTGGCACAGATTCAGCCCCTGACAACCCTGCCTGTACCTCATGCATATGTTCATCACTGCTAGTATCTGTGGGGACACTAACATCAGATGGACCGCAGAAGGGTAATGCACCTACATCACCTGTGAATGCAAAGAAAGACTCTAAATTACAATAGACACACACACACACACACACACACACACACACACACACACACACACACACACACACACACACAGCAGCAAGGTAAATGTACAGTATCTGTGGCCTGATGTGGTGTCAATGTCTGTGGAAGCTGTACAGGTGACTACTATCATGCTATGACACAGTCGTGATATTCAACAGATCTTATATGGTAGACTTCACTGACACCTCCACTAGCTGTACACAGGCTTTTAGGATGTCCAGTGTACCACATCAACTGTATAATCAGTCAACTAAGGCTATAATTGGACCATGTGTGGACAATGTGCAACAGGGTGTGTACACATCACATCTACTGTGTGGCTCCTTGTCTCTGGCCATCCCCCATGGCCATGTGTGCACATGTGTTGACCAAATGCTTGTGATGGCCATCTTTCTCACATGTCTGTGCTGTCCCATATGACATACACCCATAGATGTCAGATATGTCACCATCCACAGGGCTATGCAGACAATGGGTTGTATGTTTGGTATGTGGGGTATGGGTCATGGGATAGTGTGACAATATTGCAGCCGGAACACTACATGTCTGGGACTTGTCAGATGGCACATCACAATGTGTGCACCCAATGCAGGGGAATATAACACAATGGTGACACCTGTGAGCTGCCCATATCACAGCTCACTGTGTGGTACTGTTTGTGTACCACACATGCTGTTCCAATGCATACTACATATGCCTCCATTGTAGAACATCAAACCATGCTGTGTCAAGTGACAGGTCAGTGGAGGACCTACAGATGACACCCCTGCACAACAACTACAGGGTCTTAGTTGCCTGTCAACCATGTCCATACAATTGTATGCACAGCTGACCACACATGTAGCATTGACAACTACTGTGGTTTCAAGTCGGTGTATCATTTTGTTTGTATATATTGCACATGGGTGGCCTGTGTGAATGATGGGTGATGCGACCTGTATATCATGACTGGAACGAACATCAAGTGTGCAACTGTTAACTGGCCACATGGCAAATAGATCTATGCTTTAACATGCGTGATACTGATGACAGCCTCACCTGCAACGGACTCATGTCTGTGCGGCACGCCAGAGGTACCTGTATAGGGGTGACACAGCAGTATGAACATTATCCCTGACTGTCTGACAGCCACAGGGTGCACTGTGCATGTTAACACGTTTGCCTGTATAATAGCATATAGTATGCACATGTGTGCATACACAGGGTAGCATACTGTAGTATGCAGCATGTGTGTCCACATACCTTGCATATGTTGTTATTTTACATAATGTACAGTGACACATGCAACTAAATGGGATATAATAGCCATATGTGCAGTACTGACTTACCAGGCAACTCCAGGCTCATTGGTTGGGAGACACCCACATCCAAGATGGCATCTAGTGGGTGCGGATGCTGTTCTGAGGTTGTCCCCAGACTGGCCAGTAGCTCCTCGGTGTGTGTGAGTGGGGTCTGGGTTGGTGGCCCACCACCTGTTCCACCTTGTTCCCTGGTGATTGCAGTGGCACGCTGTTTTGCATGTCGTATCAAGTCTGTGCAGTGTCTGCGCACCTGCTGGTAGGTGCGGTTATGGCCACACACATCGTTCACCCTCCTGCGTAGATCCTGCCACAGATCGTCCCACTGCTGGGCATGCTGTGGCACATGGCTGAACAACACCTCGTAGTTCTCATGGAGGTACGAGATGAGGACATCATCCTCCTGGCGGCTGTACACTGGAAGGCGTGTACGAGGCATTATCTTTAAGACATAATGATGGTGACAGGTCACAGTTTCAGAGATGTACAGAGATACTGCTGCACATACATTTCTATGACATCTAGTACATCTGCACAGTAATCTTTGCAAATCATCATGACACTGACACGACTGACATGTTTGTGTCACACACATGTAATACCCGTTATACATTGGATATCATCACCATATATGTGTGTCACCTCATTACAGTGTTCATACTCCATGTGAATGCTGTCTTGATGTGGGTATGTCTATTTGCTTGCACTGGTGTTCTTACCTATGTGTACATGTCTGGATGTGTCCACGATACTGCTGTTGACCTTGATGCTGTGTATATGTCACATATCAACACAGACACAGCCTTAATGGACTTGAGCAGTGACAATGCACACATACGCATGGACACCTGTACATGTATGTGTTTTGCCATATACATCTACACAGCACTGTACAGCTGTTCAACATCCTGCCACGGATCGCCTGTGTTGCACATGTTATAGACATGGGACAATAGCTAGTCGGACGTCATTCGCAGGAATGGTTATTAACCATAGCATATACGGGCAAGGTTTCCTATCTGTAACAGACAGCCAGTATGCCACCGTGAGGTGCATCGGTGCCACATTACTGATCCGGACAGTTGATACTACATCTACCATGCGGTCATCACACCATGTATGACTGGGATGATATGTGCAGCTTTGATGGACAGGGTTGCATGGTTTGGAGGGAGTATGCTGCATGTATGGCACAGGGATCTGTCCAGCATGTGGTGATCCCAGTATTAGGATGGTGGCTGTCCATGACATATGTCTTACAGATCAGGATATGGACAGGTAGCATGTCCATTATCATGGTGTAGCAAATGTCTTTTTGCAAGGTAGACAGCATGCTGCATAGTGGAGGTGAGGATTGTGAAGGCTGGTATCGCCCATCCGTGCATGGCCATTACCCCTTAAAGGTGATATGTGATCCAATATTGGTCACCCCAGTGCTGTATATGCCTGTCTAATGATCTCCGTGCTCATGGATGGCACCCTGTCATGACATGGGTACCTCGTATGACTACCCAAGTGGCCTGGAGATGTCACCAAGGCAGGGAGGTGTACTGCATAGCACCATCCCTTACACAGTGTCCATAATGTTGACCACAGCCTTGGTGGTAGTTAATGGGTACAGGGATGTTCACCTAGCGGTGACAATGCTGATATCATCCATCAGAATGTGCACATATGTCACACACCTCACCCACACAGCCCATTCTGTATGTTGTTCACAACACTGACACAGCTATTCCTCATAGGTTATGGCCATTCACATCCTTACATACACAGATGCCTAACATTTGTCTGTGTGGTATGGGCTACAATGAGGGTGGAGTACAACACATTAACCCTGTTCTACTGTAGCTGGCACTGGTGTGATATGCACATGTCACTCTGGCACCTTTTGTAGTTGTTAGTCTGTCAACAGGCCACTGGTAGAACACTCCTGTGACATACAAAGGTATTTGTAATCAAACATCCATACTGTCTTGTACATCTGTACTGCTAACATCTACAATGATAATGGTTCATCGACATGCACACCATACTCAGCAGGGTTATAGTGCGGTGCCACCCATTATGACTGTCATCACCACTTGTGGGTTGATATTATCCAACACCCTATCTGTATTGTATGGTCATGCTAGGCACTTGTTCAGAACTTGTGAGCATGTCATGAGCTACTTATTAATTTAGCACCCATTCCACACCATTTCCCACAGGTACACTGGCTGTCCTAAAATTTTCAGCTTGCTTATGGTACAACAGCTGCTGCACACATGTAACGCACATATCCTGTGAGACATGGTTGTATATACAGGCATGTCCAACTGTCACGTACCAGTGCTATTGCCTGTCTATATGATGGATATGTCGTACATGTGGCAATAGAGTAATTGTCTCATGTACACATTCAATGCTCACCTCCCAACATACGAAACTACAGCCTGTGGGGGATGCACTTATGCAGCCCTGCTGGGGGTAATGCTGTCACCAACCCTGACTGCACCTGACAGTCATGTGGGGATGTGTAACATTCGCAGCACACCCCACTCATCACATAGTCTCACATGATCTCCACCACAGGAAACACATATGAGGACAACTTGTGCAGTACCTCTCCATACTCTGTGTAGGTACCAGAGGCAGCCCCCATCACTGAACACAACATCACCAACTTATAGCCCACAGACTCATGTGTGCCCATCACATGCAGCCAATAGGGTGTTATAACCTACACAACACACCAGTCATAGGTGAGTCTGTAGGCGGTCACACTGCAGCTCCACACAGCAGGCTACACAAGGCGATAGTCGCTCACATCTTGCTGTTGGGTAACTGGTTCTGCAACATAACCTATGCACCCATGCCACACCTCATCAGGTATGATGTGACTGTCATTCTCCATGTTAGTGTGACTGCCCTGAGATGCCACTTTACAAACTATGTGTGCAGGGACATGCAATAGCTCACCAGTGTTGTAGCCCTGAAGGTGTGTGCCTAGCCCTGGGGAGCATTATGCATTCATCCGGACCCGATACCACTGTACAATGACTGACTGTGTCACTTCAGCAGTTGCCTATGCTTCTGCTGTCATTCCACAGGCATCTGGTATCTGTCCGCTTTGACTGACCTGGTCAAACACAATGCTTTGGCACAGATGACCTGCACCTGTCAGCCCTGGGAGTACAGATCACATGTAAGGCTCTTGCTGCTTCTATACTGCCTGTCTTCCACAGTTTCCAATAACAGTCACTGGCAGAATGGGAACTGGCAAGCAAGACATGGGGTCATGTGACACATTGCTTGCATCTTCCTCTGTGACGCACGCAGGCAAGGCACACCTTATAATGCACCACTCCAATATCTCTGCAGTGACTGAGACCTGCCTCTAGGCTCTACAGAGCACACCTGCAATGACAGGTTATAGACAGATCATACCTTTCAGGCACATACCTGGACCGGCACACCCACAGATGAGGTGTTCCCATATCACACTATGTTGTACACACATCCTGGCTAGTTACTTAGCACAATGCATCAGAGGTGCTCCACGTGCAACTAACTGTGTCCGAAACCGCTATGCACATTGTAACAAGCTACAGATTCAACAACATACCCCACAGTTATCAGACCTCATTTGTTGGTGTACTGGACAGTAGGGCTCAGACAGCTACTACTGATGTGTGACTGACACTACCCCACACTTAACTGGGATAGCCACTCATGTACCGACACATCCATGAGTCATAACCTCCACTCGGCTGGATCAACCCATACACACCACCTCCAAGACCAACATTAACCTTGACATGAACACTACCAACATGTGACTGGTGTTCTGGGGTTATCTCCTCATTGGTGGATTCCAAACATATGCTAATCAACCTTGTTAGCCACCACCCGGCACCACACCCTTCACGGCATACACAGTACATGAGTACTACAACACCTACTACAGACGTCTTATGACAGCGGTTGTTAACGTCATGACACCTGTGCAGATGGACAATGCACATACAAATGCTGAAACATACCCCAGTACACTTCATTAGCACATACACGACTGCATGGATCATGCTATTCCACACAGAGCCATGATGGTACACACCAGATAACAGATGCCACTCTAGTGGTCAAGTTCCATGGACATAATGTACAACAACAGGTGGAGGCTGTTGCACAGTGGTGTACAATTCCATGGGTGGGGTAGCTCACTGGTCAGCCTCGGTAGGGCCAAGGGATCCCTCATCACATACTCCAAGACTAACTACATAAACATTACTGCAACACTTTCTGTGGTGTACCACAAGGCATTATGATGGTATGTCAGTAGTCATTGGCAACACCCACATCTGCTCTCACATACAACAGTCACTCAGGAATATTACAGACCCAGGTGATGTTGGCAACATGCTGGCAGATGGATTCAATGCTAGCATTACACCCTCTCACTCACTACAGGGCCACAATTCATGCAGGAACATTGCGGTGTCCCTGCGGTCACACCTACACAGTACTAACCTGCACTCAATATGTCCTGGGACACTGGCCCCATGTCACCTTCCAAAGTCCCAGGCTGTGATGTCCACAAACCTCTGAACGACATGTCTCCCCACTAGGCCACCATATTCAGTAATAGCCTTGTGTCAGACATTGTGGCCCTGAATGGCACACAGCAACATTTATCACACTCCACACAGGTGGCACCACAACGCACAAGTGGGACTATAGTCCTACAAACCTGACTGGACTGCTCTGCACGGCTATGGGGCACATCATCAAGGACATCATTCACAGAGACATTGTTGGGCTCCGGTCCTTTGACACCACCCGGGTTGGACTTGTTAGGGTCAGAGTATGGCCCCTACACCTGGTGGACTCCTTTCATACAGTTACCAGGGTAGATGATGATGGTACAGAAGTCCACACATCCTACATTGTCCTCTCATTGCCTTTCAGCACCGTTCTCCATTCTGGTATTGACAACATACACATCCACCTGCACATCGTACCCTATGTCTCAGGATGTTATGCAACATGGCTCATGGACAGGACACACATAATGAGGGTAGCATACCATAGTACCTACTGCATTTCAGTTACATTTGCCATACCACAGTCCTCAGTCATTGGGCCCATCATGTTCAGTATATGCTTCCCTGAGGTACAGGCTAGCACAGAGGGACTTTCCCTGCTTAGCTTTACAAACCCCTGCATACAAAGCACCATGATTGATCCACCAGCTGATACTGACTCCATCCATATGGGTGTCACTGTGACAGATACCTGATATGAATATCATGGCCTCAAGCTGCATGACACAAGGTGCATGAACATCACCTTTGCATTACACCATTCACCCACTGACTATCACATAGGTGGTAGTCCCCTACATACATGTCACATTGTACATGTTTGTAGTACACACGTATGTTGCACCCACTCCTGTGGTTACCGTATTGCCACTGTGGCATGGATATCCTTCTATGTGGCCACACTTATCTGTACTGGGTGTGTAGCTGGTACATAGGCACCCATTGTACCTCTGAACTCAAGACTTCTACACACATTCAAGGGTACACCACCCCATTTAGGGTGTACCTTACACAACAGCTACAGCTTTACATACCACACCATTAACACACCATGATGTTTATTGAGCTCCGACAGTTAAAGTATGCGGCTGAACTATGGACACCATGTCTGTACACATTTGCATACTACATACTCAAGGGTGACCTCTGCTGAACAGACAGGGCCCATGTCCACAATAACATTAATGAATATGCTCTACATACGCGACATAAGCAAAAGCCACTGTGAGCAACATGCTCATGGATATGTGCACACATGCAACAATGAATGGGATGTGCTTGAGGGTTACATTCCCAAACCGGTCACTCACCATGCTTTGGAACATGAGTCCTATGTACATCATGCAGGGACACTCAGTAGCACTGTTCATGTGATACCTCCCTTGGTGGTTGGGAGACACATGTACACCAGGGATCACTGCAGTGGCTGTACTGTGCAGAGGTGCAGGTAACACACGGCTCTGCTGTTCACAGGACACTACCCTAGAGAGGTGTCACTGGTGTGAACACTGTAGTTGTGCTTACAACATAGACTTGCCAGACTGCATAGTACCCCACTATGAACCTGTGAAGCTATTACATGTCCTTTGTGCATGGTTACTTGGTAGCCCTTCCATTTAGATTAGCTATCATGCTATTGCAATGTCCCATGCCTACAAGCCATATGTATCCTGTTATTGTACATGCCAATAGACTATACCTTTGGTATGCATGATATGCCTGTTATGCTGTGCAGAATATCTGACATATCTACCTACAATATTATACATTACACATATTTCACATATTATCCCATAATGCAAAGCATACTTGCACAGCGGGACCACCTTAGACATGTCCTTGTCATTATATGCCCATACACATGCCTACTGTGGCAGTATATCAACATATACTATCCCCTGCTATGGCACGTACTTGTTGGACATACCCTACCACTGACGGCGGGTTGTATGGAATTGTTCTGTTTAAAGCCCTCATGTAGCATTCCTTGTGGTGTCTGTGATGTGTACTTTGTGGCCCATTGCTGGACGCACAGTTTCTACATGCGTTAGTATGCTCAGGAAGACATCGCTACATAAATACCTTTTCCCACTTTATGCATTGCGGACACTTTTAATTAATGCAAACCAGGCTATACATACAGTAAATAATTAATAAAAAACATGCTATACATAAACTTACATACCGAGTGTTCTACATACCTTGTTATCGTTACGGACTATCGTCTCTATCTCTCTCACACTACTTAAACAGGTATTTTGTATGAGCATACAGTTTGAATGTCTTGGCAAGTCATCCTTATATACGTCGATACCTGTAACATGTGGTTTCGTCCTGCCAATTGGTGTTCCTGAGTGACTAATTGCTTGCATATCAGCTGTGCAGCTACTCCATTCACCAATTACGTGGCAACAGTGGGGTATAATTTAATTCTCCACTTGGGCGTTGCCCATTTGCCCTACCTTCGGGGAGACGGCCTGTATTGTGTTTTGTTATGTGTAATTGCAACTGCTATGCATAGAGACAATTATACTTTGGATTCATGTCCCCCGTGGATTGTGTGTGACAGCTGGAGTATGTGGTTCAACATGTGGGTGTTCCTGTCATCCCAATGTCTGATAATGGACTATTGCAAACAAAACCTGTAACATCGCCATTTGTTCCATTATATACCGGCTGCAATTTTGCATGGTGCCTTTAATTGTATCTCTCACAAGGTATATTGACGGTTCTGCAGATGTACTTGACTAACTGGATGTTTGTGCTGTTATTGCAGTCTGTATTGCTATAGTTTCTAGTGTGGGGGATGTCGGTGGGTGTACGTAGCATATACAGGTTTGTGGGGCTTGCATTTCTACATATTCCATATATATGTGTGTGGGCTCCTTCTCTAATAAAAGAGCTATCAGTTAGTAGACTTATGTTACGGGATTGTACATTGGGCCATCGTTAATTGGTTTCTATATAGTATGCAGGTGAGGTTGATACTTCCATACCTCTGGAATTGCAGCGATATGTAAAGGGATATGTCTAACTGACAGCTATCCCATGTATTTCTGTCCCAGATATTTGCAGTCATTGCAGTTGTGTTGGTAACAGAACCTCTTTGCCATGGGTTGCCACCTTTTCATATGACCATTGTTGGACACTTGCGGGACGCACAGCGGTGTTTACAGGCCAACACATAGCGATGGTCAGTACACAGGTTAGCACATACTTTTATCCTCAATACATACCTATTGTGGGACTTTGGCTACTTATCATATTGCATGTGACATTTACGTTTCTTACATACAGGCATAACTATTTAATGCAACTATTACATTATATATGGGACATATTAATGTCCTACAATCCCGGACATTTGCCCTTTGTAATGTTTTATGTCAGGACACACCTGCCCTGGGAGGGGCTGTCCCTCCTAATGTGGGACAGGTGGTAACCGTATGCCTACAGCTAGCTATACCCACACCTACCATAATGATCTACCTCCGAGTTGGCACTAACAGACACATGATGTGGACACACACACACACACATTACAGTCACACGGAGATGCAAATGGCACCCTCAACACATACATACACAGACTACGGCACTCACAAACACAGTTGAACACAGCACCTACGTGGACCGCAACACCGGCAGCGGTAACTAAATGTCCCTTCATATCATTATACTATTACTTGCGGTTGTACTGTTCCGGTACTGTGTTCTTTCGGTCTTTCAGCCTCGTGGTTACGCATGTCGGTATGTTACACATTCCATAGTTGGCGGTATCCTATTTATTTGTACCTCCAAGGTGTTATGAATGTTGTTGACCTATCTATATATATTTGCAGATATCGCTGAATCAGTATATATCAACATATATCACTCTATCGCCCTTTCTATCTGTATTATATATATGTATATATGTGTACATATATATATATATATATATATATATATATATATATATATATATATATATATATATCTGACGGGGAAAGTGACAGGCAAGCTACACCTTTCATTGTGTACTTGTCGGTGTATACTGTTTCCTGGACTCCGCACGTTTGTGTCTGTACCTGTCACATTACACACCTGCCGTAGGTTAGGGTTACCAGCTGTCCCACTCTGCGAGGGACAGTCCCTTTTCAGGCAGTTGTGTCCTGCAAAATATTTGCGAACATGGCAAATGTCCTGGGATTTTAGAACATACTTATTTCCTATAGTTTATGTAATAGTTGCATAAAACAGTTATTCTGTATCTGAACCACCTATATGTTCTAGAAACAGAATAAGTAAGTAAACATTACAAGAATGAGCTTTTATCTAGGCAAAACAGTGAAGTTCTGAATTTCATACTGGCCGGGTGTATGTGTCAGCCTGCAGACATCTGACGTATGTCCCACATTGGTCATTTGAAGAGGTGGCAACCTTACCATAGGTACATCTTGCCTAGCAATAGTGTTAGGTGATTCTATACATGATTGCGTGTTCTACAACTGGCAGTGGTCATTTTACCCTTCAGAGCAGGCGCTATTAGTACAGGGGTGAATAATGCTGGTTTCACCTGTTCTGAACATCATTGACCATGATCTGCGCGATATTCAGAGTAGCTTATCCCTGTTTCGCGCATATCCATATAGTCATATTTAAATGTCGCTTACCAGCAGTGGGCAATGCATATTCCCGGTAATGTGTGCTAAACATGATCTGCTGACCTGCATCCGACATGCATTACTTGTGCCTTCGGGGTTACGTTACATCCCTTGCAGGACGTGGGACCGGGAACATGCACGACGGTCACTGCATTTAACATATGGGCATCTGGGATTTGTACACGTGTTATGTCATTTTGTACGTGGAGTATACTATGACTGTTACTCCATACTGCACTCACATGGGTAACTCAGTTAGTTTACATATTGATGAGTCCAGTTAATGGTATGTCCATGTGATGTTTACTGGATGTGCTCCAGCATTGGGTATGTATATCTCAGTGAGCCACACACAATACTGTGCTACACCTTCAAACAGCCATGGGTGGAGCATGCTGGAGTGACGAATACCTGTCATGGGTACACCACACCCCATGCCTTGACACAGCATCCATGATTATATTATGTGGAGCCCCTCATTAATGCAGCAGGGACTCTGTGCTGAGTGTGTGCAGAACAGTGCTTACACACATGTGCTCCCACGATTGCCTCTGCTCCTCTACACAACAGTTGGTTACTCGATGTTGTGGTGACAGCGGACACTGTTTGCCCCATTTGGTGTATGGCCTCTGACAGTCAGCCGTGAACTTACTGTTGTACCTGGGAACCTATACACACAGCACCACCATATGCTGATAGGCGCATGTACTGTTCAGGTGTTGACATTCCTTGTTCCAATAGCTGTTGTGTGTACAATGTTTGAGGGCTGCCTATGTGGGATTCACACAGTGGGCCACCTATACATTACAATTTACAGGTGGTCGTGCTTGTGTGCCATCCATTTTACTGTGTGTGCAGGTGGAGAGGTGTGTCAGTCCATAGGGGCCTATACTGTCAGAGTATGTGCTATACGTTCCCTCTTTGCCAAGGCGTAGGCATATTGGGCATTCCTCCTTCTGCCTACTGGGGCTGGCACAGTGTGTTCATGGTCTGAATCCCTCTGTGCCTGTGATGGCCTTGGCAATTGCGGTGGGCTATGAGGGCCTTCACCATTTTGCCCCTGCTGCAGCTGTTTCCGCAGGATCATATTATGTAGCATGGCACATACTATGACAATGTGGGCACACGTGCCTGGAGAGTACTGCACGGCTCCACCAGATGTGTCCAAGCACTGGAACCATGATTTCAGCATCCCGAACACACGCTCTATGATGATTCTGGTTTGTGCGTGTACCTCATTATGGCGTTCTTGCATGGGTGTGTGTGCATTTCTGATGGGAGTCATCATCCACGGCTCTAGTGCATAGCCAGCATCCCCCACAAGGTGGCCATGTGGGATGTCCCCCCTGACAAATACCTGATACAGCTGTGAGGCATGTCAGATATGGGAGTCATGGTAGCTTCCAGGGCTGCCAGCACTCACATCCATGATAATGCCCTGGGCATTGCACATGACCTGGCAGTTGATGGAGTGGAATCCCTTGCAGTTTATGTAGCGACTACCATGCTCACTGGGTGGTGACTTGATTTGTATGTGCGTGCAGTCTATCGCACCCAGTACCTCCGGGTAGTCTGCCACATGGTGGAATTTATGCATATTGCTGGCCAACATCTCCCGAGTTCGGGGGAAGTATATATGCTCATTGGCATGTGGTAACATGGCATCCAGGAACTGGTGTAGTACCCTGGATGCTGATGCCTGTGAGATCCCCATTATATCTCCAGTTGGCCTTTGAAAGGTACCTGTGGCAAGTATTCGCATGCTTACACATACCTTCGTGTCCACTGGGATGGGTGCCCCTCTGTTATTTCTGGTTCTCAGGCGTGGCCGGCACAGCTCCACTATTTGCTGTAAGATGTCCCTGTCCACCCTGTAATGCTCTACTATCTCCAGATCATGTAGCACCTGGTAGGTTACCCTTGGTCTGAACACTCTTCTCCTCCTCCGGGGCCTGCGGTGGTTGTCGGCATCATTCTCCACAACACCGTCAGTCTCTAACACATGCTGATGAATCACAGCTATGGCAGCTCCCAACATGTACATTTTAAAAGTTCCCCGTGTCTTTACACCTATGGTGCAGTGTTTGGGAATTCACAGGTATGTGTAGGGTGCTTTCACACTTTATACTATTGTGCTGTGAACAACGATGATGTCATAGGGTGTGTATGTACAATCGTAGCTACAGGGTATCTTATGTGTTTTACTACCGGAACTACTATTCTGGTGCCTTTGGTGTTGAATTACATTTGGCTGCCATGGATTACCTCTTGACCTTCCCTTTACATTTCTGCACATTCCACCTACCATTTTCTGGCATGCATCCAGCAGCCTGCTTTCATTTGTACTTTCCTAGACCTGGCATATCTTGTGTAATGTGTGCTATTGCCGGTCTACTGTCGGTTTGCTTTGCTCTGCTATGACAGATCTCCTATCTTTGCAATCCAATGCCTCCCCTCCTTTCTTTGCATTCCGATGCCTCCCCTATCCTGTTTTGCAGGTTTCGGTGAGCAGACTTGACAGCTGCCGTCGATTGGCCTGCGTGAGTTGATTGGTGTTGATTGCTCATTGGTACGCCAATTACCCTACTTCAGTATTTCCTTCTTTTCTTCCCCTGACCTTCCTGTTTGTGCTATTGTTTGCTTTGTGTGCATCCGCTTACTGGGTTTTGGGCACATTTTCATCCCCATACACATGCGCTTTTGGGCACCATGTGTGCTCTCAACTAAACGATTCTATACCTTCCTCCCCACCCCTGTCCTGCAGCTTTGCTTAGCAACTTCCAGGCCAGTTTGCATTGCTCCAATGTGCTTGCTGCTACGGTGGCACATCCCTCTGCTGATGTCATGTATCTCCTCTGAGCCACTCCTCGGTATTATAGCACTGCGCCATATGGTTCAACCTTCATCCGGCAGGACATTTGCGATTCAGTATTATCTGCCTCATTTGCATGGCATTGACTACTAATTCATAGTTACCATGCCGAACACTGTCGCAGGTCCTTAGCAACCCTTACACCTTGGTCGTGGTGTTCCATGCCTACCATTGTGTATTATGGTGTAAACCTGCTTTGTATTACATTGCGATTTTATGGCATTTTTATATATTTTCTTTATGTTCCAGTTTGCGCACACATGCCCTGCGGTTGTACTGTGCTTTACTGTGGACATGACATTGAATGTTTTTTTTAGGTGTTGTGCATCTTTTCTTATGCCATTGGCTGTGTATTTAGCCATTGGCATATGTTAACTTTGTAATAGATGAGTCTGGTCCACTTCCATAGCTCCGATGTTCTGTTTTGGAAAATGTAAACCGTGTTTTTTGGTTTACATTTCCGTGGGCTTACGCTACACCTGCAGCACTTTGTGAATCACTATCTGACTTCATTTGCATGGTGCAACACTGCGCATGGGGTGATTAGCATACCTATGCTGAGGGCTGCGCAGTTCTGGTGTACGCCGGTAGTGCACGTGGTATTGGATCATACCTGAATTGCTCGACGGCCATATTTGGCGTTATTCCACCTATGCTATGCCTGCGCCTGGCGCAAGCTTTATGAATCCCGGAGCATGTTAAAATGAAGTACCTATATTAAAGGGATAAAGAAAATATTGGATGCAAACAACTGTAGCATTTACATTAGGCAAGTAATAAGCCTTTCAACTTTCCACAGAGTTAAGCAGTATTTTTGCGTTATGCATGGCCAAAGCCAGGTGCTTAGGAGATGTGATTTTAAAGAGTTTTTGAAGTGTGAGGTGGTGGGGATAGAGATCAGAGATGGGTGGAGGTTGTTCCAAAGTTTAGCAACAGTGTAGGAGAATAGCGCTTTTCCAGCAGTGTTGTTAGCCCTAGAGATGCATAGAAGTTATTTGTCACTAGAGCAGAGTGTACGATTTGTTGCATAGTAGGTAAGTAATTGACTCAGTGATGGGGTTTTATCAGGATACTTCAGAATGTCATAGGCAATAACCAGTTGGTGGTAATTTAGTAGTTGAGGAAAGTCTAACCCTTTTAAGTCCCTTAGAGCTAGACAATGATGGGATCTGAAGGTGGCGTTATTAGCAAATTTGGCAATATTATTCTAGCATGACTCAAGTTTGTCAAGGTCAAGTTTTCTGATATATGTAAGAATTGGTGCTGCATAAACTGAGAGAGCACAACGGAGAGGCCGAGGGGGAGAGTAGAGAGTAACATGGGAGGTGAGAGCAGGGCAGGCAGAGGGGTTGTTGAGTAGGGAAAAGGTAAAGTGGAGTTGCGATTGTAGGAGAAGGTGCAGAAATTCCAGCCACTGAAGTTTGTTTAGTGAGAGGCAGTGATATGAAAAGAGTGGTTGATTTAGAGTAAATCTGGCAATTTTGTTGCATGTTTGTTCTAGTTTCTGCATTGAAGTAGTCTGGATATTGGTAAGGATGGGGTAGGGTGTGTAGAAGACTAGGTAAGAGAAATGCCTGTGCAAGAGTGAGTTTAGTGGCAGTTGTGAGGAATTTGTTGTACCTATAAAGTAGCCCAAGTCTTTGGTGTTTTTTTGATGGCCTGTTGTATGTGCAAGTCAAATTTTAGTCGGTCATCAATTATTACCTCAAGGAGTTTGGTGTCAGAGGCAGGGGAGATAGTGGTGCCATCTACGGAGGAAAGAGAAAAGTTGGATTTAAGGTGGGATAGTGTCTGAGGTAGGAAGAGAAGGAGTTTTGTTTTCTTAGGGTTAAGGATTAGTTGATTGTTTCTGAACCATTTTTCAACAGAGATAAAGGAATTCTGTGTTAGTATGTGTAGTTCAGTGATAGTATTGGAGCTAAATAAGAAAGCAGAGATGTCTGTATATTGTATTACAGATGAGAGACTGTAGGATGAATGTAGGTTGTTGGTAAGAATGTTGAAAAGGAGCCGTCCAAGTGTAGATCCTTGGGGTACTCCTGTTTGTGAGAGTGACAGAAGAGTTGGGATGAGCAGAGTTACCAGAGGGTAGGAGTTTAGAGATGCCATCTATGAAGTGTTTGTTGAGTAAGTCTGCAGTTTCAGAGGAAGATTGATAGGGGAAATGGTTAGGGATGGTAGGAGAACCAGTGTGGAGCAGGGAGTTGATAGTACTCCAGAATTTGTGGGGGTCATTTGCATGAGAGCTTTGAAATTTAGTGAAATATTGGCATTTATCCAAAATAATACTTTTTTTACATGACTTTTGAGTTGCTTATAACCTTGGAGAAATATGGGAGTTTTAGTGGTTTGCCATTTTTTTCCATAGAGCATCTCTTTCATGCATCAAAGCATGAGTAGATTTGGAGAGCCAGGGTGCAAAATTAGATTTGGTTCTGATTTTGTGAGTTGGGTCAACAGAGTTTAGGACATCAAGGAAAATGTGGTTGAATTTAGTAACAGCATCATTGAGCGGGTGAGTTTTTAGGAAAGACCAGTTGATGGCACAGAGTCTTTAGTTAAAGGATTCAGGGGAAAAGTTAGTCAGTTTGCTACAATCTCTGTAGAGATGGGACTTAGATAGATGAGGAGAGTGCCTTAAGATAGAGATGGGAGAATGGTCACTAATAGACTCAGGGAAGGTGGAAGGGTTACAATAGTTGTTTGGAGAGTTGGACAAGATCCAGTCAGTTGTGGAACCAGTAGCATTTTTACTGTAGTGGGTAGGGGTAGTGATCAGTTGTGAGTATCCATATAGATTAATGAAATGTTGGGGTGAGTTACCAATTAGGGAGTTCCTAATCTATATTAACATCTCCAAGAATTATGGTTTCATAGGGGATGGAGATGTTTATCCAGGAGAGTATATGTTCAAAGATAGGGATGTTTTTACCTGGAGGATATACATAGAGGCAATAGCAAACTTCCTATATTTATTGATGTGGCAGTCTAGGAGCAGTAGTTCAGCAGGGGAGAAACTAGGCAGTGTAATGTCTATAGGTGTTAGTGTCAGTGAGACAGAGTACAAGATAGCCACCCCACCACTTGTTTGGGGTGTTATCAGACCTATAGACATTGTATTGTGGTGGGAGAAATTCAGAGAAATTGATATGAGGTTTTAGCCACATTTCTGATAAGGTCAGGATGTGAGGTTTATGTTGGGCCAACCATGCATGAAGTTCAGACATTTTATTGTTTAGGCTTTGGATGTTCATTGCAGAGATAGAGAGATGTTTGAGGCTGGAGATATTTTAGGAAGTTTTTGGGGGGACAGCAGATGAAAGTAGAGGGGGAGTGGAGAGAGGGGAGGGACCAGGATTAGGATGGATGTCACCAGAAACAAGAAGAGCAAACACAAGATGGAAAAGGTGAGGGTGGTCAATAAGGGAAATGAGGTACTTGAGTTTGGGCTTAGGAGTAAGAACGGGGTAGACCATGAGTTTAAATTTAACACATTGAAAGGGGGAGAGACAGAAAAGGGAGGAGGCAATAGTCAGTGGAGCTTGTTTATATGTTGGAAAAGTTCTGGGAAAGGGAAATGTTGGAGAATAGGGGAAGATATGGAGCTCAGTGTGGTAGGAAGTGCTTAGGACTAGTGAGATTAGAATTGGGAGAAATAGCAGTAAGGATAGCATTGTGTGGTGGAAAAATGAGGGGAAACATTATAGGGAAAAAATATAAAGAAATATAATTAGGGAAGAGTGGTGGCTAGAAATAAGCAGTGTGAGGGAAGGAACAACATTGAGGGGTGGAAATAGTGAGTATGTGAGGAGATAGAAGGTGTGCTAGGGAGTGAGACAGTTAAGTGTGAGAAAGGCAAGCTACAGAGGAGGCAGGCCAAGGTGGGCAGGGAAAATGGGAAGATTGGTGACAAGGTGGGAAGAGTGAAAGGGTGAGAGCACAAGTTATGGAGGTGGGAGGGGGCTAAGGGAGTGACCAGACAAAGAGATGAAAGTATAAATTTGGGGATACTTGGGGTGGGTTGGATTCTCCACACCACACCACAAGTAAGTTGAATGTAAGGGCCTAAAACCTGCACTCAGCACTTTACCTTTACTTACTTTTAGCAAGAAAGACAGACCAACAGTATACAAGTTTGAGGTTTTTTATAACTACTTGCTAAAATGTCAGAAAAATAAGTAAAACTTTCAAACAGGAATCTATGTCTGAGTGTTAGAAAGCCACAAAGGTGCAAGGTATAGCTGTGTAAATTAGGGTCAGAGAGACAAATGTATGACTCAGTTTACTTTAGTTACAGGGGAAAGAGGCAAAAAATAAAGCAGAAAGAGCCCTATGGTTGACCAAAATGGCAACTCGCTTTCTTACACAGCATGGTAAAAGAGACTGTAACAATTGTTTTTTTATGTTTGTAACCTACACCATTTGTAACTGTTATTCTAAGCCTTTTGGTTTAAACACTTGGGCTTCAGACCAGTTGTTTTACATTAAGAAGGCTTGTGGTCTGCACTGTTGGGGCAGGTCAGGTAGCTTACATCCTTCGAAGTTGGAAATTGCTGATTGAAGGCTCAGTGTCTGTTATTCTAAAAGAGTTTTAGTTCTGGTTTAAGCACTTGCACTTCAGGCCAGTTATTTTACATCAAGAAGGTTTGTGGTCTGCACTCTTGTGGGAGGAGAGGCTAGATTCTGCCCATCTGAGCTGGGAATTTCTGGTCAAATGCTTATTGTGCCTGCTTATTTGAACTGTTACTTTCTGAAATTGGTGCGCCTTATTTACTGTAGCATAGACTAGATTCAGGGATGCTGAATCTAGCTTTGTTTGTATAACTTGAGCACTAATCCAGGCCATCTTTTTTGGAGAAGGTTCCCCTGCACTCTAGTGGCAGGAGTGTGCAGTTAGAACTTGTCTGATTGAAGACTGATGGAACAAACCTCAGTTTTGAGCTTTTTTACTGATTAATTGGGTAATTTGTTTAAATCAGTTTGCTCATTTTCTATTGTTATATAAAAAAAAATTGCACTTTATTCATCTGCTTTTACTGTATTTGTGTTTCTTCCTACTTTATTGCATTTATTCTTCTGCATTTATTACTTCTTGTTAGTAGCCGGATTAAACTGTAACTGTTATTCTAAGCCTTTTTGTTTAAGCACTTGGGCTTCAGACCAGTAGTTTTACATTAAGGTTTGTGGTCTTCACTGTTGTGGCAGAACAGGTAGTTTACCTCCTTCTAAGTTGGGAGTTGCTGAGTGAAGGCTTAGTGTCTGTTATTCAAAAAGTGTATTAGTTCTGGTTTAAACACTTGGGCATCAGGCCAGTTATTTTACACTAAGAAGGTGTGGTTTGCACTCTTGTGGGAGGAGACGGTGGATTCTGCCCTTCTGAGCTGGGAGTTTTTGGTTAAAGGCTTATTGTGCCTCCTTATTTGAATTGTTTCTTTCTGAAATTGGTATGCCTTGTTTGCTGTAGCATAGAGTAAATTCAGACGTGCTGAATCTAGCTTTGTTTGTATAACTTGAGCACTAATCCAGACCATTTTTTTGGAGAAGATTCCCCTGCACCCAAGTGGCAGAAGTGTGCAGTTAGAACATGTCTGATCGAAGACTGCTGGAATGGGGCTATGGTTTTATCTTTTTGTTGGTTAATTTTTTAAAATCAGTTTGCTCATTTGCTACTGTTATATATATATATATATATATATATATATATATATATATATATATATATATATATATATATATATATATATATAAATACACTTTATGCATCGCCGCTTAGCTAGGGTTAAACTATTCCCGGTGCCATAACGTCTGCTCTTCAAATTTCTCCTTAGAACAAGCCAGTTTTTTAGTTTTAGCATTCAAATCTATTACTATGAGCTCAGCACTTGTTCAGAACTCATTGTAAGCACTAAATAAGCTACAAATTACTACAGCACTCAACTTTCCTCACTTGTCTAGAGGACAACAATTTTTAGTACTTAATAAATAAGCACCTCTCCAGGCATGTCTAAGGTTTAGCTCCTGGTGTTTTCTCCTGTCTACCTGAGGAATCTGGGCATCTTGTAGCAATGCAGTAATTGCCTCATGTACACAGGCAACCCTCTCCTCCTACCACCCAACACTACAACCTGTGAGAGATGCAGTTATATAGCCAAACTGGAAGCAAAGCTCTCTTCACCCAAGACTGGACTAGACAGTCAAGAGGAGAAGGTAAACACTTGCACCACACCACACTCATCACATAGTCCCTCAAAACCTACACCACCAAAACACACACATAGCAACACAAAACACACACCTACATTCACGAAGACTCTCAATAAAAATCTGGTCAAGCAACAGATACCTCCAAAGCAGAAACGCAAGAAACCTCCACCCCAACAAAACTCAAATGACACATAGCCCACAAACTCAGTGTGCCACTCAACCACACCCCATAAGGCATAACAACGTACAAAACACTCTAGTCATAGGTGACTCTATAGTCAGGTACACTGATGTTCCACTCACCAGGCTAAACAAGGAGAATGTTACTGTCAGCTGCCCGTCAGGTGCCAGGATCCACAACATAATGCACACACTCAGGTCACTCCACAACAAGTACAACTATGGCTCTGTCATTGTCCATGTTGGTGTGAATGACCTGAGATGTACCTCCCTGGACTACATGAAAAGAGAAATTGAGGAGCTCTCCGATCTTGTAGCCCAGTCAGGTATGACCCTAGCCCTGAGTAGCATCCTGCCATCACCCAGATTGATACCACAGTACAAGGACAAAATGATTGACTTCAACAATTGGCTAAGATTCTGGTGTCATTCTAAGGGGATCCAGTATCTGTCTGCCTGGGATGACATGATTGACAGACCATGATGCTTTTCCAGAGATGGCCTGCACCTGTCACCCTTGGGATTCTGGATAATGGCTAAGGCTCTTGCCACCCCTATAATGCCTTTTTTAGGCAAGGTTAAAATTACAAATTCACCACCATAACAGGTACAAGCATGCAAAATCTGAGAGTAATGCTACTCAATGTTAGAAGTCTAAACCTCAAAATGCATTCACTCAAGGCACTCCTTAAAATGGCAAACATCGACATCTGTGCAGTGACAGAGACCTAGTTCAAGGCTCCAGAGAGCATCCCTGCATTACCAGGCTATAATTCATACCACACCTTTAGGCCACCTAACCTGAACAAAAACACTAAAGGTGGAGGTACGTCCATATTCATTAAGGATATCCACATCTCCAGGCTAGTTGCTCAGCATAATGCACCTGAGATTATCCAAGTGCAACTAACTCTGGGCAAGACCACAATCCAAATTGTAACTTGCTACAGATCCCCCACCATGTCCCAGGATTCCCACTCCACATTTCTTGATACACTGGAAAATATTAGGCTACAACCCAAAACCCTAATAATGGGCAGTTTCAACTGCCCCACCATTAACTGGGAAAACTACTCATGTACCAACTCTTTTGCTCAACATTTTCTGGAATTCATAAATTCCAACACTTTGGATCAACTTATCCACACCCCCACCAGGGGCAGCAATATCTTTGACCTGGTCATTACCAACATGGGCGACCAGTGTTCCACATCAGAGGTCAATTCCTCATTGGTCAGATCCGACCACAAGCTAATCACCCTAGACATCCACATCCCGCCCCCACACCCCATTAGGGAAACCACCATAAGAAAATTCTCCAAAGCCAACTTCACGCTTCTTAAGACAGAAGTGACAAACTTTACGACACCCATGCAGATGGACAATAGAGGTATGACTGCTGAATCCTACACAAATGCACTTTATAAGCACTTACACGAGTGCATGGATCATGCTATTCCTAACAGAACCAAGATTCTATCCTCCTAAAAAGGAAACCAATCTAGCAGTCCCCTGCCATAAACAAACTGTACAACAGAAGAAAGAAACTGTTGGAAAAAACAGTAAAATCCCATGATTGGAGGAACTCCCTGGTCAGCCTCAGTAATTAGCTGAGATCTCTCATAAAATCCTCCAAAGCTAGTTACGAAAACAAAATTGCCACTGATTCTAAAGACAACCACAAAACATTCTTTAGCTTTGTCAAGAATCTCAATGACAACACTCAGATCTGCCTTGAGTTACAGCACAATGGCAGTAAATATATAGAACCAACTGATATTGCCAATATCCTGGCAGAAAGGTTCAGTGCTAACTTTACCCCCCTCTCACCCCTTAAAGGGTCCATCTCTATACCAGAAGAATGCAAAGTTCCTGTAATCATGGTGGCACAGGTAAAAAACACACTCTCCAAAGCCAAGAACACAGCATCCATGGGACCTGACAACATCCAAGGCTGTTTTCTACATGAATTACAGAATGAACTGGCACCCCACCTAAGCACCATGTTCAATCATAGCCTTGCCTCAGGCTTTGTGCCCACTGAATGATGCACAGAGGTGGTTATCCCACTCCAAAAAGGGGGAGCCACCATAGACCCTGGGAACTGCCCCATTAGCCTAACGAGCGTGGTCTGCAAGGCCATGGAATGTATCATCATAGAACTTATAAACAAAGACATTGGTAATCTCCAAACTCTGGACCCCAGCCAGTTCAGGTTTGTAAAAGGCAGATCATGTCTCCTAAACCTGATAGACTTCTTTGAAGCAGCCACCAAAGGCACAGATGAGGATAAGGTGGTTCACACAACTTCTCTAGATCTTGCCAAGGCTTTTGACACCACCCCCACTCTGGAATTATAGATAAACTCACTAAACTAGGTATAAATCCCTATGTCAAAAGATGGGATGCCAACTGGCTCACTGACAGAACCCACACTCTCAGGTCTCAGACTGCCTCCTTACTAACAACCTCCTTTCCAGTACTCAGCATGGTTTCTGATCAAACCATAACACCACCACTGCCTTACTCTCCTTTAATAACACTATCATTCAACATAAAAACAATGGCTATCTCTCCTCTGCTACTTTCCAAGACCTATCTAAAGCATTTGACATGGTCCCACACAAACAACTCAGCTCTGTCCTCAATAACCTATCCTTTTCTCAATCAGTCACCATCTGGTTTCAGAGTTACCTGTCTGACTGCCAACAATCCGTTGTATGACAGAATGACATATCTTCCCAACTACCTGTCTCCATAGTGGTTCCCCAAGGATCCATCCTTGGACCCCTACTCTTCTCTGTTTTCACAAATAATCTAGCCTCTGCCGCCACACATGGCACACTCATACAATACGCAGATGACTCAACCATCATCTGCTCAGCCCAGTCCCTACCCAAACTGCAAAAAGTCACACAGGAAGCCTTTTCCTCTGTTGAAACTTGGTTATCTGAGGCCCAATTAATACTCAACCCAAACAAAACTAAACTACTCATCTTCCAACCCACCAAACATACTCAAAACAACTCTCACTTTACCATCACAGCAAAAGACAACACCACTATACACCTAACAGAACACACCAAATTGCTAGGAGTGGAAATACATAATAAACTAAAATTTAACATTCACATATCCATGACTATAGAAAAAGTCCACAAAAAAGTAGGAGCATTATACAGAAATAAGCAACTTCTCACCAAAGCAGCAAAGATTTCAGTAGCAAATTCCCACCTTATCTCCACCATACTTTATGCCTGTCCAATATATACCAACCTAAGGCAATGCGATCTAAACAAGTTAGAGACCTGCTACAACAAAATCGCCAAATTCGCCACAGGGGCATCCTACCGTAGTCACCACTGTCTCTCACTTGCTGAACTGGGCTGGCTTAAACTTCCTCACCTCCTTCAATGGTATCAACTCTCGCTTACCCACAAATGAGTAAATCATCCACTAAATGTCCCATCCCTCCAGAATCTACTTCAACCCTATCGCACCACCAGACCACTAAGATCCAGCAACAAAAATCAATTGCAAATCACTAAAACCAGTAACTCTGCTGGTGAAGCACTATTCTCTTCCGCCATAGCTAAATTATGGAACTCCCTCCCACCCACAATTACCTCCATACCATCATGCACCCACTTCAAAACTTTACTAAAAGCACACCTAAAAACATGCTGGCTATGCCCTTACAAATCCCACTCTAATATCACCCACCCCATCCAACCACTACCTTTCTTTCCACCCCACTAACTACCTTGATTATAGCAAGCTCGGATGCTCATAAGCCTACTACTTATTATACAGCAGGAACTTCTTATTGTAACAATTGTTAATGTCTGTTATGTACTTCATAGATAAAGATTCTAGTTGTCTACTGATGTACTATGTTCTTCATCTGTAGCTATGTTTGTAATTAATTGCTATGTTAATCAAATTGTTAATTGCTATGTAAAGCCAGTGTAACTGTCTGCATATTTTAACTGTGGAGCTTTTCTCCCCAGGCCACCGCTGAAAATGGACCTACGTCCAGTCGGACACTCCTGGTCAACAAACATAAATAAATAAATAAATAATGTAGCAGACTCCAAATCCGACTTCAGACCAGTGACAAGTGGAGTACCACAGGGTTCAGTCCTGAGGCCTCTCCTGTTTGGTATCTACTTTTCTGAAGTACAGGCTAACACAGAAGGTCTTTGCTTAATGAAGTTCGCAGATGACAGCAAACTAGGAGCCATAATCGAAACTCCTAATGATGTGGACACCCTACAAAAGGGCCTCACTGAGACAGATGCTGGTGTCAAAGCCATGGTCTCAAGCTCAATGCCAAAAAGTGCATTGTCATCCCCTTTGGTAAAAACTCTGTACCCATGAGCTACCACATAGGTGGTAGTCTACTTAACACCAAAAGTGTGATAAGAGACCTTGGGACACAGGTGGACAGTAGTCTCTCCTTTGATAATCACATCACCACAGTAGTCAGGAAATCCTTCTACGTGGCACACCTCATCACAAAAGGTTTCTCATCCAGGAAAAAAGAGGTCATTGTTCCCCTCTACTCAGCCCTCTTTAGACCCATTATAGAGTACAATGCCCCTTTTGGTATGTACCTCACAAGACATCTACAACAACTGGAAAGGCCGCAGAAATACCTCACAAATAGGATTACCAGCCTCAAACAGATGCCCTACGCAGACCGTCTCAAAAAACTCCAGCTTTACTCTGTCGCGTATCGCCTACTCAGAGGGGATCTCTGCCTAACATACAAAGCTATATCAAACCCAGAGCTGTTGGACATGCTCCATTTAAAGAAATCTGAATCCCTCTGAGCTACATGCACTAGGGACCTATACCTTTTCACCACAATAAACAGAACATGCTGGAGGGATAGATTCCTGTTCCAGAGACTTCCCATACTCCAGAACAAACTACCTACCTATATGAAACAAAGCTCCTCATTAGCACTCTTCAAGAAAAAGTTTGATGACTGGATGGGAAATAGGAAGTTCACACCGGGGATCACCTCTATGGTTCTGCTCGACAGGGGCACAGGAAAATAATTTTCTTGGGTGGCCAAAGCCAGGGTACCTTTTTGTCTAGGCTTATATAAGCCCTAGGACGAATAGCCTAGTACTTACCTAAGAACCTATGAATTGTTGGGAGAGAAAAAGTTTTTATTGTTAGAGACTGTGGTGGCCAATTGCAATCCCATAGACATTGTTTTGCAGGAACTGCAGTATGCTAGTGTAGGTAAATGTAGAGTTTGGCTAGAAAAAGAGAAAAGCAGAGATTCTAGGGTAAGTATTAAGGCAACAACAGGCAGTTATTTCCAAAAATTCAATCAGAGAGATTTAGGGGGTGTAAAAGTAGCACACTTCAGAGTGTACTAGGGTTTATGGCTAAGAAAACTTAGTAGTAGAGAACATAACAAACACTTGTCAGATTTTAAAGATATTCCAAAAAAACTAATCAATTGTTCATCATTGTACAACTGCAAAATAGTCAGTAAAAGCAATTCCATTATAGCTAGCACAAGATATCCAGGTCGTAAATGCACTTATTCAATGTGTGTGAGCCATTTAAACATTAAAAACATATGCAGCAAGTAGTCGCTCTGATGATTATATACTTTCTCTAGGTTCAGGTTCAGTTTAGAACACAAATATTAGGACGGAATTCAGTAAAGTCACTAGCTACTTATAAAGTTTCTGCAACAATATAGAGTAGTTTGTGCAGTATCACAGCCTAGAAATAGGTTGTTCAGTTACACGCAAAAACAGTAATAAATCCAAGCAATGAAGAAACTTACACTGTGAGTCACGCCAGGTCAGCCAAGGGGGAGAGACAAGGAATCCAAGCACCTATTTTAGAAAATGATGCCTGTATTACTTTTGCAGCCAGTATAAACTTGTTAGAGGAAAGAGGGGATGGGGGGAAAGAGAAAGCAGTAGGAGTGGTAAGAGGGAGAATCTTGAATGACTCAGTACACCACACCACAAGTAAGTTGAATGTATGGGGTTGAATCCTGGACTCAGCACTTTAATTTTACTTACATTTAGCAGGAAAGACAAACCAACAGTATACACTTTTGATGTTTTTTATCAGGGTTACTTGTTAAAACGTCAGACAAATAAATAAAACTTTCAAACAGGAATCTATGTCTGAGTGTTAGAAAGCCACAAAGGTACAAGGTATAACTGTAAAAGTTAGGGTCAGAGAGACAAATGTATGAATCAGTTTACTTTAGTTACAGGGGAAGGAGGCAAAAAATAAAGCAGAAAGAGCCCTATGGCTGACCAAAATGGTGACTCGCTTTGTTACACAGCACGGTAAAAGATAATGTAACAAATGTTTTTCATGTTTGTAACCTACGAGTTTAACTGTTGGGAGAGAAAAAGTTTTTATTTCGTTGTTAGAGACTGTGGTGGCCAATTGCAATCCCATAGACACTGTTTTGCATGAGCGGCAGTACGCTAATGTAGGTAAATGTAGAGTTTGAACTGTTTCATTCTTGAGAGAGAAAAAGTTTTTGTTGTTAGAGACTGTGGAGGCCAATTGCAATCCTGTAGACACCGTTTTGCAGGAGGTGCAGTATGCTAGTGTAGGTAAATGTAGAGTTTGAACACACACACATATACATTAGTGTATAAACTACTATTTTTCCATGCTAAGTGCAGTGGAGTCTGATTTCCTAGTAAAACAATTTGTTCGCTATATCATAGATAGCATAACCTAAATTGAAAATTATCAACTGCAAACATCTATTTCTCAAACCATAATTTAACTAAGGATCTATTAATCTAAGGAAGAATGTTGCAGATTACCCAGAATGCTTTGTTTGGGCATGTAAATCATTGTCAATATCTAAAAAAAAATCTTCAGGGAAACTTACAAATTGAAAAAAAATTGTTTTCAAGCCACTTTCATCTTTAACATGAGGATGAATGAGAAATATAACAGTACACACTAACTTTATTTGAATTAGAGTAATATTTGAAACTGCCCCTGATTCAGGGTCTCTGACCACTTGCTTACTTTGTCTAAAATTCTTGAGCATAGAAGCTGAGAGGTATATTCCTTGAAACTTCTTTCACATCTGTTTGAATTGCTTCACAGGCCAACACATGCATCAGTCTCCTGTTGTGTCCTGAGACAAATCTGCTTCCTCTAGTGGTTGAGACAGACATCAATGAGACACTGTGTCTGCCGCCCAAAATCGCAGGAAGACCTGTTATAATGTGTAAATACCTTATTCTCTATTGGAGTGTATGTTGCAAAACTAAGGTATTCCTTTTTTTTCATATTGTGCCTGCTTACAGTTTCAAATCCAAATATATATATATATATATATATATATATATATATATATATATATATATATATATATATCTATAGGTATAGATATGTATGCATTTATATCTATATACAGATGTTTATTTTACTAATTTCTAAAATATAAATTAGGTGCTAAAAAAGTACAGTTTACTGAATGTGCATCTGACTGAAAAGTAATTTAATCATAAACATTCTGTAAAACATATTTACTATTAAAAAGCTTTTTGTGTAGGTGGGGGGTTGATCCCCTTGACACCCCCAAACAGATATGTTTTCTAACTCCAGAGGTGCAAATCCATGGAGGAAAAAAATAACAGAACACACAGTGAGTCAGTGCTGGTTCAAAAAAGAACATTTACAGATCTTGGGGAGCAACTGGATGGTGCCTGATCCCAAGCACACACAATCTTTTAAATACTTCCTTTACAAATCCTAAAATCAAAAACGACATCAGCAAAAACATCTATATACTCTTTTGATGAAATGACTTTTCAATCAAATGGACTTTCAGTAAAATGCAGTTTCGATCATTTGATTTCTTGGTCAGTAAAATAAACCTACAATCAAATGTCACATTACCTTATATGCATATACTCACATATGTCTAGCTCTCGGTTTGTATAAATATACATATATATATATATATATATATATATATATATATATATATATATATTTATTTATTTATTTATTCATATTGATTGTGCAAGTCCTAGTCAAACTTAAATGTAATTAATATCAATTATACAGATGGAAAATACACCACTAGCCAATACCTTGCACCTTAGAAAGATTATTCAAAATGTGTGAAGATATAGGAAGATATATGAATAAAGTACTAGTCCTAGATTTGTAAACTAACCCCCGTACATGTGACCATATGTTTTGTATATACATTTGAGATGCGTACTGTATGTCATATGACATTTTCAAAGTACAGTGTGCACATGGACAATTACTGTTACATGCATGCATTACTGAAATAAACAAAGGATAATGCTTACAATGCAACTTTATCATATTTGATGTGGCTACCTCATTATGTTAAATAGCTGAATCATAATAAAAATAATTTTATAGGTGTGTATATAGATGAGAAAATGTGAAGTGAGCCTCATTTTTACCATAGAGGAATTCACTGTCAGCCTACTGCGCATGAAACTGCATATTAGTACATCACTGTTACCTTTTTCTGTAAAATGGTGATATTATGTTCATAGGTTCATAGGTTCATAGGTTCATAGGTTCATACTAGGCTATCTGCCCTAGGGCATTTATAAGCCTAGCCAGAATGTGTTTGGCTTTCGCCACCCATTTTTAATTTATTTTGCTATGCCCTTTTTCGAGGTTAGTATACTGTGCCTCTGTCTAACAGTGACACAGAAGTGATACCAGGGGTAAACCTATGATCTCCCATCCACTCATCAAGATTCCTCTTGAAGAGAGTCAATGAGGGACTCTGCCTAATCTGGACTGGGATTTTATTCCAGAGTGAAGGGAGCCTCTGGGTTATGAATCTGTCCCTCCAGCATGTCCTATTTATTTCAGTGCTGAGGTTCAAGTCTCTTGAGCGCGTAGCATGATGGGATTTGGATTTTCTGAGGTGCAGCATGTCCATTAATTCCGGGTTGGACATGGCTTTATACGTCAGGCACAGATTGCCTCTGAACCGGCGGTATGCCACTGAGTAGAGCTGGAGTTTCTTTAACCAGGCAGCATATGGCATCTGTTTGAGCCCTTTGATCCTCTTGCTGAGGTACTTTTGGGGTCTTTCCAGTTGCTGCAGGTGTCTGGTAAGGTACATCCCAAAAGGGGCATTGTACTCAATTATGGGCCTGATGAGGGATGAGTAAAGAGGCACGATGACCTCCCCTGATCTAGATGTGAATCCTTTCATGATTAGGTGGGCTATGTGGAGTCATAAGATAGAGTTTACATGTATCTCTTCACATAATGCAGTAGTCCTGTTGTATTGAGGTATAAGGAGATGCACTGAAGACACTTAATGAGCACATATCTGTGATGGAAGCAATGTGTCACTGGGTTATGGCATGTATTATGAAAGGCTTTTCCTCTGTATAACTTCTAGGCAACCATCGTTAATGCCTATCTCAGAAAGAAGCTGGTTTACAACAAAATCCTTAAGATTCTGATTATCATTCGTGTCATATTCATTAATAAGAGCTGAGAGTTGCCACATTATATTATCTTGAGTTCTGTCAAAATGTTCCACCACTTGGCTTGCAATAAGATTTGTAATCTCTCTGTCTGGCAGTTAGGTAAGTTGTACCATTTGTGCCAACAGTTTCCCAATGTCTGCACACACCAGTGTTGTCTGACAGATACAGGCTTATCCCTTCCCAAATGATAGGTCATATTTAACCCTCCAGCTATTGCTCTTTGCCAAAACAATATTCTAGTAGTGCATAATGTGCCTTTATGCTCTTGCCCCCATGACAATCTGCTTGAATATTTTGGTGTTGTCTGTGGATGTTCCTCTTACTCTGCTATTTTGATATTGTCAAATTAAATTTGCTGAGATTTGCTCATATGTTTTCAGTTATTAAGTCACTGTACCTCTGAAAGTGACTTTAAGATTTTCTCACACATTGGTGCATATGCTGTGGTACTTTGGCAAGTAGCATTGTGATTTGTGTTTAGATTCTGCAGTTGATTGGCAGCTAAATGTCCTTATTCATGTTCTTTATACAAACCTATATGCAGAGAATATGACACATCACCATCTTGTTTACATAATGTGCTTCCTAGCATACACAACTGCATATGCAGGAAGGAGCCATGATAGAGCGTGATTCATGAAACTTATAATAGTTTTAGCATCACTAGGTAAACGTGTACTAAAAGCTATTTGCATTTCATAAGCTTAGGGATCTCTGAACACTTGCATGAATTCAGTTTTTTTTTAGAGTTCCAGTCATTTGGCATTATTACTTAAAAGTGGTAATATATAACACTCCTTTTTGTTATGCATTAGCAGCATTTTAAGATGTAGGTTCATAGGTTGGTAGAAGATTACTAGGCTAATTGCTTTGGAACCCTTACAAGCTTAGCCAATATAACCCAATTTTGCTCAATATATGGTTCCTAGGGTCAAAGGGATGACATGAATTTCTTTCGATGTCTCGAGTGTCTTACAGACTGCCCCTGTCCATAAGGGGAATAGGCACTGCCCCAGGTGTGAATTTGTGATTCCCCATCCATTGATCCAAACTGTGTTTGGAGAGAGCAAGTGGAGGGCTCTGGTTAAGGTTCATAGTTTCATAGGTAGGTAGTGGCTATTGGCCCAAGGGCCTAAGTAAGCCTAGCCAACAAGTTTCCCTGGCTTATGCCATCCAAGAAAGTTATTTTCCTGTGCCTCTGTCGAGCAGAGCCACAGAAGTAATCCCCAGGGAGTATTTCCTATTTCCCATCCACTCATCAAGATTTTTCTTGAAGAGCGCTAATGAGGAACTTTGCTTGACATAGATGGGTAACTTGTTACAGAATATAGGAAGTCTCTGAGACAGGAATCTATCCCTGCAGCATGTCCTGTTTATTGTGGTGACAAGGTTTAGGTCCCTAGAGCGTGTAGCTCAGAGGGATTGGGATTTCTTTAGGTTCAGCATGTCCAACAGCTCTGGGTTTGACATAGCTTTATATGTTAGGCAGAGATCACCTCAGAGTAGGCGATATGCTACGGAGTAAATCTGGAGTTTTTTGAGATGGTCAGTGTAGGGCATCTGTTTGAGGCCAGTAATCTTCTTTGTGAGGAACTTCTGTGGCCTTTCCAGCTGCTGCAGATGTCTTGTGAGGTACATTCCAAAAGGGGCATTGTAGTCTATAATGGGTCTAATGAGTGTCGAGTAGAGGGGAACACTGACCTCTTTTTTCCTGGATGAGAACACTTTTGTGATGAGGTGTGCCACATAGAAGGATTTCCTGACTACTGTGGCGATGTGATTATCAAAGGAGAGACTACTGTCCACCTGGGTCCCAAGGTCTCTTATCACACATTCTGCATTAAGTAGACTGCCACCTATGTGGTAGTAAATGGGTACAGAGTTTTTACCAAAGGGGATGACAATGCACTTTTTGGCATTGAGCTTGAGGCCATGGCTCTGACACCAGGCATCTGTCTTAGTGAGGCCCTTCTGTAGGATGTCCACATCATTTGGGGACTCAACTAGGGCTCCTAGTTTGCAGTCATCTGGTATCCCCTGTCATTCCAGATACTGGCTAAGGCTTTTGCCACCCCTATAGTGCCTTTTTTAGGCAAGGTTCAAATGAAAAATTCACCACCGTAACAAGAACAGGCAAGCAAAATCTGACGGCAATGCTACTCAATGCTAGAAGTCTAAGGTGAATAGGAAGCCTGTTTCAAAGAAGGGGCAATCTCTCAGACTCATCTGCCTCTCCAATACATTTTATTTGAGTCATTGACTAAGTTGAAATCCCTAGTTTGGGTAATCATTCTGCTGTTTGACTTGTAAATGTGTAGCAGCTCCATCAGAGCTTAATTTGTGAGTGCCTTGTAGGTCAGGCATAGGTCACCTCTTAATGGTTGGTAGGAGACAGCGTAAAGGGACAAAGCTTTTAGTCTAGCCACATAGGACATGTTGTTTACAACCTGCATTTTCTTTGTGAGGAACCTCAGATGTCGCTCTAACAGCTGTAAGTGCCTAGTCAAGTACATGTCAAATGGCACATTGTATGCGAATATTGCTCTAACGAGGGCTGAGTACAGCAAGACTAAAAGTTCCTTGGATCTGGATGCCATATGTTTATGTAAAAGTCATGCCAGATAGAAGGATTTCCTCACCACTGTGGAAACATGGTGGTCAAAGTTCAGACTACTATCTGTATAGCTAGATATCTCACCTCTGAGTCTTCTCATATGGGTGTGCTATTAATGTTTAATTTTCAGGGGTATTTGACATCCTAAAGGGCATGATAATGCATTTTTTCACATTTAGTTTTAGGCCATGGTACTGGCACCAATCATTTGTCTGATCTAGATGCTCCTGAAGGATATCTACATTGATGGGGGATTCAGTGATTGCTCCCAGCTTGCAGTCATTGGAAACATTTGTCACCCAAAGGTCTTTCACCTTGACTTTAGAGAAGTATATTCCAAACAGAAGTGGTCCCAGCACTAGGCCCTGTGGTACACTACTAGTAATAGGCCTGTTGCTGAATCTGGATTCACCCACTTTAACCACATGTCCTGTCCATGAGACAATTGGCTATTCATCTGGTGACACAGGGATTTATGACCAGCTTTCTGAGTTTATTTATAATACCTGAGTGGGCAATTGTGTCAAATGCCTTGGCCAGGTGAAGTTAGGCGGCATGTACTGTTTTACCAACATCCATTGCCTTACTGACTTTCTCAAATAAATCCACCAGATTCAGTAGGCATGACCTGTCCTTGAAAAAGCTGAATTTGGTCAGGGCCAGTATTTGGAAGTTTTCTATGTCATTATTTATCAGATACATGATTATTCTTTCCATGGCCTTACATATAAGACCATTCAAACTTATTGCTCTGTATTTTCCTGGGTCAGTAGATGGTCCCCCTTTATGCAGTGGGATGAATATTGCTGTTCTCCATTCTATCAGGACAAAGCCAGTAGAGAGGCTGTGGTTAAAAACAGATCCAAATGGGTCTGATAAGTCCTGATTTAAGCTGTTTAAGAAGCAACATGGCAAGATCAGGTCCCATTGAGACATATTTTTAGCTTTAGAGAGCACAGTGGCAACCTGTTCCTTGGTGATAATTGGTGGTGGAGTGGTGTAGGGTATTTTCTAGGGATAATTTGGGGTGATGGGGAGGTGAAATTTGTGCTAAATTTGTCAGCCAGCAGATTGTCTATATCTTCTGGCTGAGTGGAGATGATGCCATCTACAACTAATTTTGTACACTGTTGGGTGCAGTCCTTAAGACTGCAGACATAACTGAAAAATGCTTTATGGATATTCTTAGCTTTGGAGTCTATTTTACACAAACTCCACTCCACACACCTTCAGATAGAAACAACTCTGATCCAAAACAATACCAAAACAGCAAAATCTTCAGAAGTCAGGAATCGAAAAACAGTAACCAAAGTCAAATCCAAAAGCAAATTCTTTATTCTCCAGCGCCTCGGTGTAACCACCTTTCAAGAGTATACATTCTCACTGAAAGAATGGATATATATATATATATATATATATATATATATATATATATATATATATATATATATACATATATATATATACTCATAGCAATTAAACAATTAATTAAACAATTATATTCAAAAAAGAGGGTACAGTGTGAATATTTTAGATAATGCCCTTATGAAGGTAAAAAAGGAGAATAATATGGTAAGGAATAAATGTAATAAGGGTGAACATCACCATTATAAGAAATATCATCTGGTAACCAGTGATAAAACTTGTAAGGATATTTATTTTGTCTCTACATATAATGTAAAAAGTTGAGACATAAAGGATGTAGTGGAACATTTTTGGAAATTTTTAGTGAAAGACAAGGTGTTGATGCACATTTTGCCACAAAAACCTTTATTCTCCTATAAAAGGGGAAGAAATTTGAAAGATATGGTGGTACATGGTAAATTTGTTATGCCAAAATTTTGTTTACCAAGACCACTAAGTGAATTTGGTACAAGATGTTGCAGTAGATGCAGTGTTTGTAGGAATATAGTTAGAACATTTAATTATATTAACAACATTAGGTTCACAGTAAGAGACAGTTTTACCTGTAGAAGCAAGGGAGTTGTGTATGCTTTACACTGTCCCTGTGGATTATATTATATAGGTGAAACTAAAAGAGAGTTTCATATTAGGTTAGGTGAGCACATTAGAGACATAAGACATAAAAGGGAAAATAAATTTATTGCCACACATTTTAGTGTTTATCATAATAGTGATGCTTCAATTTTAACAGGAACAGTTTTAGAAAGTGTGAAATGTCTTTGTAATGATGAAAATGCTTTGAAATATAACTTACAATATAAGGAAAGTATTTTTATTTTGAAATACAATACAATGACACCCTGTGGACTGAATAATGAAATAAACTGGAGGTGTCTGCTTTAAAACTTTTTTGAATATAATTGTTTAATTAATTGTTTAATTGCTATGAGTATATATATATATCCATTCTTTCAGTGAGAATGTATACTCTTGAAAGGTGGTTACACCGAGGCGCTGGAGAATAAAGAATTTACTTTTGGATTTGACTTTGGTTCCTGTTTTTCGATTCCTGACTTCTGAAGATTTTGCTGTTTTGGTATTGTTTTGGATCAGAGTTGTTTCTATCTGAAGGTGTGTGGAGTGGAGTTTGTGTAATTATCCAGGGATGTCGACTGATCCTAATTTGGATATTCCCAGGGTTTTTCGGGAGAACACAGCTTTGCAACAAGGTACTGTAGGGGCTGAAAGCTCTATGATTTATTTTGCTCAACAGAGAACTATTGAGCAGTTTTTTTCAGGTTCTAGACCTGCTGTAAATGTTTCTGCACATGTTCCTGTGGATGCACGTCAACCTGAAGTGAGAGACTGTCAATTTTTGATCAATTTTTGCAAGAAAGAAATAAGAGTGCTTGACCCTTTTGTTTCTGTGGGACATAAATTTCAAAGCGTGTCTCCAGAAATCAGAGAACTGTATCAAAAATATGACACGTTGATTGAGAAAGAGACAAGGGTGCACTTTAACATTTTAGGTTTGCAAAAATATATTAGCTTGAATATTACACCTAGAGGTCTTAGATTCATAAAGAATCCTAGTACACCATTTGACTTGAATTGTGCTGCTGATAAGAAATTTAAGGAACGCTGGTTCATAGCAGCACACAAGTGTGTAATAGAGTGGCTTCACATTCTGTTGGAAAGGGACCAGCTCCAACATCAGTCTCTTAAACAGGAGCTGGTTTCCCTTTCACATAGTATTAGTTCATCTGTGAGTCTAGAAAATATGAAGTCTTTCATGGAGAAGACTAATAAGAGACTGAATAATCTAGAGAATGAACTTGTAAAACAAAAGAAAACAAAATTAATACGTGATATCAATGAATATGAAGCAGGGACTGCATTTTCTTACCCACATAATTGGACAGAACATAAGCGGAAACAACGTAGGAGGGTAAGATTCACTGATGCACCGTTGTCTTCTTCTTTTTCTTCTTCAGGAGAAGAGTTTAGGTCGGACACCAGTATGGAATTTCCGGAATTACCTAGACCAGCACAACCATGTAGGATGCAACAGGAGTTTAACAATGGAGGCTTGCAGTATCAGGAACGAACATTTCAACAGGGACAGAAACGCCTGAGAAGTTATGAGCAAGAAGATGTCTCTGTTCAGACATTCAATCAACCTGACAATTTTCGTCAGAATGGGAGGTATGGACAACAATATAACAACAAGAAATTTAAACAGTAATGACTTTAATGATAAAACTATTGTTCTAAATTTATCTGGTTGTGATTTGTCTGATGAACAGTTTGCTGTGTTATGTTTAGGTTTAAAGTTTATACCTACTGTTTTTCCTAAATAATATTTGATACAGCAAGATATTTTTAAATTTCTTAGGAAGATACATTTGAAAGTTTATTTTAGCAGGGACCAAGGATGTTCTAATTCTGCACATGGAGGCTTTTCTTCATGTGAATCTGAGGATAGTTTTTATTCATGTGATGAATGTATAAGTAATGATGATGTGCAATTTCCTATTGTTGGCAATGCAATAGATATGTCTTATGTAGCTTTTTCTAACAAATTTATTCCACCTTTTATTAACCAGAGAGCTATTCATTATGGCTCCATGATTAAATTTGAATGTGAGAATATATGTAGAAATATGAAATTGAATAGATGTAATAGTCTATATAACTTAACTTATAAAGAATGGAGTGCTTTAAAATAATTAGGTGACAGGAAGGATATTATTATTAAACCTTCCGATAAGGGAAACAAAATTGTTATAATGAGTGTTGTGCAATATTTTGAGATGTGTATGAATCATTTGCAGGATGAAACAACATATGAAAGAAGCAATATGATTCATTATCAAAAGGCTGTTACAAAATTTAAACACATGTTGGACAGGGGAGTCAGGCTGGGTTTTTTTACAGAGAAGGATGTGAGGAATAGGTTAGATAATGATAGAAAGGACCTAGCTGTATTCTTTTATTTACCAAAAATACATAAGAACTTGCATAACCCCCCAGGTCGACCCATTATTTCAGCCTGTAACTATTTCCTACATAACACTGGTTTGATTTTACATAGCATATGTTTAACCATATGTAGTTAAATCTCCAGTTTACATCAAAGATAGTATGGAATTTTTAAACAAAATATCCTCTATCTCTTGGAACAACAAAATGTATTGGTTGGTTATGGATGTTAAAAGTCTATATACCTCTATTAGACATGATGATGGCCTCAATGCAGTGAGATCTTCTTTAAAAGACAACCCTTCTGTTGATTTCATAGTAGATTTGTTGGATTTCTGTTTAAAGAATAATTATTTTATTTTTAATGATGTTTTGTATCGGAAGAAACAAGGTACAGCAATGGGGGCAGCTTTTGCCCCCATGTATGCCAATTTGTTTATGAATTTTTGAAAGGAAATTTCTATTTGAGTTAAATTTTATGAAATGTAATGTGTTATTTTATTTTCGTTACATAGATGATTTGATTTTTATTTGTGATGGTGGTTTTGATTCAGTTAATGAATTTTTGACAGACTTACATGGTAACCCATTTGGGTTAGAATTTGATGGAATACAGAAGGGAAACAAAGTAATATTCTTGGATCTTGTTTTGGAGGGTACAGAACATGGTAAAATTATATCAAATATACATAGGAAGTTTATAGATGGTAATCAATACCTTCATGCATCTAGTTGCCATCCTGTACATACTTTGGAAGCTCTCCCTTATGGGGAATTAGCAAGGGTATCTAGATTATGTAACACACAAGAAAATTTACAAAGGGAATGGGATATTACATATAATATGTTTTTGAAAAGAGGGTACAGTGTGAATATTTTAGAAAATGCCCTTATGAAGGTAAAAAAGGAGAATAATATGGTAAGGAATATATGTAATAAGGGTGAACATCACCATTATAAGAAATATCATCTGGTAACCAGTGATAAAACTTGTAAGGATATTTATTTTGTCTCTACATATAATGTAAAAAGTGGAGACATAAAGGATGTAGTGGAACATTTTTGGAAATTTTTAGTGAAAGACAAGGTGTTGATGTACATTTTGCCACAAAAACCTTTATTCTCCTATAAAAGGGGAAGAAATTTGAAAGATATGGTTGTACAAGGTAAATTTGTAATGCCAAAATTTTGTTTACCAAGACCACTAAGTGAATTTGGTACAAGATGTTGCAGTAGATGCAGTGTTTGTAGGAATATAGTAACATTTAATTATATTAACAACATTAGGTTCACAGTAAGAGATAGTTTTACCTGTAGAAGCAAGGGAGTTGTGTATGCTTTACACTGTCTTTGTGGATTATATTATATAGGTGAAACTAAAAGAGAGTTTCGTATTAGGTTAGGTGAGCACATTAGAGACATAAGACATAAAAGGGAAAATAAATTTATTGCCACGCATTTTAGTGTTTATCATAATAGTGATGCTTCATTTTTAACAGGAACAGTTTTAGAAAGTGTGAAATGTCTTTGTAATGATGAAAATGCTTTGAAATATAACTTACAATATAAGGAAAGTATTTTTATTTTGAAATACAATACAATGACACCCTGTGGACTGAATAATGAAATAAACTGGAGGTGTCTGCTTTAAAACTTTTTTGAATATAATTGTTTAATTGTTTAATTGCTATGAGTGTATATATATATATATATATATATATATATATATATATATATATATATATACATTCTTTCAGTGAGAATGTATACTCTTGAAAGGTGGTTACACCGAGGCACTGGAGAATAAAGAATTTGCTTTTAGATTTGACTTTGGTTCCTGTTTTTCGATTCCTGACTTTTGAAGATTTTGCTGTTTTGGTATTGTTTTGGATCAGAGTTGTTTCTATTTGGAGTCTATTTTAGCCTCAGAGTCTACTTTACATGACTTGACTACTTCCCCAATTCACCTGTTTAGACTAATGAGGGACATTCCCTATTATTTAACTGGATTTTCTTTCCTTTGTTGTACAACCTATTAATACAAGGGGTCCAACAGGGTGGCTAGTTTTTGCAGTTTAATCTGGGTTTGTTTCAGGCTGGTAGTGCTGTTTAAATGCAGTTGCTTATAGGGTCATACAGGGCTTTTGTGAATGCCTTTGCTTAGGTTTCTGTGTTATCTGAATTGGGAGGAGCTTGAAAACTAGCTATGCCATCCCTTTAATAGGGAGTAATTTAACTCAGAGAAGATCTTAAGTTTTTGGGTTTAGATGGGGGAACTAGTTTTACCTTTATTTCAATGGTGACCACTTTGTGATCTGATCTTACCAGTGAAGACTTCACACTGTGGGGAGGGTGCAGCACTCTCCCATATTTGTGAGTGCCAGATGTAGGACATTTCTTCACTCTAGTGGGAGTGCAGTCTAGCTGTTCCATGGCATTTTAATTTACAAAGTAAATAAATCTTTGGATCTGCATGTTAGTGGCTGTATATCACTCCTAATTAATGGAGGGTTATCAAAAATCACCCATGAATATGTTATTGGACTAAATGGTGAGTGCTTCTAGTAACTTCTGGTATGCTGTCATGGTGGGGGACCTGTAGCTAGCAAGAATACGGTAATGAATTTTTCACATAGTTAGTTGGACAAGGAGTAGGTTAAGCATATAACATTGATTGACAAGTCTTGATGTGTGCTTATCCTTTATGTAGATACCTCGGCCTTTTGCATTGTTCAGTGGGTGGACAGAAAGTATGAAAAATGTATAGTTATGTGCTGCTGAACTGCTTTCCATGGCTTTGAGCCATGTTTCAGTAACTGCACAAATGTCAGCATTCTCCAGAGAGAGGAGAGCTTCCAGAGAGTGCAGTTTCTTGTTGACACTCTTAGCATTGAGAAGTAATACCTTTAGTTTGCCCTGTGTAACTTTTGTTATGTTGTAGGTTTTACTGTTTGGCAATGCCTGAAAAAAAGCACTATAGGGGTGGATAATGTTTTGGCCAATATCCTAAAGCCTAGACAGGTGAAGACTGTCCTTGGCAATGCACTGGGGCCTGTCAACTGTGTCCTCCCAGACTGACAAGTATTGGACCCTTTGAACTGACACCAGTAGCTAAGTCCAATTGTGAAAGTGATCATTTTCTGCTAGTATTGCGGTATTACCCTTGGAGACAGTAGAATGCTGCTCCATGATAGGCTCATACCTGCCTGAGACACATATTCTGAGAGCTCACTCATGTCACTCTTCTTATAGTCCAAGGAGTTATTTCTCAGGTAATTCACTCCCACATGGACAATGACTGTTCATATTGGTACTTAGGGTAAATGACTTGAGTGCATGTGTGATCTGGTGGATTCTGGCCACTGACAGGCAACTAACTGTTCTAGTCTTCCTTCCCTTTATGTACCCTCAAAAGGTCCATACTTAGTACCTCATTACACCTCTCTCTCCAATGTATCTACTATGCACTTGCATAATTTTATACAAACAAAAACATTTTATTGTTGACCTATTGAACTATATCAATGTAAAATTATGTTACTAAGATTCTTTTTAATGCAACTTTAACTTTATGCATGTAACCCAACATATGTGAATATTTTTGCTATAACTGCCATTATATCAATATTGTTTAAAAGTGTACTTGTTTAAAAATGTACTACTGGAGCTTTTCTCCTCACGTCTCCACTGAAAATGGGCCACAAGCCCAGTTAGACAAACCCGGTTAACAAATGTCAATAAATAAATAAATAAATAAATGAAAACTGCAACCTTTCCCTTATCCAGCCTGGTGAGATGGACATCAGTGTGTCTCACAATGGAATATTCTATGACCAGAATATCGGGTTGTGTAGTGTTTCACTTTATGGCCTTGGTAGTTGGGACACAATGAGATGTGTCTTTATTTGTTGTGATAGGAATTGTCTTGTTTGTGTGCAAGTGGAGTTTCTGAGGACTGTGCCTGAGAGCCCTTTGAGGTTTGAGTAAGTTACACATGAGTGCCTCCACATATGTAGGTCTATGTGTGTGGTCCTTTGTGGGTTTGGTGATGTGTGTAGTCTCTAACAACCTGTTTGTTGCTTTTTGTGCCTATATCGGAGAGTCTAGCCTTTACTGTAAATGTGTAACTACATCTCTCACATACTCCATTTGTCTGTCCATGAATTCGATGGTTGTCAGTATACATCAGCATGCTCATGTCCACCAAGCTGGATACAGAGATAGCAGGAAAGTGCCAAGCTACGGTTGCAGCTCTTAATGTGTACATTCAAGGGATAGGAGTGGAGGGTGTTTTTAACCATACGAGGAAAGGGTGCTTACCTTGTATAATCTGCAGCCAGCCTATCCAGCGATTTTTGACCAGCCCCTAAACAAGATGTTCTCTGAGTAGCAATAGGACTGGACGCTTTGTCCTAACTAAAAGCATAAATGCTGCTCATGGCACAATCTGATTGCTTCGTGAGTTATGCGAGGCTGAGGTAAAGTTCTGAGGTGTATTTTTGTATGGAAATTTCATCTTCTGGTAATTACATGTGTAGAAGGCACCAGTAACTGCTTTTGCATGAGTAGCAGCTTCCTGCAAATGTGAAGCATATATACAATCACGTTTTACTGTAAAAGAGGAACATAAACCCATATTTAATTAAGAAGTATTTAATGCAATAGAGAGTAATTATGAATTTCTGATGGGCAATGGTTGAAATAAAGAAAAGAAAGGTGGGATGAAGTGGTAACCAGTGCCAAATGAGTCAGTGGCCATTACATGGTCAGTGTTGGGAACAAAGAGCAAGGCCCATAGCAAGTACAACCAGGAGGAAAGAGGATAGATCTAGGCCTCAGAGGTTATAGCATTTACAACAAATAGATACAACCCATTAAGAACAATGTTGTCATGTTCATTTATGTCTTTACTTGAGGAAAACATATGAATGTGTCTTATAGATCAGATCAGAATATGCATTTTTGCTGCCTCCGGTTATCTCCATTTCTGTTACAGTATACAGTCAGTGTACCATATACATCACTGGAACACACAAGCGTGTGTCTGCTGTAACTTCAACACTTCCTGCTGCACAACATCCAGAGGCCTTTATTAGCAGATCACATATGCTTCAGGTGCCCTCTGTGTCTTATAGATTTAAAATTTTATTTTGGGGTGTATAAATAAGGTAGTTTAATACTGCTAGCCACCTCTCTTTCAAATGCTGGAACATCAATAACAGGTAGTGTTGCATAGAAGCTACATGGTACATGACATGGGTGGTTCACAGGTAAAAATTGTGTCTGGTGCCTGCACCTGTGAGTGTTAAGCATCTGGCTGCCTACACGTCTAATATTGCCACTGTTACTGCTATAATGCCTGAGTCAGCAGCAGTGTTGCAGTGTGTCCAACTGCAAGGCACTGCTTTGGTCAACGATGCTGTGAAGGAGAATGTCTGGTGACACATGCAGATACATAGTGAAATGAGGATGCACTTAGGCTTTTGTCAATAATTGAGCATCAGATGACTACTGCATGAATGGCAGTAGCTACATGTAGCAATAGATAAAAGATCTATGCAGGCACATAACATGTTATTTGGTAAAGCTCATTTCAATGGTCTAATTTGTAATGTACTTTCTATACCTGCCAATTGCTTCAGTACCATTACTGCCCTGATAATGGCCACTAGAACCAATTACTGCAACTTGAATGAGGGACTTATTACTGTAGGTCTGTCTGTTGCCATAACAATGACTTTTGAAATGGTTATACATAATTTTCTTCTCAACAAAATCAAAAGACTCAGCCCTACAGATAGTTGGTTTCTCAACTATCTAAAAGACAGAATATTGTACATTCATAGCAAAGCGTCATCCTCTACTGCTGGCGACTTAGTACAGGTGTATCACAAGGGTAGGTGCTGGGTCGTTTTTCTCTTCATACCTCTCAACTATCCAGATTTTCGCAGAATGTCCAGATTTTTGGCTCATATTTTTGGTATGTTCCTCATAAAATTTGTGATTTTCTGGCAAATCTCATGGATGATCTGAAGATTGAAGTCATTAAATAATGACATACATTTGAGTTTCAAACTTCAAATCCTTCAAAAAATGTTTGCTAAAACAAACCCAGTTACTGTAGCAGCTTTCTAAGTTTATAAGAGCTATATTTAAAATGTGTCCCTATTTTTGGGCCTTTGTCGCCCCATTTTGTCAGGCTTTATCCTGATTTCTTGCAGTAAGAGGTTGAGAGGTATGCTGTTGGTTAAGGATCTTCTAGAATTACCAAATCATAAACAAATAATGCATGCAGATGATATGTTGCTGCTACTGCAATCCAGTACTAGCTACTCTGACCTACAAAGCAAGTTACAGCACAATTTTACTCAGTTATGTGCCAGGGCCACTTTTAACAGACTACTAATTAATCTTAAAATCAATGTCATGCTCTTTGCTTTGGTCAAGAATTACCCACTATTCCCCCTGTTGTCTTAACAGATCTTAATGGGAACATGATACCTAATATCACTGACCAGACATTCCCAGGCTTAATAGTCATCCGTACCCATTCCTTTACCACACACACACATATTTTGTAACTAATGAAGTCCTTGCTCAATTAAATCTTTGTTACAAGATCAGTCACCTTCTGTCACTCACTGCCTGCAAAGCCATTGCAAAAAATATCTTAATAGTCAACTTGAATATGGCCCTCCTTTTCTCATTATGCATTCAGCGCTTCACAGATCCACTTTTTTCTAAGTACTCTAATTTGCAAGGTACTGAAACACAGTCACAGACCCCCTTTAAGAGAGAAACTACCTTTATAAGACATCCCATATATACTTAGAAGTATGCAGGATGGCAATTTTTCTGTATTCACTCGATTTAAAACAGCTGTCGGTGGGAGATCCTTCTGTAGATTGGGACCTGCTATCTGGAACCACCGGCCACCAGTCATCAAAAATCAAAAATCTAGAAACCATTAAAAGCTTTAAAGATGCACTAAAAGAGCACCCATTCACTTAATCTAGCTGCAATTGCCACCATGAAAATTGTTAGGTAACTTTCCATCCCATTTCACGAATACTAGAATAAATGTATAAAATTTTGATAAACCTTTTAATGTCATACCTTATATGCAAATATTTCACATGAATATGGTAGCTGATGTATTCTTCCATGCTAAGAGCAGTGACAGTGGAGTCTTATATACTAGTAAACAAATTGTCAGCTATGATTCATAGGTGTAATTTCCTACATTGAAAATAAACTCCTGTGATCCTCTATTAGTGAAACTATAAGTAAGGATGCATTCACCTGAGGAAGTAAGCTGCTCATTACCCACGATGCTTTGTTTGGACATATAAATCATTGTCAATGCTAACATAATATTATTTTGTGGGTATGGTCTTAAGAAAAAAAACTGAGTCATCAGTGAAAACTATACAGTGAAAAACATGCAAGAAACTGTATTTTGCTTTCAAACCACTTGTCTCTTTAACATAAGGATGTATGATCAGTATAACAATATAGTTTACCATTTATTGAGTTAGAATAAGACTTAAATTTTCCCCTGATTCAGAGTCTTTGACTACTATCTATTTTTTGCTTTGTCCAAAGTCCTTGAGTGTAAAAGTTGAGAGATATATCATATGTATATCTATGTTTTCCCCAGGATTCTGCAAGTCCTGCACGGCGTGCAGGCTTGTGCAGGAGCTCCAGCAGACAATATGTCTGCCATGTGATCTAGGAATAACCTGTAGGGGCATGCACAAGCACTCCTGCACTAGTCCTGCATGGACTCAGCCCCTGTATACAAATTACCCCATTTGCAGGAGAAATCCATGCAAATGAGGTGAATTTGTGATCCAGGAAGCTGGAAACCAACCGTGCAGGACTAGTGTAATCTGCAGAAATATACTCTGCCAGTAACGGAGTACATTTCTGCAAATTACAAAAAGGAGACATGACAACTCCAAATAAAGGGTGGATATCATGTATAAAGCATGCCAATGGCCAACTATAAGGCCATTGGTATGGAAAATGCAAAAAAAAAAAAAAATCAACTTTTTTCTTTTAGCTGATCTCTGCTGTTTAAGCATAGGGCAGCGGCGGGCAAATGTGATCGGGGGAAAATTAAAAAAAAAAAACGAAAATAAGCATTCTAACCAAAATCACTATTCTGCCACTATACTCAATGGCAGGCAGAAGAAAAGACGGCCAGTGAATAGTGGTTGCTAAGGGGGAAGGCTCAGTGTGGGACATGTACCTATGCATTAGCAGGCAATCCTATGCAAATGAGGGGAATGATAGTGAATCCCAGATTTCCCCTGCATGCTAGGCAGCTTCCAACAGTGTAAGAGCAGGAAGAGCTTGATGCAAGCCTAGGAGTTAGCTGATATTATAGGGGTGTGTGTCAGGCATACTGTAAGCGGATTGGAGCCCTGTGGCTCGAGTTTGCTCCTAGCCTAGTACAGCTAAGCAAGGGGGTGTGTCTGAGGCTGTCTAGCACTCTTTACATTGTCTAAACGAGTGTGCGTGCCACGCACTGGGTTTTAAAAGAAAAAAAATGTAAACAGGGAAGTAGCATCTCTTTGCAAATTTGAACACTGTATTTACACAGCGCACCCTCGGGCTTAAACAGGAAGGCAATGGGAAGGGAAAACAGCAGTAGGAAAGTAATCTAGGAGAAATAGCATAGCTCGCAGGTGAAATGTATCAGAATCAGCCAATTACATAGGCGGCAGACCAGCCCAGCCCAGAACACTACTATAAACTATGCAAACACCTTTCCCTCTGGTTTTTCCCATATTATACACCACTGGTGTATTCAAGTGAGGAACTTTTAGTGAACAAAACAACAAAATGATAGGGGCTGCAACAGCTATCATACAACAACATGTAGAAGAGGCTGAGGGTGGTGAGGATGGGAATGCTGTCGACCAACCCACAGTGAGGAAACAGGGAAGAGTGTATAGACCCAGGGTAACCTATCAGGGGCTACATGAGCTGGAGATAGGGGAGCACTATAGGGTGGACAGGGACCTCCTACAGCAAATTGCTGTGCTGTGCCAGCCATGCCTGACACACTGAACTAACAGATGGGAACCCATCCCAGTAGATACCAAGGTATGTGTAGGCCTAGAAATACTAGCGACAGGTACCTCCCAAAGCCCAACTGGGGATATCATCGGGATCTCACAGGCATCAGCATCCAGAGTATTCCACCAGTTCCTGGATGTCATGTCAGCACATGCCGGTGAGCACGTATATTTCTTCAACACCCATGAGGTGTTGGCCAGCAATATGCGTCTCTTCCACCAAATAGCAAAATACCCTGAGGTAGTGGGTGCTATAGACTGCATGTACACATGCATCAAAGTAACACCCAGTGAGCAGGGTAGGCTCTACATCAACTGCAAGGGCTTCCCCTCTATCAACTGCCAGGTCATGTGCGATGCCCAGGGCATTATAATGAATGTGTGTGCTAGCTGTCCTGGAAGCTATCATGATTCCCACATCTGGCATTTGACACACCTGTACCAGAGGTTTACCAATGGGGACATCTCATACAGTCACCTAGTGGGAGATGCTGGTTATGCACTGGAGCCGTGGCTGATGACACCCATCAGAAATGCATGCACACACACCCGAACAAGAACGCCATAATGAGGCACATGCACAGACCAGACTTATAATAGAGCATGTGTTTAGGATGCTCAAGTCAAGGTTCCGGTGCCTGGACACATCTGGTGGAGTCTTGCAGCACTCACCAGCTACATGTACTCAAATTTTCATTGTGTGTGCCATGCTAGACAATATGATCCTGTGGAAACAACTGCAGCAGGAACAGCATGGGGCAGAGCCACACAGCCCCCCACCAATGCCAAGGCCTGCACAGGCACAGGCACAGAGTGACTCAGAAGAGGAACAACCTGAGCCTGCCTCAGTAGGCAGATTGAGGTGTTCCCAGTATGCCCTGGCCTTGACAAAGAGGCAATGCATAGCACATATACTGATAAAATAGGGACCCAGGGAATGACACCTCTTTCTAACTCACACATACAATAAAAGGGATGACAAATATGACACTACCTGTGCTCAACCATACATAGTGAGTGTACTATGTGCATCCGACATAGGCAGCCCTCCAGCACCATCCCCAATACTGGAACACCCACAAGGTAACTCACTCAACTTACCAGTTGCCGAATGGAGTAGAATGTATTGTTACCTGTATCGATGGTATGGATGTGAGCATGCAAGGGAATCGGGTGGCTGAATGGTATTCCAGCAGATAGTAGACACCTATAGTGGTGCCAGGAGATCAGTAACAAATACTGGTGTCACCATAGTAGCCAGTACTACACAGGTCGACAAAACCCACTGCAGGAAATGTGCTGGGCCACGTGTGTCCATATGACTCACGCATGCCAGTCAGGGAGGTTCACATACCCAACAACAGTCTAAGCCAGCAGGACAGGTGCAGACAAACATAAACAAAGGCTTTGCTATGACCTCTGAATGATGGCTATGGGTAACCCACTCATGCCTAGACAGACAACAGCAGGTAAGGCAGTGGGATGTTAGTTCTCAAGGGTAGGAAGTCAGAAACTAATATGTAGGTCAATCAAAGCTAAGACCTGTAGTACACTGATATGCCTCTAGTCAGCAAGATAGGTTAGAATACAGAATGAAATGGAGAACCTGACATACTAATAGAGTCATAGCAGATGTGTAGAAGTGTCAGGTGTGCCACCCCATCCTATGTAGAAATGTAAAAAGAGTAAGGTGTGCCTCCCCAATCCTGTGTAGAAATGTAGTAACAGTCAGGTGTGTCCCCCAATCTTGTGTAGAATTGTAGAAACAGTCAGGTGTGCTCCCCAAAGTCCTGTGTAGAAATGTAGTAACTGTGAGGTGAGCCCCCCAATCCTGTGTAGAAATGTAGAAACAGTCAGGTGTGCCCCCCTCCAATCCTGTGTAGAAATGTAGTAGCAGTCAGGTGTGTCCCCCAGTCCTGTGTAGAAATGTGCAAACAGTCAAGTGTGCCCCCAATCCTGTGTAGAAATGTAGAAACAGTCAGATGTGTCCCCCCACACCTATGTAGACATGTAGAAAGAGTCAGGTGTGCCCCTTCCCCCATCCAGCATAGAAATGTAATAACAGTCAGGTGCCTCCCAACCACTGTCTAGAAATGTAGAAACAGACAGGTGTGCCCCCTCCCCCAATCCTGCATAGAAATGTAATAACAGTCAGGTGTGCCCCCTCCCCCAATTCTGTGTAGGAATATAGAAACAGTCAGGTGTGCTCCCCCCAACCCTACTTAGAAATGTAGTAACAGTCAGGCGTGCCCCCCAAACCCACTAAGAAATGTAGTAATGGTCTGGTGTGCCCCCATAATCCAAAGTACACACATCGTAACAGTCAGGTGTACCCCCACAACCCTATGTAGAACTGTAGTAACATGTATGTGTAGGTATAATACCAGTGGAGCACAGATACCCAGAGGTGGCCAAGGTAGCAGGATAGGTTGCAGCATTTGCACAGTATGCAGGTATGTGTGTGTTAGGTTGGTGTGTGTTTCATTTTGTGTGAGAGTTGTCAGTATGTATGCATGTTGAGGTAAGACCTGGTGGCCATTGCCCACTACTGCTGATGACAGGGACAAGTCCTTATAACTGCAGTGGCAAAGACAATTCCCACCAGTATAACACATGTTAGCAGTAAGCCATTGTAAATGTATGGTGGTAATATGTGTCACCATCTGAAAGACTGACATGGCATGGCTGTTGGTCTAGATATACAAGCAGTACACATGGGAAAGTACCCCAGACATGCAGTATATATTGTGTCACTGTGAAATGGAGACACCCTTGGAATTGTACATACAGGTATGCATCACATTATCTGGTTCTGTAGTAGGGGACACCGGTGCTGTCTGCCCGAACACTTACAGATCAGAAATGAGGTAGGACTGATGAATTGGGAAACAGCTGATGTACCTGCAGATGCCAGCATAACTGGAATGCCCCATGCATATATGTGTGTCAGATGCAAGTAGTGGCCATAGCACACATGCACCCAGCTCATGCAAACACCACCTACATGTACCTCTCTGGTCGTATCCCTGCTGTGGGGAATGGGTACAATATGACCCCACCTGTATATGGCAATAATGAAAGAATGCAGCATGCAGTGCAGGTGTCCCATGCAGGTGTGCCCCCAGCTGTAGGTAGCACCCTGCCACTTGATCAAGACTGATAGAAGGTATTGGCATGAACACCTACCCCTGTCACCACAGGGGAATATACTGTATGGCGGTCTGAAACTGTAGGACTGACAGAATGCAACGACCTGCCACAGCTGGCCCGCATCAACACCTAATGGCCCACAGGCCTCTGCCAAAGGCCTGTGACTCACACGTACTGCCAATGCATGTTATGTCATGGACATCCAAATAACAACATAACACACTCCACATAAGCCATATGCAAGGCCAGGTGGACAAACCACAGTAACATGTCCACCATGTCCCACTGCATGAACTGTGGACCAACCCCAACACACATCTGTGATGGGGTGATAACCTTAGGGGAAACTATCAGAGAATGTATGCATAATGTATGGAAGAGGATAGAATAACAGAGGGAGGATAGGGGCATGGGCAGTATGGAATGTGCAAGGTCCGACCCAAAGCTGTGTGCACACACTATCCTTGGCTGCAAACACATAAATGTGTGGCTACATACCTGCCCGTACACCACAAAATGGGTAATGTCCTGACTCATGGCACCTGCCTCTGGGTAACATGTGCAAATCTGTACAGCTGTGAAGTATTGCCACAGTAAGATAAGACCATACTGTCATGTCAATGGATGTACATGTATGGGATCCTCTGCCAGCACTGTACCAAGGCACTGAACTGGATACACAGACCCAGCAGCGAGTGTCTGCAGCTCCCCCTCCAGAATGGCATAACTTACCATGAATATGTAGGCATCTGCCCACAATACCAAACACAGCTGCAGTCACCCTTGTCCCCCAAGGCATCACTGTCAGCAAGAATGTTCACATGACAGTACATTAGGGCAGAAAACATCACAGTGTATAACAGTACACGTCTGAATATCTCTGCTAACAGCAGTGCCATATAGCTAAAGCAGCACAGACACAATCACCTACAGTGCACACTATCCCCTGCACAGTTTGTCCCCATTTTACAAAATGATCGACTGGTACCCTGCAGAAACAGTTTGCTACCTCTAGGTGTACAACACAAAGGTCTGCACTGGAGTGCAAACTAACTGAAATCAATCCACACATTCAATACAGAAGGGCATACTGGGCATACTCGCACACTTAAGGAAATGAAGGCAATGTCAGACAACAACATACTGAAAGGTCATACTGGGCATGCTCACACACTTAAACAAATGAAGCCCATGTCTGCAAACAACAGTGGATCATACATATCTAGACATTGCAGATGTTAGTGCATACACTACTCAGTATGCACCAGTCATGCTTTGCACACACAGTGGATAGGCATATAGACATATATCCAAGGACAACACACTATAATAAGTTAAAAGTAGACATACATAGATGTGTGGAAGAGAGTGACTGTGACAAGGAGCCATCCGTTATGAGGCCTGTCCCACCCAGCACACAGCCAAATGGCTACAACCACATAAGGTGTAAATATCACTTACTGTAGGCATTAGCTACTGGTATCCATCAGCATTACAGACTATGTGGTGCAAGTGCTAGCTGTGCAACATGACTGTACAAGGAAGTAGTCATCTAGCAGCTGTATACACGTACCTGTGGAATATAACCTTGTGTGTGCTTGCATGTGGTGTGTCAACCTCTAGATGAATGAGTTATGGCCCATGCACACACACTGCCCTCCTCATAGCCCTACTATGACAAGCCTGCTGAGGTCATCCACTTTAAATACACCTTTGGGAAAGGTGTAGCCCAGTAATCTCCATGGCATGTACTATAACTGCTTACTGCTGTAGTGTGATAAACTATTTAGGTAGGAGTTCTAATCCCAGACATGGCAACTGTGTGTGTGTGTCTATGTCCATGTAGAGCACAATGCTTTTTAGGCTAGTCACACTCACTAAAATTCAAATTTTCTACTTTGGCAAGGCTGCTAATGTCATTCACTGTGAAATACACCTTTGGGAAATGTTTAGCCCAGTAATATCCATGGTGTGTTCTAGAACTGCATACTGCTGTAGTGTAATAAATTAGTTAGGTAGGAGTTTTAATACCATACATGGCAACTGTGTGTGTGTGTGTGTGTGTGTGTGTGTGTGTGTGTGTGTGTGTGTGTGTGTGTGTGTGTGTGTGTGTGTGTGCAGAGATCAATGCTTTTTAGGCAAGTCACACTCACTACAATTCAAATGCCCTACTTTGGCAAGGCTGCTGATGTCATTCACTGTGAAATATACCTTTGGGGAAGGAGTACTCCAGTAATCCCTGTGGCATGTCCTATAACAGCGTAATGTTGTAGTGTGATATAGATCTCTGGTAGGGGTTCCATTCCCACACATGGCAGTTGTGGACATTTTTGTATTTATTTCTATATCTGTGTAGGCAGCAAAGCTTTTTAGAGTAGTCACACACTACAATTCAAATTCCCTACTTTGGCAATACTGCTGATGTCATTCACTGTGAAATACACCTTTGGGAAAGAAGCACCTCAGTAATACCTGTGATGCATCCTATAACCGCATAATACTGCAGTGTGATATATAACTCTGGTATCGGTTCTATTCCCACACATGGCAGTTGTGGATGTTTTGTGTGTGTTTCTATGTCTGTGTAGGGAGCAATGCTTTTTAGGCTAGTCACACTTACTACAATTCAAATGCCCTACTTTGGCAATCCTGCTGATGTCATTCACTGTGAAATACATCTTTGGAGAAGGAATATTCCAGTAATCTCCATGGTGCATCCTATGACTGTGTAGTGTAATAAACTAGTTAGGTAGGTGTTCTAATCCCAGACATGGCAGGCGTGTGTGTGTGTGTGTGTGTGTGTGTGTGTGTGTGTGTGCGTGTGTGTCATTCATATCCTGTGAGAAGATGGCTGTCAGTGTGTAACAACTGGACTCATTGTGGAGCGGGTTTTGCAAATTTCTTATATGGTGGCCCTAGTATATGTCGCAATGTTTACTGTTCAGGGATAACAAATGTGAAATAGCTGTGAGGCTGGGGTGCAAATCCATACCCCTACATGTGACATCAAGGCAAGGCGAACAAAGTTAGCAACCCTTATATTACCCAGAGAACACTCTCAACCCATGTCTCATACACACACACTTGCCTAGGCAACAACTACTATGTTGGTAGTACTCTGCATATTGTCCACTGATAGTAACCATGGTGTGATTGTAGTGGGCTACAGAGGGCATGGCACCCTGTCCATCAGTCCAATAGGCACATACATGCAGACAGTGCACCTTTCCTACGTTCCCCACAGGACACCTGTGCTGCCATCAAATGTGACCCACAAAGGACATACCATGCCTGAAACACATGCTCTGTATGGACAGATGCTACTGACACAAGAGAATACCTGTATCATACTATCAATGTAGGTGCAGGGTCAACCTGCTGTCCATTAACAGTTCCTGCCACATGAGGCCAGGACTGGCACATCTGATGATAACAATCTGTGAACACAACATGGGCCAGACGCCCCAGGTTCCACATGTCACTGTACATGCATGTGGGACATGTGCACATCCCAGACACCGTCCATGTCATGGAATAAGGAACACATACATGGCAATCAATGCACAGCAATGGCCACACACAATAGTTACCCAGCTGACTGGATGGTGAATACAATACCCACCTGTGTGGGCAAATCCACACACTTCACCCCTGAGCCACACTGCAGACCATTGTCATGTGGTGTGATGCCAAGGTATATGCATCACCTAGCCATGTATAGCTGTCTGGCACAGTTGACTACTACACACTCGTGAAGCAATGCACCCATGCATGTCAGTACTGGCACCCTGTGTCTGTGTGCGTGGTGTATTATGCCTATAACCCCATTCACACTCACTACAACCCACATTGGCATACTGAAGCATGCTGTCTAATGTCAGACACATCCACATATCCTTTGCCCATATAACGTCTGTATAACCCATGTGGTGCATGTGATACCTGCACAGTGCTGTGTTGTGGCAATCTAACTAGTGATGAGTTGTATTCCTGACCCTGCCAAGTGTGAAAATGTGTGTGGGTCCCTGAGAGAGTATGGCTGTGTTGGTGCTGACATCTGTTCATGCAGACAGGCATGTGTACTATACCTACCATATAGCTACCATATCACTGTTGACTACTACACACTCGTGAAGCAATGCACCCATGCATGTCAGTACTGGCACCCTGTGTCTGTGTGCGTGGTGTATTATGCCTATAACCACATTCACACTCACTACAACCCACATTGGCATACTGAAGCATGCTGTCTAATGTCAGACACATCCACATATCCTTTGCCCATATAACCTCTGTATAACCCATGTGGTGCATGTGATACCTGCACAGTGCTGTGTTGTGGCAATCTAACTAGTGATGAGTTGTATTCCTGACCCTGCCAAGTGTGAAAATGTGTGTGGGTCCCTGAGAGAGTATGGCTGTGTTGGTGCTGACATCTGTTCATGCAGACAGGCATGTGTACTATACCTACCATATAGCTACCATATCACTGTTGCAGATGTCACTCACCGTCACAAATACATTTTCAGGGCTCCTCAGCATGTAACCTATGTGGTGCATCCAATAACTGCATAGACCTGTGATAGCAATACATAGTCCGTCAGGGATTTGATTCCCTGTACTGGTAGGTGTGTGACACAAACATGCTTATGTTTTACTGTGTCACAGTATATACCCCTTACTGGGTAATGATCTGATATGTGGAAAGCAACTGTAGACTACCATCTGTACAGCATGTTAGTGAGGGCTTCTGACATGTAGTTATGGCATACATATTGTCAAATGTCTATCTGTCAACACACTCATCCTACTGCATATCTACTTGCCAAAATGATGTCCATGTACAGATGTGCAGATGGCAGGTATCCAGTTGAGATATGTACAGACAACCTAAGCTTGATTGACACTGACATGTCTGCCCTGCTGTGTAAGAACTGGCACATATAGGAGATGTCACCCTGTATGCACCACATGCCATGGGTACCTCCACTACGCTACCACAGTCAACAGAATATGCTTGGGTACAGGTCTCCATCACAGACACTAACCATGTATTGTAATGCATGTTGCATACATGTCAACTTGATCACCTCACTGGCCATGTGCAGGAGACACCTGGAGGATTGGCTGATGCATATCATTCTCACCCTGAAGGTCACCACAGTAGTGTCTGTCAATAGATTGCCTGCTGCCACCTGGCAGGTGGCAGGATACCACACTACCCCCACACAAACCATCTCTCCTTGGACAATAGCTAGGTACACAGCTATGACCACCTGCAGCAATGCACCCCATGTACTAACAAATGTGTGCATGTGCATGACTGAGTATAGCAGTGTCTGTGTGTTAGCAAACCTGTACTTGGAAATTCCATGAGGCCTTCACAACCAACGCAACACCCATTGCCATAGTTAGTTGTGGCTGTTGCTGTATGGGGCATTACATGTACCCTGTTAAGCTCCTCCCCATACTGGCTACACAAGCCTTGCAGTACTAGCACAACAGTGTTGTACAAGTGGGTTGATAGGCATGGGAATCCGATTGTGTTCTGGCATGTGTGTATGTGTGCATATCAGTATACATGTAGGGTACAGCATTCTGAGGCCACATACTCCTATTACAATACCTATTGCCACACAGTAGTACAGATAGTGTTGTTGCTGCCCATAGGTGAGGCAAGACAATGCAACACCCTACTATGTGTGTGGCATGTGCATTAGATGCAAATCCCTGTATTACCACTGTTGTGGTATACTATGGCTCATATCACAGTCGCGGCCAATGTGTGATGGTGGGTACGACAGAGTGTCATCATGGGTATCAGGGAGTACAATATCCACTAGGGATATGGGTGCTGTGTACACTGTCATTTCACCAAGGTACACCCAGTATTTGTCCCATGTACCACATTATGGTTACCACTGTCACCATCAACAATACAGGTAACTGATACCACAATCCAGGCCAGTTATGCATGTGCTGTGTGCAGCCTACCTTTAACATATTGGACACATGGTCAAACTAGTTAGCAGCAATAGGGCCTGGTCTCCCTGATGTGTCTGCCTGTTATGTGTATGTTAATGTGCATATGAAGGTATGTCACACTACGTATTGTCCATATACACCCATTACATCCCCCATTAGCATACTGTACATGTCTGGGGATGTTCTGCATGTAACATGTAACCTGGGATACACTTAACCCTAAATGCTGTGTAGTGTGTGCAATGTAAGCCACACACTTCAGTATCACTACATAGCTATGTAGGGGTCTAGTCCCATTGTATCCAAGTAACAGTGTGCATGTATGTGGATGAGTCTACATCAGGTTGCAGAGTATACATGCCCCAGTGGGTCTCCTGTCTATGTGGCATAGGCAATAACCATTTTAGAAACCTGTGACACATGTTCAACTGTACCTCAGATATGTCACAGCCATGGGTTCACCACAGTGCCATTCCCCATTGTGGAATATGACTGCAGACCATCCTTGTGCGGACTCATGTACACCTACAACACAAATGGATAACATTATCAGGACCGCAATCAACCAGTGTTACTAACAGCTATAATGCAACATTGCTGGACGGCTACACTAACTGGCATATATGCATTAGACTTCACTCCTTACAATATGTTGCACTGCAGTACTGTAGTACACTTTAATACAGTCACCATGTGCATCAGAACCATATTAACCTGTCCCTACATTAATGGTATGGATCACAGAGTTGTGGCACAGGTATAAGCATATGCACAGGGCATCCTTGTGCTGACACATGTACACCTACAGCATAAATGGATAACATTATAGAGACCACAATCAACCAGTGTTACTAACAACTATAATGCATCATTGCTGGATGGCTACACTACCTGCCATATATGCATTACACTTTACTCCTTACAAACATGTTACACTGCAGTACTGTGGTACACTGTAGTACAGTCACCGTGTGCATCAGAATCATATTAGCCTGCCCCTGCATTGATGTTATGGATGACAGGGATGTGGCACAGGTATCATCATATGCACAGGGTGTGATGTTGGTTTGCCAGAGGCCGAGGGTGGGCCACACATTTGACACCATGTATGTGGGTGAGGAGTGTACTGCGGTGATCTGGGCATGGTGCTGTGGTCTTTGTAGGAATTTGGTTGCCCTACATGTGTTTCTATAGTGTGTGGGTATGCATGCATACAGTTCTGCCATGTGGCTGCCCTACACAGGTGTTTATGGACAGTTGCAGACCATACCTGGCAGGGTGTGCAGTTTACTGCCTCCGGCCATGGACACTTGTACTGTGCCGGCCAGGGGTTCCATGGGCACATCCAGGTACAGGCCTCGATGTGCTACTCTCACCTGCTGATCACAAATATCCACTGGTACCAGATCCCTCCTGGGATTGGCCGGGACCATGTGCACGTGGCTTGCTGTGGTGGGGTGTGGACAGCCCCCACACTGCCAGAGCTGATACTGTCACTATGGGAGCCCCTTGGTGTCCTAGCACATCCACGTTGATTGCCAGCTGTTGGTGTTACTGACCTATGTCTATGTGGCCATTGCCGCACCTCCACCACATGTTCAAGCACGGACACACCACGGCCGATGAGGGCCATCATCTCACCAAGCCATCTATCCATGAGGTCGGTATAAGCACAGATAGCACTTGACAGTTCACAGATGTTGTCACTTACAGATGTGAGAGCAGCCCTCTGCAGCCTCAGGCCCTGTCTGGTGTAACATTCCATATGTGCCTGCACCACCATGACAGCCTGAAACATGCACCTGTTGGTACCAGCTATGTTGCCTCTGCCAGGGGCATGATGTCCAGCGGCCCTACCACGAGCACCCTGAGACACCTGCCTATGTGGTGCCCTGCTAGACATCTTTCTATGCCTGCTGTGACCAGACACAGTAGGCATGCTTACCACACTTTCCTGTGCACTGCCACCAAATGCCAGCTGTCCCTCCACTATGGCCACTGGTGATGGAGTATGTATAGGCACTGTAACTGTGTGCGGGGTGGGCTAAAAGGGGTATGTCAAATGGTGGAGTGTCAGCCTCTGACAACCCCACCTGTGCCTCAACAGTACTATCACCATCTTTTGTGTCTATATGGACACAAACATCAGATTGCATGCAGGAGGGACTTTGACCCACCTCGTCACCTGTAGGGGAGAACAATAACCTCCCTTTAAAACCTGTACAGCATTGTCTAATGGTATATATATATATATATATATATATATATATATATATATATATATATACACACACACACACATGCACACACAGACACACACACACACACACACACACACACACACACACACACACACACACTCACACACACACACACACACCTCCGTAATACCTACCTGTCCATGACTTTACAGACAGTCCCACGTATATGTCCATGTGTACCCCATCCTGCACTGCACTTATTAACATACACACATCAATACCACTCATTAACATATCAGTCCTCTAAATGCCTACACAAGCAGTCACAACACAAGACCTGTTATTACATTACCTACCTGACCTGTGTGTAGTCGTTTTTCATGGCCTCTCTGCCGTCATTTGGTGTTCACCCTGTGTATGTCCGGACATCATGAGCATGGCCCCTATATGTGTGGGCTACTATGTTCTATCCATAATATCACAGGTGTGCCATGTGTATGTAATGCTGAGTACATACCAGATATGCTGCTCAATCAGCCTATCATGTGACAATGGTAATATTTGGATACACTCCCTGGTGTTGACTAGTACTTCCCCAATGCATCTGTAGTGCTGCATATGTGGGTTGTAAGTGAACTCTCTGCTGAATGCGATATTAAGGGGGTACCTGGTGTCTACCTTCCCTCTTGATGCCTGTTCCATGCTACAGACCATATTATACTATCAGCTGCCCTGTGATTACACACATGACAAGTATTGCTGGTGTGTAATGTGGCAGTCCATGTACATGTACTGCATGATCCCAGAGGGAGGTACTGCTGTATGAACGCCCCACAATGACACAAGTGCATGCATGGCCAGCCATACAAACACACACACATGCGCACAAGCATCCTACATGCATCAACCTCCCTCAACTTCACCAGAGTGACCCTACAGACAAACTACCCACCAGGACGGTCACACACATTTTTTATTTTATTTATTTATTTTATTTGTTTAACATTTTTTAACCAGGAAATTCTGACTTGGAACAAAGCCAATTTTCAGCGGAGGCCTGGGGATAAATGCTCCAGATGCATGTCTTGGTAACGTGTGAGGAAACCGGAGCACCCGGAAGAAACCTACACAAATGCATGGAGGACATGCAGATTCCACACAGAAGGCACCCCAGCCAAGAATCGAACCAGAGAACCTCTTGCTGTGAGGCGACAATGTTACTGCTGCACCACAGTGCCATCCACATACTGGTGAGGTTGCACAATGATAGTATGTACAGTCCTCCTATTAACCCTCTGTCAACATGCATAACATATGGTACCCAACAGCATGCAGTGCAGCTATAGTCAATCCATACTAGCAACAGTATACATGTGTGATGCATGTGCTGTGTCACTAGGTGAAGCCTTTTCCCTGGATACCACTGCACCCATGAACACAGTATTGCTGTGCACCTGTTCTGCACCCTGCTATGTACTGTGCACCACACCTCACAGGTGTACAGCCCATTGTTGAATGCATACTACTGTGTCGGTTATGTCAGTTTTAATGCTCACAGCCCCTATGTTTTCCAGTAACACATACCTGGGATGATGAGTGGACATATGTCATTTGTGAATGCCTGATGTCTGATTCACAGCTCTCACCATCAGCGGACCAGTATGCCTAATCCAATAGTCTTACACTGACAACTATCGGAGCATACCATGGCTATGGGGTGGGTGTACACACCCTTATTGATATGACACACCCATCCTTGATCTGCCATGGGACCACATCACCACATATCTTAACAGTACCTGAGCTCGATGTGTGACATATGTCCTGTACTTTCACATGCAGTGTCTACAGAATGTGTTAGGTGTGCAGATGCTGACCACTATGCATACACACCATGTGGGCATATGTGTGCACACCCTTATAATGACGGTTTGTCGCACCTCTTGTTGTGTGTACTACAGCAGACACTACTCCTGGTAGGGGAATACCAGCGTGCGCCATCTGCATTTACCAGTGTATGTTCAGTCTGCCATACACATGTCCCCCTATTCTGCATGATTGCAAGGTCTACTCATGTGCATATCACTTGGTGTTCACACACTGCCATCACTATTGCTGTGGGGGTAGGGTTACAGCTGCCACAAGTCATGTACCTGACTATGTGCAGATACAGCCATTCTTAGGATCCCTGCTGCAGTGCACTGGTGTGTTATACTGACACCCCTCACCCCTCCTTCAGCCTTTTTGCAGATGCATGACAAGTAAATCCTACACATGTGTCACTTTGCTGTGTCCCATACACTGAACACCACATGTTACAGCCTAGTACCAGCTGATAATGTGGAAAACTGTTATGTCTTATACCATAGTGTATCTCTGCAGCAGTTGCCATTGTCCTACAGGTATATAAATGGTGTTGCACTGTATATGGGTGTTGTTCCAAACATGGCCCTACTGTAGGCCATGTCTTCCATCATTATGTTACTCCATGTGGACACATTCCACAATGAAAGGATGTTAGTTATCATGCAGGTGTCTGACATACCCTTCCAATACCCCATCATGGTCACCCCTGTGATGCCGTGCATTTCACAGCAACATTACATGCACATGTACAGCATGCATTCTGGGTAGGTGTGTTGTGTGCATGGAATATACCACCACCATTACATGCCTGGTGTATTGGCAAGCATCTACATAAACCATACTCACCAGCTACAGGCTGCTGCCTTAGTGGTATCCCAGAGGGACCTACATAAGAGGGTGAGAGATGCAAAGTCAGTGGCCACAACTGTGGCAGTCCTACAAGGTGGGTGCAGTATTACAATACATCAACAGTACCTTTCTACAATACTACCACATATGGACATCTGTTTATCACTACTATGCAGCAACAAAATATATCTATGACTTATCAGATATGCATGATCTTCCTGTACCGATGCGGATATATACGCAACAGTGGTCTTTGGATGTGCCCTGTGGCCTTACCTGCATGCTCCTCGGCCAGTGCATGGGTGGCACCCACCTTCACAAAGATGTCTGGTGGTTGGTGGCTGGCCAAATTGGCAGGTGCCACAAGGCTGGCCAGGAGCTCCTCCATATGTGTCAGGGGGGGGATGGATGGCATGGCACCCCTGTGGCGAGGTGATCCCCCCGGACAGCAGCAACATGCCAACCGGCATTGCAAAGCAGGTCAGAACAGTTATGCCGGAACTGCTCATAACTGCGGCTGTGCAGTCCAACATCATTGACCCTGTGGACTAGGTCATTCCACAGGGCAGTCTGACCCTTCAGATCACGGGCAGCCTGGCCAAACAAGGTTGCATAGTGATGAATGAGTTGATCCAGCAGGATGTCATTTTGCGCTGCTGTGTAGGTTGGCAGCCTTCCATCAGACATCGTGCCTGAAAAACATAAAGATGGACACAGGTGTGAGCAAATCATGCAGCACGGTTACCATAGTTCTTAATACACATCACTGTCACTCACCACCATATCAGCGACAACAAACCATACACAACTCAATAGGTATGGCTACAGCATACCTACCAGTGGGGCAGATATTGTACAGAACCATGCTTTGTGCAATGTGTTTGTATCCATATTCCCTGTCTGGACTCTATCATTGCTGGCCTGTTACAGCCTATTTACCTGCATGCCATTGTCAGGGCCACAATGGTTCCATATATGCCTGTAGTATGCTTGCTATGTGTGTGTCGCACATCTGACATACTGTGTCATTGCGGTTATCTATGCATGCTGTTGGACATGTTCTGGGATTGTGTAGACTATTGCCACCAACATATGTTCTATAACAGTGACACAATAACATGTATATGTACTATTGGCCAGCAGAACTACCTCTCCAAACTCATCTCCCCATGTCACCCGGCCACATCACATGTGGGACACTCTGGGGCCTCCTCATGTACTGGTCCGGCAATACCATCAGGTGGAACCACCCAGGGGATGTTGTCACACCCAGGGGCACACACAGAAATGTTCCTGTCTCCTGAGGTCAAGTCCAGGGTCTGTTCCATAACGGGCTCTGCAGACACATGCGGGATGTGCTACATCACTCTGAGGCACCCATTGTGCTTTCAAGGGGCCAACATGCTCCTTCTGCTCAGCCTCCAGGCCAGGCACCTTCAGGATATGGACTGATGTTGTGAGTAGCAGTGGGTGGTAGACTTGTTCCCATTGTGTGCATATTGGGGTCCATGTGGCATCCACATCAATGACCACACACAACATCCAGGGTGTTTACCCACCACATGTGTCACATGCCACCCCTATAGGCTGTCCTCTATATCTACCAACCCTGACCACCTCCACAACTATACCTGCCATACTTCCCCATATTCCGATTCCATACTTCACAGACAAGGGCAAAGTGGTCCCAATAAGGAGTTCACATGTGACATACCCATCCATGTTGCACACACTGACAGCTGTATATATCTGTGTGTATTGCTATGTGTGCTGTTTCCTCACACATAGCATGCAGCACTGTGGTAGTAATATAGGGGACATATATTTACATACATATATGTTTGTGTGTGTGTTTGTATATATGTAGACATGTGTGTGTGTATATATATATATATATATATATATATATATATATATATATATATATATATATATGTGATGTATATATGTACTCATATATATGTCTACACATGGGTATCTGTATATCTGTGGATATATATATATATATTTTTTTTTTATATATTATATATATGTATACATATGCATACCTATATGTGGGGTAC